>NC_045144.1:15245731-15574303 GCF_008831285.2 Nymphaea colorata
CTCAACTCAAGAAGCGCCCAAAGGGGGTCTGTCATCTTCTCTTCTCAAATCTCTTTTGGTTTTGAAGAGATCTTGGAATTATAACTAGACCAGCCCAATTAAGGCTGACTTATTTCCAAAAACAAATCAAGGAGTAGCCCCCTTGGGCGTGCTCTCCCTCGATCTCCTTTGAGAGAATGCTCTTGAATGAGTTCAATCATAAATCAAAGATAATGAAGTTAGCTGGTTTTTCGAAAAAAAAAGAAGAAAAAAATTTGAAGTCAAATCAAAGCCAGCATTAAATCAAAGCCAGCTCAACTAAAGCTTACTTGTTTTCAAAAAAGAAGAGAGACCAATTCAAGGCTCCAAATACTCAGACTGTCCAAAATGAGATTTCACAAGAAGTCCCATTATCTCCAAAAATTCCATATATCTGAAAATTCAGATTTTAAACTCATGTTTTTGAGTTGGAGATATTCAAACAAATACCAAATCACTTAGGAACAGATCCTAAGTGCCAAAACGCTTTAGAGATCTCAAAGTGCTGCTTTAAGCGAGGTTAATGTTCAAAAACCAAGTGGATTTCAATAAAAATCCATCCACATTTCAGCGTAAAAACTGAAATAAACTTTTTATAGATAGACAAAGGTTTGTCAAATCAACTAAATCAACTGGATTTTTAAGATCAAAATGTTGACTTAATCAAGTTGATCTCAAGTTTTAAACTCTACAAATTTCAAAAACTTCAAAACTTTGATTTGTAAAAAAACCAAGCTCAAGTACCATGCTCTAGGATGCATTTTGATTCAAACTGTCAAGAATGGACCTAGGAGCTGTCCAACATTCCAAAACCATCCAACTCTATGTCTTCATGAATGAAAAATTGAATAAGTTGTACATGGAGAGGTGAAAGAGGGATGTATGAATGAAGCATATAGTTTGGTTTGGTCAAACATACATTCACTCACTTGATTAAAAGTCTGAATAAGTCCTAAGGTTAACAAGTACATAAAAACACTAGCCGCTGAGATTTAAGTGATCCAACTTATAGTTGCTACTGTGATCAAGTAGTCATATTGCAACGAAGAGTCGGTCATTTTGTTGTATCAAAACGGCAAACACTCAATCCTATCTCAAAATGGTTTTCCCAAAAAGAAGATTTCATTTCCAATTTCTCAAAATATCAAAGTCTTTCAAAATAGACTACCAAAATTGGTGATTCCCCTCTCGTTTTAAAACTAAATATTTTTTTGGCCTAAACATTCAAAATTCACAATTTCAATCAAAACCCAATGTTCAATCCCAATCACATTTCCAAAACCTACTCCTAGGGTTAAACTAATGCCAATTTAAATCAATTTCCCAAATCAATCCTCAAAAGTTACCAGGATTCAAAAGACCTTAAGATCAAATTTAAATTTTCAAACTAATTCATGTTTTCTATGAAATTCCAAATCGCCAATCGAGTTTAAAATGAACTTCAAATATCCAAATCTAATTGTTGCCCAATTATATAGGAGGAACCTTCAGTGAGTTGTATGATTAAGAAATTTTGACTTTGGTCTAATTACCCTGTTAATGGTGGCATGAATGATCGGGCATTGTACCAATGGGCGGGTCACCAAATTCTAATGTGCAGGAGGGTTGCAAACAATCCTCATGGTAGAACAGGATTGCTACTTCAATTTCCAGGATAAATATTTATTGTTCTTTTTCTCATCACGCAGCTTCTTGAAGTAACCTTGAGAATCGGCCTCAAAGTCCTACATTAGATTAATTGTCCTCCGATCAACCCTTTCTTGGTGCCTTCATCATTTCATGGTCTTTAGAACCGCTGCCCTTGTAGCCTTGCCTGAGAACCCCCCTGCTAGCTTCCATATGCACTTGCAGATGGCTATATACCCTAAAACAAACCACCATATATATATACATGACTAATGGCTTCAGCACTCATTAGTTTTGTAGTGCTTTGAGTTTCTTCACGACAACAGTGCATTTGGATCATCCAGAAAGTTTGCACGAGAATCATTCACCAACAAGGCATTCAATCTGTTCTTACTTTCCCAGCAGCATATTTACTCAATGCAAAAAACCCACATCTTTTCTTACTTTCCCCAACAATGAATTACCCCGTAAACAAACTTCCCATTTAGTACTAAAGAAAAACTTCAACAAATAAGAACAGAGAAACTCTATTTGTGACAATTGTTTAACTCACTACCAAACTAAGGGTTGCCAAAGTTTCTTAATTTTAAGCTTTAGATCATGTCATCCTTTTTAGATTTATTATATCATGGATAAAACATTTTTTAGTTAATGAATGGTCTTGTTTTTGGCATCAGTCACTGCGCTCTAAGTGATGTCTCCCCACTGCATGATTATGGTAATACGGGAAGTCAATGGAGGGTGTCATGTGCACATGGTCAGCAAATTGGTTTTTAGTTGAACGGTTTCGACAAAGCCTTCCCAAAATCGCCGAAATCAAATCAAATTAAAATCTTCTTGTTCAACATTGGAACTTTTTTCCAATGCAAAAAAGTATGAAAACAAGAAAAATTTAAAATTCAAAGACCTACCTGATACATAACAGTTAACTATGATGATATTATATGTCTGTAGTAGATGATGAGTTGCGATCGAGATGATTGAATCAAATATATTTGGAAAGAGATTAGTTAATAACCAATAATTATTTTAATTAATAATATCTGATCAGAACCCAGAAAACATGGAATTGATAAAAGGGAACTTGATTCAAGCCAAATAAGGAATCAATGCACCCCATGCGTGTATCATTGTTCCCGGCCAATCGACTCAATCAATTTCAATATTATAAACAACATGCACCAGCATCAAATATACATTATGTGTCCACCAAGTTAATCAAAACTAATGGCCACCCAGAATCCAGAGCCGTTGGAAGGGATCAGCGCGTATGTAGGATATATATAACACTGCAAATGAAATTTGAGAACGTCCAGCCAAAAGTAAAGGATGATAATTAATAAAATATTTAAGAGAGAGAAGCAGAGCTTACAAGACAGTACCGTCCAGTATTTGGGATCGTCAACATGGGAAATTCACAGAGACTTGGCAGATTGGATGGAGGATTCGAACATCGCTGGCTGCTGAAGAGCAAGGTACTACAACAGAATGTACCATTGGCTACAGCCCTTACTGTTGTCAATAAGAATATTTGCCTCCCATAAGAACATTTAGTATATACCTTGGATTTGGGACTGATGGTAATATCCATCTCTGGTGTAGTTGAGGAAACCCATTTGGAAGCTGCTGTAGGCAGAAAAGAAGAACCAAGGAGGGCAACAAGTCTGTGTGGAAGGTGATTGATTATAAAAAGGGAAATAGGTCGAAGCTTCATCTTTTAGGCAGAAAAAAAAATTGGCGCCAGACACCACCGGAATAAAGTTTTGCCTCTGTTGGTAACCTCTCATCTTCCCAGCGAAATCAGTAATGGAACCTGGATGACTAGTAATGGAGCCTCGACGGCTGCATCCGTTGGGATTTCCCCATCCAAAATTACGGGGTCGAGGGTGGAGCATGGAAGCGCAGTCTCCACTCTCTGCCGACAGAAAGTACAGTCGACTCTTCTATAAGCCCTCTCCCAATGAGAGAACACCGTTGATGTGTGTGCATATATATATATATATATATATATATATATATATATATATATATATATATATATATATATATATAATTGACTAATTTACAGAGTGCGAGTGCTTGTGTGTGAGCACTTTGTGTGTGTGTGTGTGTGTGTGCTTGTGAAAGGGAAGATGTGAAGTGTTGTTTTGAACATGGTTGCTAAGAACTAAGGTTGTGTGTGTGTGTGCATGGACACATGAGGGAGAGAGAGAGAGAGAGATGGATGTTGTGAAGTGTTATTGCCGAGGTTGGCCGTCATATGGTCAAGGGAGAAGGCAGGTGTGGGTTACATGTAGACAATTGTCCACACAGACTAAAAAAAATCTTCTTATTTTATATTGATATTTCTATATAATTGTTTTCATTTATATATTGGTACCCCTTAAAAGTTTAAAATTTTATATTTAGTGCCTTTTAGTCAAAATTTTCTAACTCTACCCCTATACGGTAGACTACTATTTGCATGCCGGACACACGGATGCTTAATTCTAATATTTCTTGTACGATTCTCTCTTTAATTGTCGTGGTTTGGGCCTTTCCTGGCTTGATTAACTAGATTTATAGTATTAAGATGTGAAGTGAGTCGAACCTTTGCTTCATCCTCTGCTGTTGAGCCAACATAATTGATTATTTGCTGGGGCTTAACTTGTATTGGCTCACTAACATACATAAAATTACCTCTACGACTTCTTTAGCTAGCGGGAAAACAAAGATTTTCCGTCTAAAAAACTATGCACAATTTCCAACAAAGTTTCGCGGTTAAGCAAGTGCAAGAGTGACCAACTATTACAAGATTAGTATTAAAAAACTAGGTTTCTATATCCAGTTGTGATTTAGAGTGTTCTACGAGGAAAAATACTTCGAAGGTTTTGACTTGGATAATGTGGGAACCTACTGTTTCACTACGAAGCGATATGCATATCCAAGTAGCAGCCATTTCCTCAAATGCATGGCATGCTTTAGGCGCAATCCCAAGCATTTAATGTTAACACCAGATCGAAAAAACAAGAAAGCACAAGAAGAAGGTGGCCTATATAGGAAAGGTAGCCGTTTTTTTTCTATTAAACATCATATAAAAATCGTAGAAAAGGCAGTCGCCTTTTTCTATTGAATATAATGTTTAGCAAGAGAAAAGGAATATGAAGTAAAAACTCAGAACAAAAGGTCTATGTACAGACTAATATACTTTTGTTAATTGACAACTATTCTCGTTTTATATGAGCTTCTTTTGTGCACATAATATTTTCTTTTCTCATGGGGTCGTAAAATTGTTTTTTTTTTGTCATGGATATTTTCAGTAAACTCTAAGGACTATCATTGATGGGAATGAACATGATGAATTTTGTGATTTACTGAACACGTTATTGTGTAACCTTTTTTTATAACGAAATTCCAATTTGTGAAAATTTTCTTAATTTTATTGTAACACAGACACACACACACATATATATTGCAAAAGAACTTGTGGAAAAATACATTATGGTAACAATAGCCGTGGATGTCAATTCAGCCATGGTTTAGACTGGCAGCTCACTTTATTGGCCATGGCTTTTGTAGTGGCCAATATGAAGATTTTCCGTGGCCAAACATTTCTTGGCAACAACTCTTGCTTGCGCAATAACTTTTGAGCACAAGGCCTATAGCAATCACTAGAGGGGCTGTTGCCAAAAATATTTTTAGCCTATGGCTGCATTGCATATTGGCCACAGCCAATAATGTTGTTCGTTGCATTTTGGAACTTTTTCAAATAAAATGGCATGCACATCTATAATTATATATATCTTGTACTTGTGAAATAAAATGGCATGCATATGCCCCTTTGAGCACTTAATGGCAATTCTGCAGGCAAAGGTGTGGAAGTCATAAATCAATTACGTTCTTGTTGTACCTTCTACTCTATCATCACACATTCCTCTCTTTGATTCAAATAATATGGAGTTGCAGTTGTTGGATATATCGTCTGCAAATGCATGCATTGTATTTGTGACAGTTGTTGGACATATGTGCTACATTGGAAGCACAATTAATCCTTCAGCAGTTCTTGGGCGCACCTCCTTTTTAGTCTTAGTTTGCACAAAAGCACTTCTTTCTTTGTCCAAACGGGGACTTTCTTCCATGAGAAGGGCTTCAAAAAGATGGAGGAGAAGTGGTTGTGGAAGTGCAGGAGGACGGCTAGATTCCAGTTCTTAAAAGTGTTTTGTTTACAAAGAAAGCTGCATCGATATTGTCCCTATACGGAAAAATCTTAGTACCAGCTAAAGAGGAAAAAAAAAAGCCTTGCCTGCCCATACAAGTAAAATGTCAGCATCATTTAACAACGGTCCAAATCTTTTATGTTACAAAACATGCATTATTTAAGGTTAAATATTTCCCCTACTTGGCTAATTACATGGAAAAATTGTAAATGGTTTTCTTTCTATAAATCCATTAATGAAATATGTATTGTATTGTAGATCAAAGTAAGAAGTTAACTATTTTCGGTCAAGCTTCCACTGAGGCTAAAGCATGCAATAATATTATGAAATGCAACCAAAGACCAACAATCCACAACAGCCAACAGACTTACGCTGTGGAATACAAATCGAACACATTAGTGTGGATCTACACGTGCATCCACTTTATTTATTACCATTACCATACTATCAGACAAACACGAGACACGACACAACATATATAGAACGACAGGCAAGCAGCTGCAACGGACTAGATGTGTAGGTCGATCCCCACGTGTGTTCGTAATCATGATGATGTTGGGAATTGACCACTTGCTGACTAAACTTTAACATTTGGAGACACCACGGATCTCCACCCCAGCAAACACGAGGGATATCTGTTGGTATTTCTCCCCATAACGCATATACAAAACCAAACGTATATACCCTAAACAGGATCATGCTCATGCTAAATCATTGAAATAAACGAAACCTTAAACTGAAACAGAAGCGTACCTGAATCCATCTGATCTGGTGCACGGAAAGATCGCAGTAGGGTCTTCCAGGGTATGTGCGGCGCGCTTGAGGTCTCTCTCAGATGGAAAAGAGGAAAACCCTAGAAACCAATGTTTCAGGCAACCACTGCACGACCCCAGGGACCACTACCATTTTATAATAAAGACAATTACGGATTCCACCCATCAAAGAGTCCGTAATTCCGTACTGGTATCTATACATTTCAAAATTACCCCATACCATCTAAAATGACGTAATATCCCAAAATGCAATCACTTAAGCGGATATTTACGTTAAGACAGCCATAATGTCTGAAATTCCTTATAGACATATGTCGGCCCACCAAATGATCTTACAATCTCCCACTTGGGCCAAATATGTCTTTATACATTCAGACATTACATAAAACCTTAGGAGCTCATAATTGCTATCTTATAAACGTCATTTTCACCAATCTCGTCCATGACCATATCAACACAGAACCAAAACGGCTTTCGCTATAATAAAATTAGCTAAACCTTCAATGATCACAAATGTTAACATAATCAATGACATAGATCTGATATGGATGTATAGCATGAGAATTACATGTAATGTAATTACAACATGTCTATTCTCAACTGGTCCAACTTTAAAACCTTATGGAGATCAAAAACTTAACACATAAACACAGAATGAAACCAAAGAACTTTAAACTTTATTCTGCAGAAAACTGAATATGTGTCCATACATAAGAGCAAACAAAATACAAACTCCTACTAAACCAGCACATCATCCAAGGATAACACCCCCATATGAACAACATGTTCATGAAAGACCTTATGTGTTAAACCCTTGGTAAGCGGATCTGCAATCATAGAGTTTGTCCCAATATGCTCTAAAGACACCTGACCATTCTGTATCCTCTCTTTAACAACCCAAAAAACTTAATGTCGATGTGCTTCGACTTTGACAAACTGTGGCTGTTATAAGAGTACATGACTGCTGAATTATTGTCACACAACAACCTTAGTGGACTTTCTATACCATACATAATGCGCAGCCTCATGACAAAATTCTGCAATAACAAAACCTGATTGGATGCCATTATCTTGGCACCCAGCAAAGTCAGAATCTGAATACCTAATGATCTCCCACTGGTCTGACTTCCTGTATGTAAACATAAAATTTTATGTTCCTTTTTAAGTACTTCAAAACTCTTTTGGCTGCTTTCCAATGACCCATACTAGGATCACTTAAGTGTCTGCCTAACATTCCAATGATAAAAGCAATATCCAGACGAGTACAAACCTGAGCATACATAAGACTTCCCACAACAGACAAATAGGGAATCTTTTCCATTTCTTTAGATTCGATTTTACTTTTAGGGCACTGTTTGAGACTAAACTTGTCTCCTTTAGCAACTGGAGTCTTTCATGGTTTACAATCCTTCATGTCATATCGCTGAAGCACCTTATCAATGTAAGCCTTTTGTGATAATCCAAGAATACCCCGAGAACGATCTCGAAATATTTGGATCCCCAATACAAAAGATGCACAACCAAGATCCTTCATGTCAAACTTTGTTGACTAAAAATCTTAGTTTCATGCAATATGCCCACATCATTACTTGCCAGCAATATATCATCGACATATAAAACCAGAAAGATAAATTTGCTCTCACTGAACTTTTGGTATACACATTCATCGACCATATTAATATCGAAACCAAATGAAACTATAACTTGATGAAGTTTGTAATACCATTGACTGGAAAACTTGCTTTAGTCCATATATGGATTTCCTTAGTGACACATCTACTTAATTTTCTTGAGGTTGTTGAGTTTATTCTTCAGTATGGAGATCGACATCATTGCCTTCTTCTGAATAGAGTGGACTCAGGTCCCTCTTCAAAAGCAATGTTCATAACCTGATCACCTCCCAAACTCAATATCCTCAAAGAAATGAGCGTTTCCCTTTCAAAGAAAGACTTACTGAATGGATTAAAAAAAAACTTATAACCCCTTAATGTTTGTTCATTTTCCCTTTATACATTCAGTGCAGACATTAAAGTTTGCAAAATCAAGGGACTCAAGAATTCATTTTGACATAAGCTTTCATATTCTCTTTTCAGAGATATGTCCTAAGCGCCAATGTCATAACAAAGCAGAATTCTCTTTGGCTAATTTTCTTTTAGTACCACTAAACGTAACATGCAAGGTTTCATTATATGAAGCAACCGTATCAAGCAAATAAAGGTTATCGCTACTAGACAAAGAACCAGTGGAATTCAAATTTGAATGCAGAAACTACTTAAATTTATTTCCTCCAAATGAACAATAATAACCAAATTTGTTCAGTAAGGAAATAACAACCAAATTCCGTCTAAAAGGCGGTATTACATAAGTTTCTATCAAATTCAAATAACAACCAGTCTTTAACAATAACTCAAAAAATCTGCTATGGCTTCAATCTTCGCCTTCATGTCATCGCCTTCATAGATGAATCTTTCAACATCAATTGGCGTCCGACAATTTAGGCAGCCCTGCACAGAAACACTTATGTGAGTAGTAGCAACTGAATCTACCCACAAGTGCCTTGGTACTGAAATTAAATTAACCTCATAACAAAACAAAGTAAGAATCGTACATTTTTTTTCACGCCATGCGTGATATTTAGTACAATCCTTCTTCATATGACCTTCATCCTTGCAAAAGAAGCAGCTTGATTTGCCTTCCTTATGCTTCTTCTGTTTCTTAATGGATGCGTGATCAACTGCAATTTCCTTAATAGCCTTCCTTTTCTTACTTTTAGGCGTAGTAGTCAAGTGAGCACTTTCTATCCTATCATGCTTCAATCTCTCTTCTTCTTCCACACAGTGCGAAATGAGCTCACTAAGAGTCCATTTCTCCTTTTGACAGTTATAACTAACTTTAAACTGTCCAAACTGTGGTGGAAGAGAAAGAAGAACCATATGCACTATAAAGTCTTCGGGTAACCTCAGACCTAGCGCCTGTAATTTTGAAGCAAGATGAGACATTTCCATAATGTGCTCCCGTATGTTCCCCTTATTTTTATACTTCAGCGTCACAAGTTTACTCAAAAGAGTGCTTGTTTCAGCCTTTTCATTTTTAGCAAAACGTTTTTCAATCTCTTCAAGGAACGCCTTGACACTAGCCTTTTCAGTAATAGAGCCCCTAAAATTTTCTGGGATTGATCTCTTCATGATCATTAGACACATGCGGTTTTAGCGTTCCCACCGTTCAAAGTACCGCTTATCCTCATGGGAACTTTGATCTGTTGGATGAGGTGGGCACAACTCCCTAAATGCAAGGTCTAGATCCATACAACCCAGAACAATCATAACAGTTTCTTTCCAGTCCTTAAAATTCGAACCATTTAACTCAGGAACAGTACTCAAATTTGCAGATATCATAGAAGCAGAACTCACTGTACAAAGAACAAACCAAAAATATCAAACATGCTCACAATCAATACATGTACAAAGATGAAACAACAAATATAAATGAATTTAAATACAATGGCCTAAATCCCATCACAAGGTACCGGTGCAACGTTAATATCCAATCTTTGGATTGAAATACTAACTGCAAGTGGTATTCTTGGTCAACAATGAATATAAATAATTAACCCTGTCAAACAACGAGCCTATATTTCGATTGACTCGCTATTCACATGAAAACCTGAAAAATTATCACATATTCATTGCCCTGTATACTTAAACCTGACCAAACAACAATCCTCCTTTGGGTTGATTATTGCCCGCATGAATCAAGTATACTATCATCTAATGTTCAAAACAAGCAAATTCGTACAACAGAGGTCACTTTGGCGACATAAAGTACAAACGTACTCATTTCAAACAACAGACATGGCCAAAGATCAAAATTCATAATCCAAACATTCATCTAAAGTACACTCATAATTTTAATAACATGCAAAACATGATACATGAATTAAAATTTACATACAAAATTTGTCATTCATTGAATCCAAAACCTGATGCATAAACCAAATTACCATACACGTATGCCCTACATTAAATCCAAAACCAAAATGATTCAATGAAATGAGCTCAAAAGAGTCCAAAATTTATAAACCAGTACCATAATCGTGCTTAAGAGGGTCAAGAACTACTGAATCGGCCTTAAAATAGCCCGTATCGTTCTTAAACCACAACAAAAGCACCCACAAAGGCCCTAAATATGGTCGAACTGGTCAAAAAATTGGACAAACCGTTCAAAATTAGACCGTATCGGTTCCAAAACCCAATGAACCGGTTAAAAAATGGCAAAAAATAGGTTCAAAAACTGAATGAACCGGTCTAAAATGCCCTGTATCAGTCAGAAAATCAACTGAACCGGTTTGAAATCCACTGAACCGGACTGAAAACAACTGAACCGGTCTGAAATCCACTGAACCGGACTGAAAACAACTGAACCGGTCTGAAAATGGTCCGAATCGATTCTAAAACTGAATGAACCGGTCCTCGAAGCCATGAAACGGTTTGAAAATCAACTAAATCGGTTTTGAAAATCATGAACCGGTTTGAAAATCAATTGAACCGATCTGAAAAACAACTGAACCGGTCTAAAAAGGGTACGAATCGGTTCAGAAAGGTGCGAACCGGTTCTAAATCAAACGAAATCGGTTCTAAACTTAATGAACCGGTTCTGTTTCAAAACAAACCGTATGGGTACGGGTCGGGTCCGGTAGGACCCGGTCCGGTAGGACCCGGTCCGGTCCGAAAAACTTAAAGCAGGCTGGCGGGCGGGCGAACGAATTTATTTTATTCTATTTTTTTTTTTTTTTAAAGCTGATGGATCCGGATCGGGTCTGTCAAGACCCGACCCGGTCTGACCCGCCCGCTCGACCGCGCGAGCTGTCGCAGGCGTCGTCTCCACCGCTCGCCTGCCGAACGGCAGGCGTGCGGTGGTGATCCTTCGGCAGGCCACCCAACTGCGTGGGTGGCCGCCTGCGGGTGCCGCCTCGACGGCCGGCCATCGCCCGCCCAAAACCGGCCGGAGTCGGCCGGTTTTGGCCCTTGCCTGATTTTCTCCCCTTTTACTGTTCCTACAAAAAAAAACGAAGGGGAAAAACAAAAAACCGGGCAGGACGGAGGTGGGTGGGCGCCGGCCGTCGCCCGAACCGGCGGTCGCAGCCCGCCGTGCCGCCATAACGGCCGGTGTTCCTCCGTCGCCCCTCCCTGTCGTCCTCTCCCGGTGCCCCCTTCCTTTTTTTTTTTTTGTTTCTACGGCTGCGACAGAGGCGCGGAGGGCACCCAACGGCGTGGGTGCCGCCGGCAGGGACGTGTCGGAGGCTCGCCGTCGCCCAACGGCAACCGACGCCCGTCGATCCAGCGTCCCCTTCTCCAATCCTCCTGAGTCCTCAAACGGCTGCAACGGAAGCTCGACGGCTTCCGTCCCATGCCCTCAGCCCTAAATTTTTTTTTTTTTTGAAAACCAAAAATTGCAGCCGAAGAAAAGGAACATCCAAATGGGAAGAACGCGAAAAGATCAACGATTCAACAACAAGCATAGGCTCTGATACCAAATGTTGGTATTTCTCCCATAACGCATATACAAAACCAAACGTATATACTCTAAACAGGATCATGCTCATGCTAAATCATTGAAATAAACGAAACCTTAAACTGAAGCGGAAGCGTACCTGAATCCATCTGATCTGGTGCACGGGAAGATCGCAGTAGGGTCTTCCAGGGTACGTGCGGCGCGCTTGAGGTCTCTCTCAGATGGGGAAGAGGAAAACCCTAGAAACCAATGTTTCAGGCAACCACTGCACGACCCCAGGGACCACTACCATTTTATAATAAAGACAATTACGGATTCCACCCATCAAAGAGTCCGTAATTCCGTACTGGTATCTATACATTTCAAAATTACCCCATACCATCTAAAATGACGTAATATCCGAAAATGCAATCACTTAAGCAGATATTTACGTTAAGACAGCCATAATGTCTGAAATTCCTTATGAACATATATCGGCCCACCAAATGATCTTACAATATCTTCCATGGACCAACAACGGCATTCTGCAGATTAGCGGTGATATCGCCACAAATGTTAGAGAACTGAAACCTGCCCACCTCAAGTGCCAGCCATTCTTCTCCGTCCTGTTTTCTCAGGTCAAGGCTGTCTGGAGCGAGATAAGCTTGGCCGCTACAAATGATCTTCCCATCTTCTTGTGAGAGAGAGACCGTCACTTTCATGCCTTTTGGTAGGGGTTGACAATTGTCTGAGAGATCCACGTCCTTCGCCGGTTGGGTTTCCGGTGGGGTTTGCAGATGTTGAAATTTGAAGAAATACATGACAGAGTATTTGGCATCTTTGTCGAGTGCTGTTGTGCCAAATGTGGCCGGAATCTGCAGCTTCGGACATTTGTTCGCCGAAAACTCTGCTTTCTGTAAGAACCTACATGTCACAACGTACGCCATACTATAATATCATTCTCATATTCATAGTTTATGAGTTTAAAATGACAAAGTTTTTCATGACTATAATATGGCAAAGTGTTTTTCTCATAAAATCTCTGCAAATTTTAAAAAATATCAAAAACTAAAAATAAAATGTCAAATAAAAATCCCACAAATAAAAAAAATGCAAAAACATGAAAAATGCACAAAATGTCTTTTTCTCTCTTTTTGGTTTACTTGTTTTTAATATCTTCTTCACATTTTCTTTTGAATTCGATGCATTTGCTGTGACATAGATGCATATATATATATATATATATACATACATACATATATATATATATATATATACATATATATATATATATATATATATATGACAGAATGCAGAATGCTAAGCGAATAAATATCAATCTCAGCCTTGGATCTTCTCCGTATTAGCAGTTGAGAAAACAAATAGAAAAAGATGATGGGCTATTTTCATCTATATTAGTTCATACGTTTTATTTCTTATTTTTCTGTCAACTGCTGATCTAAGATCAAGGGCTGAGAATTTTTTTTTATTAATCTGACATCTATCGTCTAACACCTACCCATTTATAGACACACACACACACACACACACACACACACATATATATATATATATATATATATATATATATATATGCATATATTATTTATTTATTTATTTTTCTGGTTTCAAAGATTAATTTGGTAACTGATTAATTCACGACCCCATGTCTCATTTTCCCACCCACTGAATCAGTTTCACGTATAACAACGCTGGCATCCATATATGTACCGTCCACCAAGTTAATCAAAGTATATAACCTCCGAAAAATCCTGAACAAATTGGAAGCGACAAGATATGTGGGTATAACTACAACACTGCAAATGAAGTACGAGAAGGTCCAGTAAAGGTAAAGAATGATGATAAAAGATTTATGATTGAAACAGAGGTCTATATACACAAACACATATTATATATATATATATATATATATATATATATATATATATATATATATATATATATATATATATATATATATATATGTGTGTGTGTGTGTGTATTTTGGTGGGGTGAGGCAGGAGGTGGGTTGATACCGTGAATTCGCCATAGGATACACCCTCCAGTAATTGGAGTCTAGGGTCACAGACTTTGGAGACAGGATGAAGGAGTGGATCATGGCTGGCAGGTGAATGACGAAGGAGTGGATCATGGCTGGCAGGCAGAAAGAAAGGAGAGGAAGCTCAAAAAGGCCGGCCTGGCTGAAGATTGATGATATCCACAGCCGAGTATGATGGCTGCTCCTTTCAGACTGTCGATCGGTCACTGCATGGCTACATTGAGTTTCTGCATAGCTAATTAGAAATTAACGCATTTAAGAGTGAAGCTGGCGCTAATTTACTAGATGCATTGTTTTTTCCAATAATAGTTGACTTTTTGTGGAAGAAAAACAGTGGCAGTACCAGAGGCATGTTCTTTGTTCACATTCTAACTGGTTTCACCAAGTACTGCTCCCAACCTTTCTTGCCTGTCAAAGCGACATGTTTAATTAATTGAAGATAACCACTAATTAATCCGTCCCTTGGGCCCGTACCTTGTGGGACACATATTAGCTACTGCCCCAAAGCTATGCTACCGACTCACTAATACTCGAATGCCAAGCACTACGGCCGGCCAATTCTTCTTTTTAATTGGATAACCAAAATCATTACTGATTACCCCATTAGTCTGTACTAGTTTGTATTAGCCATTAATGATATTATTAGCTTAATGTCAATTGGTCTAATCAAATTATCCTCGCTTCTTCCTCTCATACATCATGAAGTTCAAATTAAAACACGTCCAAACAGGCAAAAACTTATGGCTGGGAGTACCTGGTTAAACCAGTTATGAAGCCAGAATGTGAATGAAAAAGGTGGCTGGAACACACATGCTTTCTTCCACAAATGGTCAAGATGCTATGGGAAAAAAGGATTCAACTAATAAATTAACGCCAACCTCATGCTTAAATGCAAGCATCAATTTCTTAGCAACTCAAATTCTCAATGTTTGCTGTGATCTTCAGCAGGGTTCAAGTTTTCATGTAAACGGTGAAACTGCAGGTGAAAGACCAAATTTCCTGTTCTCCTTTAAACTGGAGGCGTACACACAGTAACAGTTCAGTTCATTCGCTGAGAGTCTGCTTAGGGCATGAACCGTTGCAGATAATATATATGGCCATCATTCCTTTCCTCAGCATGCCATTTTACACATGTCTACAACCAGTTGGGAAAACTGTTCTTTCCCAACGGTTATGCTTTAAGTTACTTTTTTATTTTGATTTTGTTAAATGCATACATACATATAGAAGCGTATACATGCACGAATATCTCTTTTTATCTTTATCTCTTTATGATTTAATATATTTCTTTATATTTTCATATATATATATATATATATATATATATATATATATATGTATGCATTCTACTTTCTCTCTCTAAAAGTTAATACCTTCTTTTCATACTATATGAAAATTTATAAAAGGAATATCTTAAATCTAAGAAAGAGAGAGAGTGAAGAAAATTATATATATATATATATATATATATATATATATATATATATATATATATATATATATATATATATCTTTAATTTTTTTCTTCTTCTTTTTCAAAATCTTTTTTTCATTCTCCATATTCCACTTGGTGTAAAATCTTTTCTTTTCTTTCTTCCATTCTTTTGAATATTTCATTCTCAAGTTCTAAGATTTTAATTTTCATTTATCAATTTGACTAAGACCAAAATTCAAGTAATGACCCAATATTGGAATGGTGCTTGATGGTATACAACCTTACTTTACTTGCATTTTTTTTTTTCCTCTTCATGAAAATATTTAAGACAAGCATGTAAATAAATTTAGATGTATGTGATGATTGGCTGATTTTTAGATGAATGATATGGTAGAAATGAATAATTTGCTATTAATCATATAAAACAAACACATTCATACATTCACATTCAATTGTGGAATTCATGAACGATCAAAAACACCTCTCTAAAAGAACTTAAGCAAGATGAGATGAAACTTTCGTAAGGTAGTAGTCGAATTAGAGCAAACTCTTAAACCTAATTAAGTTTTTAATAGACCACTAAATCAATTGCAAAAAAAAAAAATCTTTAAGATACCTATATTATGTTCCAAAGATTTCCAAACAATATTTACAAAAATTTCTGGATTCAAAAATCTCTCAAATCAAAATGTTTATAATCTCAAATGATCTTTCAAAACTTTCTCATCGAAAAGTTTGAAATATCAAATCTTGAACATTATTTCCAAGCAGTACACTACATTTAGAATAAAGATGTTTAAGTAAAAATGAAATGCATCAAGAATAAACATATCTCTTGGATTGATTACCACCGTTAAAGGCACCGAGAATTGTCAATCCTCGTATCGATGGGTAAATTCATTTTCTCTTTCATTTTAAAAGTAAAACTTTGTATTTTTAAAAGCACTCCAAAAGCCAAAATAAATTTTGGAATGCAAACAATGCCACGTTAAAGATCCCTTAGTTCTTAGATCACGAAACCAACATTTCAAACCCCAAATTTTCAATCAGCTTCGAGTGTTAATTTTTCAATTAAGCTGAAGCTACATAACATCAACTATTAAAGATGTTTCTTTCGTCAGCGTCACTCAGCTGGGACCATCAGTGACGTTTGATTGCTTGCATGTGGCTGTTTGTGATGCGTAAACATAGTTTTTTTTTTTTTTTTTTTAATGCTATTCAAGGAATGTCGAAGAATGCGAATCTTTTGTTGAGTGATGATTAGTATTTTCCCTTTTACAGCACAAGACTTTGGTACGTTGGAAATTCGAAAAAGAGTGGACTGGCTGCCTACCAGCCCTGTCCTAGCCATTGCATGCGCTAACCCCCTCAAAGATAAAGACAAGAATCAAGTTTTGCAATCAAGTTTCTGCAAAACCTTAAAAGCAAATTAAGGAACAACAACGATCCACTTTATTGCTCAAGAAACAGCACGATGATCAATTACTCAAGTACAAGTGATTTTGCAATCCACAACAATCTCAAATACCTAATGACACATCAAAGACAATGTGGATGGACACATCCCCACTTTTTTACCATCAGACAATACGTCGGTAGATAAGAACAAATGGACGCTATAACAATCCCAATCCAAAGCTGTGTTCACGACGCAGATCGTTTTGGGAACCACTTGTTCATCCAAACTTAAGGTCAAGTCGAGACAGCACGAATCTGCATCCCCACAAACACGAGACCATTCTTCCAATTACTGCTGAAACGTGCCTGCCTCAATTGCCAGCGAATCCTCTCCTCCTGTTTTATTAAGTCGGAGCTGCGGGTTTCAGATGCACTTGGCGTTTGCGGATCGTCTTTCCATGTGAGTATGTGGTATCTTTGTCGAGTACTGCTGTGTCAAACGTGCCCTGGATCTGCAGCCAGCAGGCCGGCAAAAGCTCTGGTTTCAAATCCTGGATATTTATTTAAAACCAAATATGCTTCAATTCTGAATCCAACTAGCTGATATTTATGTATTTCCAAATCTGAATCTGATAGTATGTCATTTAAAAATCCAAAAACAATTTAATTTTTGTTATTTGGATATTAATTTTTCTTTTTTCTATATCGAATGTTTTGGAAACGGTTCCATCAAAGAATCAATTTAAATCGAATATATTAAGATCGCTAATGCATACCGTTTTCATCGAGCGTCATTCCAATAAAAAATTCCATTTTCCGTTCAAAAGAGACCCTGTACAGACAGAACTACTAACGATCCATTTAGCATGTTCGGGTCAACTACTCTTCACGTTTTTTGGATCCAATGGAGAAAAATATTGCCATGATAATTCATTCATTCGAAGAAGGATTCCCTTGTGGACCATAACATGTAATTAGACACTACTTTTATTTATAATATAAAATCCTGTTTTTTTTTTTTTGAAAAAATATTATTTAAGGGACATAACCTTACCAATATGATCTTAAAGATAGTTTGATGCAAAATATAAAGTTAATCGTTTTTAGGCTTTAATAGTGCTTTTGTAATAATCATAAATGAATGGCATTCATAGCATGCACATTTGATAAGAGAAAAATCCATATTCTTCATAAAAACAACATGATTGAAAACATGTTTAAATCAAATTAGTTTTTATAAATATATTAGGATGCTTTTATTTTGTTTAAAATCATCTTTTAGCAAAAATATTAAAGGGTCTGGTTTTTATCCTACATAAGTGCTAGGTTTATGCCAATCTCTCTCTCTCTTTCTCTCTTTCTATATATATATATAGATGACGTGAAATTGATACTTAATTAAGGCTTATAAGTAGATGAAGGAAATGTGCAACTCTGGTATTTTCGAAGGGCATATGATGAGAATATAATTAGTCGATAGAGGGAAATAAATTGAATGGCTTTCGATTCAATTCCTTCAGAAAATTACGCTAATCAAATCATTAATGGAAACATTTTTCTTGGGTCATTGGAATATTTTTTCAAAAAACTAAAAACATAAAAAACTTCAAAATTCAGGGTACCTAGTTAATAACAGTTTATGACATTGTTATGTTGTATTTGATGAGTTACATGACTAACAACTAAAATGTAGTCACTATAACCCAATTAAATAATTTCTAACGTGGAAAACAGCGACAACTTATTCTTACTTGAAGCAAACGAGTGAATTCACCCTACATGTGTCATGCTATCGTTTTCCCACTGACTCAACCCATTTCAATTGAGAATTGACAGTCACGGCACTAGCATCAATATTTATCCACTAATTTCATTAGAAAAATGCAAACTCTGATCATTAACTGGAAGATAGACCTCTGAAACAGGCACATCACCCTTTCCCGTGCCTCTAAGATTTAGTGTTGCTTCAGGATCAGAGTGCGAGTGTTGTATATTCATTGTTTGCAATTCAAAAGAATAGCACCCATAGGAACAAAACTGACGACTGGATTTTCACAGGCTATCAGTCCGATCAGCTACACTCCTTGAAACATTAATTGAAAGTGATTAGTGGGTAAAACTATGACACCTTAGCGCAAAAGATGCACAAGAGATATACCATGAATTCGGCATGGAAGGCACCCTCTAGTATTCTGCCTGGTCTGCCATTGCAATGTTGACAGACTTGGGAGCTAGGACGAATGATCGGAACATGGCTGGCAGCCAAAGGGCAGGCAGAAATTAAGGCGAGAAAAGCCAAAGAAGCTGAAGTATTGATCAGTAAATGTTGAACAAAAAAGAGAAGGAAAGAAAGCAAGTAGGAAAAGAGGAACACACACAATACTAAACAAGTAAAAGGAAGAAGAAGAGAAAACAGGGAAAGAGACAGTGACTTAGGGAGTTATGTGGTCCGGTGCAATTGTGCACCTACGTCCACAAGAAGGGTAAGTCCCCATCGCTCAAAAAATTGAGGATAGTGCTTAGCCTGATTTTCTTTAAAAAGAGGTTTCTCAATCTTTACATCGATCACTGCTCCTTGGTTTTAGTGGCTGATTACAACAATTCTGGTTTTTATTGTTTGTTGCCTTATCATGATGAATATAACAGCTTTATGCGTGTCAATATTTGTTGCCTTATTAGCTCGATGCATAGTACATGTAACAGCTCCATTGATGAAAGACGTCTCAGCAGTCTCCTCCCTGATATTAGCTGAGGTAGCACCAATCACCTTCTTGATATTAGCTGAGATAACGCCTGGAGGTTTCTGGGCCTTATCGCTAACAAATACGTGGTTCAGCCAATGAGGCCTATGTCCACGGTGAGAGGCAGCTCAGTGCCTTAGGCCTTTTTATCATTACCATGGTGTCAAGAGATACAGGATTATGTAATATCCATAGAAGAAACTACAAGGCAAGACACTGATGAGATAATGGAAGGTCCTGCGATAATGGAAGTCGTTAAAAAATTTCAAGTGTACATCTTCGACAAATGTAGCCTGAAAGAATGAGGATTGAGAAAGAGAGTAACGATTCAAGAAGATGAGTGAACCTCTTACGTGATGATTAGAAAGAGTGTTCCTTAACTTATATAATGTGGTTTACAAGACGTTACAACAGCTGGATAAAATTACAAAGTATAGTAACAACACAATATGGTAACAACATAATGAAGGCAATGTTCAAGGAGTCACAATTGGATTTTTAAACTTTGAAAATCCTTTCCTTAGTTGTGCCGATCCTCCACACAGCAATCTCTTCTCGACATGTTCAGCTGATTCAATCACCTGCTGATCTCTCCTTGACATCTAGAGAATCTTTCACATAATCCCTAGGCTGAGCGTGGTAAGAACAATGCTCAGCTTGTCTCTGAATTCTTTTAACTTAACGGATCCAAGAGGTTTTGTCAGTCCATCTGCTATTTGCTTGGATGATCTAATAAATTTAATTAAAATATTTCCTTTTGACACATGGTCTCGCACAAAGTGGAAATCAACTTGGATGTGCTTTGTGCAAGCATGAAAGACAGGTTTGCTGCTAAGTATAATGCCCCTATATTGTCACACCACAAGGTTGGGGTTCCAATGCATGAGATTCCCAATTCTGTCAACAGAGATTTTAGCCACAAAAGTTCAGTAGTGGCACATGCGAGAGATTTATATTCAGCTTCTATACTCGACCGGGCCACAGTTCGTTGCTTTTTAGATGCCCATGATATAACATCATCACCCAATAATGTCACACATCCACCTGTTGATTTTCTGTCTTCAATACTTTCAGCCCAATCCATGTCCGCAAACGTGCTCAAGTGAAGATGTTCTGATCTTTGAATACATAATCCAAACTGACTCGTGCCTTTTAAATATCTGAGAATTCGCATTATAAGGCTCCAATGGCAGTCTAACGGTTGATGGATGTATTGACATGCTCGATTTACTGCAAACGCTACATCCAGACACATGAGAGTGATATATTGTAATGCTCCCACCATGCTCCGATAGAGGGTAGGATCCGAGAATGGAGAGGTAGATCCCAAAACATGGCAAGCAAGCATTGGAGTTTGTATGAGCTTGACATTGGTCATTTAAGCTTTTTGTAAAAATGTTTTGGAGATATGATTGTTGCCGAAGGACCAAATAGTTAAGTTGCCGAGTCACCTCTATGCCGAGAAAGTATGATAAATCTCCCAAGTCTTTGACTGAAAAGGATGCCCGAAGTTTGGCGAGAGTTTGATTTATGAGCTTAATGGATGATATGGTGATAATAACATCATCAACATAAACTAAGATGTATATCTTTTCACATCATTTGAGAAAAATAAAAAGAAATGCATCTGATTGAGATGCCTAAAATCCAAGGGCACTGAGAAACGTGCTAAGACGTTGATACCATGAGCGAGGGGCCTGCTTTAGCGCATAAAATGCCTTATTTAGTTTACATACATGAGATAGAAAATTTGGATCCTCAAACCCTTTCTGTTGAGTGATATAAACATCTTTTTTGAAAAATGCATTATCAAAGTTGAGTTGGCGAAGAGGCCACGCGTGTTGCACAGCGATGGTGAGAATTACTCGGATGGTAGTAGGCTTAATAGTGAGACTGAAAGTCTCCAAATAATCCAACCTAGCTTCTAGTAAGAATCCTCATGCAACCAGGCGCGCCTTGTACCTAGAAATGGAACCATTAGCATTTCATTTAATTTTGTATAAGGTTGCTTCAAGAAGCTGCATGATGAGAAAAAGAACAATAAATATTGACCCTGGAAATTGGATTAGCAATCATGTTCTGCCATGTGGATTGTTTGTACCCGTCATGTGCATTAGAAAGCGGAAGGCAGTGTGAACCAGCAATAATTTGAAATTGGCTTTAGTTTGCAAAAAAAGGCGGCCCGCCCATTGGTACGAGGTCCGATCGTTCATGCCACCTTCAGGGTAATCAGACGAAGGTCTAAGATTTCTTAACCATACAACTAATTACCTGAAGGATCCTCCTATATAATTGTGCAAGAATTAGATTTGGATTTTTCAAGTTCATTTTAAACTCCACTGGTAATTTGGAATTCGATAGAAAACTTGAATAGGTTTGAAAAATTGATTTTGATCATAAGTTCTTTTGAATTCTGGTAAATTTTGAGGACTAGGTTTTGGAAATGCATTTGCGATTGAAAATTGGGTTTTGATTGAAATTATGAATTTTGAATGTTTAGGCCGGAAATTTATTTAGCTTTGAAATGAGAGGTGAATTGCCAATTTTGGTAGTCTATTTTGAAAGACTTTGAAATTTCAAGAAATTGGAGATGAAATCTTCTTTTTAAGAAAACCCCTTTGAGATAGGATTGAGTGTGACGTTTTGACACAAGCAAATGACTGTGTTTTTGTTGCAATATGACTTGGTCACAATAGCAACTATACGTTGGATCACTTAAATCTTAGTGGCTAGTGTTTTTGTGTGCTTGTTAACCTTAGAACTTATTTAGACTTTTGATCAAGTGAGTGAATGTATGTTTGGCAAAGCCAAACTATATGCTTCATTCATACTTCACTCTTTCACCTGTCCATGCGCAATTCATTCAATTTTTCATTCATGAAGACACTTTGAAATCAAAATGCATCCTAGAGCATGGTCCTTGACCTTGCTTTTTTACAAATCAAAGTTTTGAAGTTTTTGAAATTTGTAGAGTTTAAAACTCCTTGAGATCAACTTTATTAAGTTGACATTTTAATCTTAAAAGTCAAGTTGATTTAGTTGATTTGACAAACCTTTGTCTGTCTATAAAAAGTTGATTTCAACTTTTATGCTGAACTATGGATAGATTTTTGTTGAAATCCACTTGGTTTTTTGAGCTTTAACCTGGCTTAAAGCTGCATTTTGATGGCTCTAAAGCATTTTTGGCACTTAATTTCTGCTCCTAAGTGATTTACTATTAGTTTTGGATATCTCTGAAGCAAGGCAGCTCAAGCAGCACAAGAAAAATCTATGTCATCCTCATGCTTTCCTTAGAGATCAAGATCTGGTTGTTGGCTGTGAAAGATACTCTGGATGCCAAGGAGAGACCACCAGGTGATTGAATCAGCTGAACTTGGCAAGAAGAGATTGCCAGGTGGAGGATCGGCACAACTAAGGGAAAGGATTTTTAAATTTTAAAAATCCTATCATAACACCTTCAACATTGCCTTCATTATGTTGTTACCATATTGTGTTGTTACTATACTTTGTAATTTTACCCAGCCATTGTAATGTCTTGTAAACCACATTATATAAGCTAAGGAATGCTCTTGCTAATGATCACGCAAGAGGTTCACTCATCTTCTTGAGTCATTACTCTCTTTCTCAATTTTCGTCCTTTCATGATATCAAAGCCATTGGCTATTAACCATATGGTGTCATCTTCATCAACATAGTGGAACGCAATTGCAACTCGTGTCTCTGTGAAGCTAAAGAGAGATAATTATTTGTTGTGGAGGAGTCAACTTGAAACCATGGTGATATCGCAAGACCTGCTGAAGTTTTCGATGGATCAGGTGAAGCTCTGTCAGAAACTATTCTAAGAGATGACAAAGATGAACTCAATCATGAGTTCGCTATATGGAGAAAATCAGATCATTTGGTTTTAAGCTGGATTAAAGATACCGTTTCTAAAGCTGTTCTCGGTCAAATAATCATGACTCACTCAGCACGAGAAGCGTAGTCTACGTTGGAAAAATCCTATGGGTCTCTGTCTCCACTGCGAGTCATGTTATTAAAAAAGGATCTGATGTTTATTGAAAAGGTAAATCAGATATGGTTTATTACTTGCAGAAAATTAAACTTTTAGTTGATTCTCTTGATGCTGCTGGCTATCACATGCCAAATAAAGTCCAAATAAAGATTTAGATCAAATTGTGCTCAATGGACTTCCATTGAATATGAGAGTCTGGTCACCACTTTAGTCACATCCGTAGCAAAGATGCCTAGTTTTGCCGAGCTCTATGATCTTCTATTAAACCAAGAAACGCGTCTTCAACTTATGAAACATGATGTTACTGAATCGCCTATGAAAAAACAAATTACTATAACAGCCTTCAATACCATCTGAGGTTGCAGGCATGGGCGCGGTCGAGGAGTTTATGAAGGAAGAGGTGGTCGTGGTAGAAATCAGCATCAATTCAACCATCAAACATATGGATTTCAGCCGAACCATCAACAAACATCATGAAATTAGTCATCTAAGAAATCCATTGTGTCAATATTGTGGTCGTAAGGGCCACGCAGCCAAGACATGCTGGGATATTAATCCCCATGTTTTTTCAGCCATGACATTGCAAGAATCTGGTGATGAATATTGGTATCAAGATACAGGGGCAACCAATAATATTGACGCTAGTGACCAACATTTGGAAAACAAGCAAACTTACTCGGGCTCCGAATTGGTAATGGTTGGAAATGGTAAGTTCGTACCTATTTCTCACGTGGAGGACTTACCGGTTAATATTCAAGGGACTTTTTTTATTTTAAAAAATAGTTTACATGTTCCCAAGATTGCACATAATCTGATTTCTGTGGGTCGGTTTACATCTAACAATAATTACAATTTTGAACTTACTCCATCTGAATTTGTGATCAAGGACCACAAGACAGGCTCAGTGTTTGTTCAAGGACCGAAAACTAGTGACGGCCTTTACCCGGTTCAAGTAAAAACTAGAATTGATGGTGACATCAAGAAGGTGTGTGTGGCTCAACAAATAAAAAAGGTTCCAGGGTTGCATGAAGAATGGCATCGGTGACTCGGGCATGCTAATAGGAACATAGTGTCTTTGCTTAATTTTCTCAATCATATTTCAATAAATAGCCCTATTCCGGGAAAGGTATGTGAACACTGTCTAATTGGAAAGGCACATAAATTGCCTTTTTTCTGTCTTCTTTTCATGGTGCTAAAACTCTAGATATCCTTCACATGGATGTTTGGAGACCAGCCCCTATGGAGTCAAAAGATGGTTTTAAGTAACTTTTATTGATTATTGATAATTATTCCCAATTTACTTGGCTGTTTCCATTGAAAAGTAAAGGAGAAGTGTATCAATGTTTTGTCAATTTCAAAATTATTATGGAAAAATAGTTGGGAACCACCATCAAATCTATTTAATCGGACAATCGAGGGAAATTTTGCAATAAAAATTTTGAGAATGAATTGAAATGTCAAGGAATTATGCACCGTTTTTCATGCCTATATACACCCAAACAAAACAGGATTGTAGAAAGAAAGAATCGACATGTAGTCAAAACTGGGTTAAGTATGCTTCATGATGCTCAACCTCACCATCGATTTTGGGTTGAGACTTTTCGAATGGCTGTCTATTTAATTAATGGCTGCCTACTTTCAAACTGGATCGGAAATCGCCTTTCCAAATGATGTTCAATCATGTTCCTGACTATGGATTTCTTCGGGTTTTTCGATCCAAGTGCTATATCCATTATTGACATTGAGCAATGATTATGTGTCTAGATCCCAAATCAAGGCAAATGTTAATTTCTCGTCACGTAAATTTTTATGAGAATTCTAGAGGCTCCAGCAACTGTCATGACATCTCCTTCCAAGAGGCTGATTTACAACAATAGGTACATCAATTTCATTTCCCTACTATTAATGCATGTAATACAACATATCCAACTCTTGTAGGACTAGATACAGTGAAAGACTCAAAACCACAGACCACCATTTTTCCACCAGTCAATAATATAGAGTGGCAATCAAGTGTTGTGCAGCCGGAGGCCATCTAGACTCAGCCAGAAAATGATCCAGCATCACAACTTGCTCCACTCAACCCACATAATACTGCTGATCCAGATCTTCATGTACCAACCACAAGTGAACCACATGTGTTGCATAAGAATCAAACTTGGATTGTAGTGCCACGACAGCCAGAGAATAATATCATTGATACTAAACGGATATACAGGAATGGCAACGAAGTCCTACGTTGGATTAATTTCCTCAGATCCACCCTTTCTTGGTGTCTTCATCATTTTGTGGTCTTTGGAACCGCTGCCCTTGTAGTCTGTCATTAGAACCTCGTGGTAGCTTCCATATGGACTTGTATATGGTTATATACACTTAAACGAACCACCATATATATATATATATATATATATATATATATATGTATATATATATATATATATATATATATATATGTATGTATGTGTGTGTGTGTGTGTGTGTGGGAGAGAGAGAGAGAGAGACTGATGGCTTCAGCACTCATTAATTCTGTAGTGCATTGAGTTTCTTCAGGATAACAGTGCATTTGGATCATCCAAAAAGTTTGCAAGAGAATCGTTCACCAACAAGGCATTCAATCTGTTCATATTTTCCCAGCAGCTTATTTACTCAATGCAAAAATCCCACATCTTTTCTTACTTTTCCCGGCTATGAATTACCCCGTAAACAAACTTTCCATTTAGTACTCCGAGAAAAATTCAATAAATGATGTTTGTGACAATTGTTAACTCATTACCAAATTAAGGTTTGCGAGTTTCTTGATTTTAAGCTTTAGATCATGTTATCATTTCAATTATATCGTCGATTAAACATTTCTTAGTTAATGAATGGTCCTATTTTCGGCATCAGGCACTGCTCTCTGACTGATGTTTACCCATTACATGATTATGGTAATACCTAAAGTCAATGGAGGGTGTCATGCGTGCATGGCCAGCAAATTGGTTTTTTAATTGAACTGTTTCGACAAATGCTTCACAAAATTGCCGAAATCAAATCAAATTAAAATTTTCTTCAGTCAACGTTGGAACTTTTTTCAAATGAAAAAATATAAAAACAAGAAAAACTTAAAATTCAAAGACCAAGCTGATACATAACAGTTAACTATGATTGTAGAAGATGATGAGTTGCCATCGACATGATTGAATCAAATATATTTGGAAAGAGATTAGTTAAGAACCAGTAATTATTTTAATTAATAATATCTGATCAGGAACCCAGAAAACATGGAATTGATAAAAAGGAACTTCATTCAAGCCAAATAATGAGTCAATTCATCCCATGCATGTATCATTTTTCCCGGACAATCGACTCAATCAATTTCAGTATTATAACAACATGCATCAGCATCAAATATACATCATTTCCCCACCAAGTTAATCAAAACTAATGTGGGCCATCCAAAATCCAGAGCCATTGGAAGGGATCAGCGCGTACGTATGTAGACTATATATAACACTGCAAATGAAATTTGAAAAGGTCCAGCCAAAAGTGAAGGATGATAATTAAAAGAATATTTAAGAGAGAGAAGCTGAGCATACAAGACAGTACCGTCGAGTATTTGGGGTCGTCAACATGGGAAATCCAAACAGACTTGGGAGATGGGACGGAGGATTCGAACATCGCTGGCAGCTGAAGGGCAAGTACCATTGGCTACGGTCTTTACTGTTGCTAATACGAATATTTGCCTGATAAGAACATTTAGTACATTGGCCGGCCTAATGAGAAGATTTTGTACCTTGGCCGGCCTTCATTAACTGGTGGCCGAAGTTATTTTCTAAATTCAAATGCAAGCATATATATATATATATATATATATATATATATATATATATATATATATATATATATATATATATATATATATATATATATATATATATATATATATATATATATTAAAATCTACCATGAAATGGAAATTATTCCTCATCTGATTATATATATATATATATATATATATATATATATATATATATATATAATGGCTTTTCAAATTCTAATAAAATCTACCATGAAGTGGCAATTATTCCTCATCTGATGATTGGCATTGTTTTGGGTGAGGGATCGATCAATGGTGACAAACTAGGCCGATGGCCTAGGTCAACTTCTCTTTCTCACAACAATGTGGGCTCATTTGATGTAGTATTAGTGAGTCGGTAGTATAACTTTGGGGATGTAGCTAATATGTGTGCCACAAGGTATGGGCCTAATAGATGGATTACTTAGTAGCTAATTTCAATTAATTAAACAGGTCGCATTGACAGGCAAGAAAGGTTGGGAGCTGTACTTGGCGAAACCAGTTAGAATGTGAACAAAGAACATGTCTCTGGAACTGCCACTGTTTTTCTTCCACAAACAGTCAAGTACTATTGGAAAAAACAATGCATCTAATAAATTAGCGCTAGCTTCACTCTTAAATGCGTTAGTTTCTAATTAGCTATGCAGAAACTCATTGTAGCCATGCAGTGGTCGATCGACAGTCTGAAAGCATCAGAAGCAGGTCTATTTAAGGGCCATCAGACTCGGCCGCGGATATCACCAATCTTCAGCCAGTCCGGCCTTTTTGAGCTTCATCTCCTTTCTTTCTGCTTGCCCTTTACCTGCCAGCCATGATCCACTCCTTCGTCCTGTCTCCCAAGTCTGTGACCGTTGACTCCAATTGCTGGAGGGTGTATCCTACGACGAATTCAAGGTATCATCAACCCACCTCCTGCCCCGCCCCCCCAAAACACACACACACACACACACACATATATAGACCTCTGTTTCTCTCTCTTAAATCTTTTATCATCTTATATATATATATATATCTATAAACCTCTGTTTCTCTATCTTAAATCTTTTATCATCTTTCTTTACCTTTACTGGACCTTCTTGAACTTCATTTGTAGTGTTGTAGTTATACCCACATCTTGTCTCTTCCAATTTGTTCAGGATTTTTAGTGGTTATATATTTTGATTAACTTGGTGGACAGTACATATATGGATGCCAGCGTCGTTATAAGTGAAATTGATTCAATGGGAGAGAATATAACTTGTTTGCTCCGGTCAACTATTTTTTTTACCATGTTTTTCTGCCTCTGATATTATTTGATAATTATTGGTTATTAACTGATCTCTTCCCATCGAAATATATGTATATATTTTATTCGATCATGTTATAAGTACTCATCATCTACCACATAAATATATATCGTCGTAAACTGATAAGAGCTAGGCCTCTCGAATTTTGAAAGTTTCTTTTTATATTTTTTCAGTTTGAAAGAAAAACAAAATTCCAGTAATTGCCCAAGAAATTTTTTGAGTTGGTTTCGGCATTAATTTTATGAATGGTTTGTGGTGCGAAACCGATCAATTGAAGAAACGAATTTGCTCATGCATACATACCCTTCGTTATTGACTTATAGTCTTATAGTTACATCGTATGCAAGTCGCTTGAAAATAATACGATTGCATGCATTTTTTCTTTATCAAATATATATAATCTTTAATTACAAACGAATTCTACGTCATATACATATATTGCAGACATTTT
Organism: Nymphaea colorata; assembly: GCF_008831285.2. Lineage (NCBI taxonomy): Eukaryota > Viridiplantae > Streptophyta > Magnoliopsida > Nymphaeales > Nymphaeaceae > Nymphaea > Nymphaea colorata. The sequence continues at coordinate 15,275,052 of NC_045144.1, forward strand.
CTGAGAAAAATAATTTGCCATGTCATACTCATGAAAAGTTTTACCATTTAAAACACATAAACCATAACTATGAGAATGATATTATAGTATGGCGTACGTCATGAAATGCAGGTTCTTACAAAAAGCGGAGTTTTTAGCAGTTAAATGCCGGAAGCTACAGATTCCGGCCACATTTGGCACAACAGCACGCGACAAAGATGCCAAATACTCCATCCTGTATGCCAAATACTCCGTCCTGTATTTTTTCAAATTTCAAGATCTGCAAACCCCAGCGGAAACCCAAACGGGGAAGGAGGTTTCTCTACCAGACGATTGTGAACCCCTACCAAAGGGCATAGAAGTGACGGTCTCTCTCTCACAAGAAGATGGGAAGATCATTTGCAGCGGCCAAGCGTATCTCAGCCCAGACAGCCTCGACCTGATTAAACAGGAAGGAGAAGAATGGCTGGCACTTGAGGTGGGCACGTTTCAGTCGTCTACCGTTTGTGGCGATATCACCGCTAATCTGCAGAGTGCCGTTGGTGGTCCATGGAAGATATCCCTTGTGTTTGCTGGGGTGGAGATCCGTGGTGTCTCCAGATCTTAAAGTTTAGTCAGCAGGTGGTCAATTCCCAACATCATCATGATTATGAACACACGCAGGGTCGACCTACACATCTAGTCCGTTGCAGCTGCTTGCCTGTCGTTCTATATATGTTGTGTTGTGTCTCGTGTTTGTCTGATAATATGGTAATGGTAATAAATAAAGTTGGATGCATGTGTAGATCCACACTAATGTGTTCAATTTGTATTTCATAGCGTAAGTCTGTTGGTCGTTGTCCACCGTTTGATTTGGATTTTGTGTCCTAGACCAACTTGTCCTTGTCCAGTAGTGGCCATGCTTTGTGTTGTTTCCTCAGCAATTAATAAAGTGGATTGTTGGTCTTTGTTTGCATCTCCTAATATTGCATGCTTTAGCCTCAGTGGAAGCTTGTCCGAAATAATTAACTTCTTACTTTGATCTACAATACAATAAATATTTCATTAATGGATGTGTAAAAAGAAAATCATTTACACGTTTTCCATGTTATTAGCAAATTAAGGGAAAATTTTAACCTTACATAATGCATGTTTTGAGGACATGGGTGGAGATTTTTTGTTCCGCCATTATTTAAGTGTTAATCTATAATTTCGTTCTATTTAGTTTAATCTATTTTTATTTTGTTTTAATTATAAAGATAGGTGCACTTAACTTACCGGTGGGTGATGTGGATTGGCAGGCGGCCTACATTACACTACACATCCACCTCTCTCCATTGATCACTTATAGGGGTTTCAGACCCAAGCTAGTTATAAGCATCTAATGCACAAATACATTGTGTATGGAGTTGTGTAATCACTATAATACTCCTGATCAGTGAAAACAAGAACCCTTTTATAAGGACAAAAAATTATAACGAGAAACTCAAAAATCCAAAGAAACTTTTTTTTTTTTTTAAGGACACCAAAACAGCATAACTCCCCTCATTGAGTGCCCGAATGGACTCTTGCTGAGGCTAGGGGGCTGGTGCCCAGATTTGGTTCGTGAACTCTTATGATATGACCAAGTGACCTAGGTTTTGAGTTGGGGAGCTGGAAGATTGGGCTTCAAATGGAAGACCAAGTCAAGGTGCTTGCGACCTCTTGAAGATAGTAAGGGTCTATGAAGGAAGAAGGAGCGAAGCAATATAATCAAATTTCATGGAACTTTTTAAATTGATGTAGCAGCTAATATAACAATAAGTACGATCCATACATCGGCAAGCATTAACCATCCAGTAGTGAAGAAGAGGAAGGTAGTCATCCGCAAAATGAGTTTTTTTTTTTTTGAGTTTTCCAGTCAGTGAAAAATCTGTACGTTTCTTATCAAATTGTTGGGGGAAATGACAAAGTACCACACTATAACATAAACACGTTATTTGAATGGACAATAATAATAAAAAAAATTTGACATGAATGATGTGCGCCGCTACAGTGGCGATGGCTGCAGATCAACCACAATTTAGTTTCTAGTTTTTTTGAGCTAAAAAGTTTGAGATGAAATTAGTTCCGTGAGTGAGAGGTTAACAATCTACTAATCAAAAAAGGGACAGTAGTTGGAGATGGAAATTGGCAACAGCTTCATTTAAAGGAATACATTTTGGATGGAAGCGGAACAAATGTAGGGAGGTAACGTGGCACTCATGGCCTATGACTTTAAAGCTGGTTATATGCATATGGCTGTGCACCTTTCCATTGTGGATAGGTTCATGACACGTACCCTTAAGAGTGGGCCCTTGCATCTCTTCAAATTTCCTTGAAAGAATTGAAACCATCTACAACTATTCGTCTTGTAAGTCACTTTAATATCATGTCAGTATTGGACCGTGTGGGTGCTGATATAATACAAGACTGATGTTGGTGTATATATATATATATATATATATATATATATTTAAATCAGCTCGTCGAAAGGTTGATAGGTATCGGCTTATATATGCTGTATCAAGAGCAAAGTAAGGCATACATCGATGCCAAGCATCATTCGTGCCTAGTGTGAAGAAGCTAGATTGACCAAATATTGGATCTAGTCCAAATTTACGTTCTAAAGACATATGCATTAAGTTGGAACTTGAATTGGAGCAAATTAAAAGATTAGGTACCCGTCGAATTTAATCAGATCCACTCCACTAAAATCATCTAAATATCATTTTCCTCTCATGCATCATGAAACATCTCTATGTCAATCAAGTAATCATCATTTGAGATTTACATTTGAACTCATTATAAAAATACATGTCTTTGCTTTACTGATGAAAGAAAAACGTCATTAAAAACAGCAAAAGCATCAATAATTTTCATGGTAGTACCAATAGTTTTTCTATTGTGGAGTTGCTAAACTTAGCATAAGAATTTTAGCCAACGAAGTGAGGAATAGCACTTTGAGTTAGAGCTATAAAGCTCAAACTTGTAATCATCGGTATAGCATTGAATAATTTTATTTTTTGTGTGTGTGAGGTTGCCTGGTGAATGAAAGAAGGTGCCTCTAATGCTGCCCATAACCCACTACCGGCCGCTCATGGGCACCATTCTTCCACAAAAAGTCAAGATGCTATTGGAAAGAAGGATACAACTGATAAATTAACGCCAGCTTCAGTCATTAACTGCGTAAATTTCTTAGCCACGTATAAGCTCAACGTACCCAAGCAGTGATGGATCTTCGTTAATGTTCAAGTCTACAGTCTGCCAAATAGGAGAAGCAGCAGGTCTATTTCAAGGTCATCACACTCAGCTGTGGATCATCAATCTGTGTCACAGCAAATGCGTCGAATTCAAAAGAAAATGTGAAGAAGACATTAAAAACAAGTAAACCAAAAAAAGAAAAAAAAACATTTTTTTAAAAGGACATGAAAGAAACACATTATATTATCTTTTTTCATTTTTGTGCATCTTTTCACGTTTTCGCATTTTTTAGTTCTCGGATTTTTATTTGACATTTTATTTTTAGTTTTTCATCGTTTTTTAAAATTTGCAGAGATTTTCTGAGAAAATAAGTATGAGAATGATATTATAGTATCGTGTGCGTTGTGACATGCAGGTTCTTACAGAAAACGGAGTTTTTGGCGAACAAATACCGGAAGCTGCAGATTCCAGCCACATTTGGCACAACAGCACTCGACAAAGATGTCAAATACTCTGTCCTGTACTGCTTCAAATTTCAAGATCTCCAAACCCCACCGGAAACCCAACCGGCGAAGGAGGTGTCTCTCTCAGACAATTGTGAACCCCTACCAAAAGGCATGAAAGTGACGGTCTCTCTCTCAGAAGAAGATGGGAAGATCATTTGTAGCGGCCAAGCGTATCTCGCTCCAGACAGCCTTGACCTGATAAAACAGGACGGAGAAGAATGGCTGGCACTTGAGGTGGGCAGGTTTCAGTTCTCTAACATTTGTGGCGATATCACCGCTACTCTGCAGAATGCCGTCGTTGGTCCATGGAAGATATCCCTCGTGTTTGCTGGGGTGGAGATCCGTGGTGTCTCCAGATCTGAAGTTTAGTCAGCAAGTGGTCAATTCCCGACATCATAATGATTATGAACACACTTGGGGGTCGCCCTACACATCTAGTCCATTGCAGCTGCTTGTCTGTCGTTCTATATATGTTGTGTCGTGTCTAGTGTTTGTCTAATAGTATGGTAATGGCAATAAAAAAATTGGATGCACATGTAGATCCACACTAATGTGTTCGTTTTGTATTTCATAGTGTAAGTCTCTTGGCCGTTGTCTACCGTCTGATTTGGATTTTGGGTCATAGACCAACTTGTCCTTGTCCAATATTGGTCATGCTTTGTACCGTTTCCTTTGTAATTAATAAAGTGAATTGTTTCTCTTTGTTTTATGAAAAATAAGCATCCTTTGACTTTACTATAACACGTTAGAGGCTAATATCCTTTATCATTTTAGATCTACTAGTAGGTTGGAAGAGCAAGAGTTGTATTGTGCCGTGTTGTATTGCATCATACTGCCCAACGGATGGCCGAAGACCCTGCCATTCCCCCTTTCCTTTAGGGTCCATAATTGCTTTTGATGCCTTGGTGAAGGCACCCAGGTTATGCTCCAGCCTGCATATTGGTGTTTCCTTTTAGAGTACAGAGAGCTGATATATCGAAGATTTGAAACAGTGACTAGCCGCCTACTAGTCCCTATCTTACCCCGATGCTTCAACCCCCTTGGAGATATCTAGATCTACTAATAGCTCTTTTAATAAGTATTATTAACTCAAATATCGATACATTTTCCATTCAACAAAGTAAATCCCACATTTCCGTGCATCATAACACAAATTGATAGTAAGTTTTTGACGTCTTAAAAAAATTAATAGGGAATGAGTTGACATACATGTATATAACAACATAATAATGACAATTAAGTGTATAAACTGCATGGAACGACAAGGGACAAGATCTTTGAGCTGTTATATTGATCGACGTATTTATCTTAAGAAACTTTTGTTCGTTTGGCTAGCTGGCTGGCTTAACGCTAACCGCAATCTACGTAACAGAATGTTTAAATAAATTCTAAATGGCAAAGTTAAAATTATATGAAGAAAGCAATATTGAAGGAAAAAACCAACGTTGGCGTCATTACACTCAAAACTTCGACAATCAACAAATGGCAAGAACTCTGGCCAGCTTGTTTTTAGTTGTAAAACCAAAACCATTCATAAATATTTAGTTGTCGTTTCATCTATATAATTTGGAAGATGCAAAGAAAAACATTGATTAATGATATTATACTAGGTAGTTAATATTTCCGATAAGTTTATATTACTTGGAAAACAACGAACATTGACTAATGATACAGGAACCCCATCTAACATTAACAAAGCTCCAAACATGTCGGCAAGCTGCTTTTTCTTTCGCAATATAATCAAATTTCATGAAACTTTTTGAATGGATGTAGCAGTTGATAGGACAGTAAGTACGATCCATACATCAGCACCCGTTAACGATCCAGTAGTCAAAAGAGGAAAGTAGACATTGGCAAAATCAGTGTTTGTTTGTTTTTGTTTTTTGTTTTTTTTTTTTTTTTTTTTGAGTATTCCAATCACTGAAAATGCTGTACATTTCTTATCAAATTGTTGGGGAAGATGACGTTATTTGACCAGACAATAATAATAAAAAATTTTGACATGAATGATGTGAAAAGCATTAGGGTCCATTGGTCCCACGTCTGCTACAGCGGCGATGGCACCCACCGCAATTTAGTTTTTAGTTTTGAGGTAAAAATTTTGAGATGAAATTAGTTTGGCGAGTGAGAGGTTAACAATCCACTGTTTGAAAAAAAAAGAGGATGGAAGGTGTTGCCGGTCGACTGTGTCTGGACCGGCCAAACTTAGGCATAGTTGGAAGGCACGTGGGATTCAATCGCGTGTCGAGTCTAGCAAAAAGCAATACACGTGGAATGTGCAGCGCGATGGTGCGACGACAAGGCGTTTCAATGCATCAAGATCAGCAGTCCCTTTGGAAGTGCAAGTCCATAGTTAGGGAATCTGTTGGGTTCCCCACGCATAGTGTTTGGATACACAAGGGGGTGCGCGTGGGTTAGGGGCAATTCCCCCAGTGGGCGCATACGCTGCGTTTCACAACCGCGTAGAGTCACGCGGGGGTAAGCAAGTGAATGCTCATCGTCGAGTAGGGCGATGGTCAGCCGCCTTACTTAATGACATATAGTCATCAACTGGCTTCGGCTGGGGACTTCCTCCCAAGGGAAGTCCACCCCCACCCAGATTTCGTTTGGATGTAGATAGGCACTTAGAGGAATGGCGAAGTTCTGACAGGGCCTCATGGCCACGGCTTGCTGATGGCCGACAATGAGATAAACCTGGGTGATGGTGTGCCGAGTGCTTAGCACTCCTCGTCTAGTCCACAGTCTCGAAGAAAAGATGAATGTTTCTGCTAGCTTAAGAGAGAGACGGTTGGCCGAAGGCTTTGGGGAACGCCTTCGGCGCCGCGCGGGCTAGAGAAACTCGACTTGTGACAAGTGGTATCAGAGCAAACGATTTCTCGTAGGGAACTTGAAAGATGAGAACGCTACAATGATAACAAACAAGTTGTTCAAAGAAAAATGTTGGCTTTTTGGTGCCCTAAGGGTTCGGGCATGTTCGTCGGACACTGGTTCAGGTGACCCCGTTGGTGTTGGCCAGATGGAGATCACACGTTCCGATGATGGTGTCTGGGTGTCAGGAGCAGATGGGCCAAGAGAACCGCTCGCTGAGACAGATAGGGTGAGACCCGATGTGGAAAAGGATTGTCAAGGAGGGCAAGTGCCCTTAGTGTTGACAAGTCTCGAGAAAGGAGTATGTGCACGGGTTGGCAACACGGCTTTGAAATTTGAGACTTAGTGGTTGTCGGAGATGTTCCGGACTTTACTAAGGAAAAAGTGCAAACAGTGATAGAAAAGTGAGATGATGCTAAGGAATGGACTAGAGGCAAAACACCCGATAAGGCAGCTAGCCGCGACATGACGGGCGTCAACCAAACGAACAGATGAAGGCTGAGTTCTAGAGAAATCAAGGGAATGGTTGCTGAACTTCTCTCGCTCGGGACAAAGTCACTGGGGTCAGTGACGATTTTGGCCGTGGAAGAGTGTTGCCGGTCGACTGTGTCTGGCCCGGCCAAGCCAGTAAAAGGTGATGCTGCTTGGCCAGCTTAGGCATAGTTAGAAGGCATGTGGGATTCAATCGCGCGTCGAGTCTAGCAGAAAGCAATGCACGTGGAATGTGCAGCGCGGTGGTACGACGACAAGGTGTTTCAATGCATCATGATCAGCGGTCCCTTTCGAAGTGCAAGTCGGTCGTTTGGGAATCTGTTGGGTTCTCCACGCGTAGTGTTTGGATACACAAGGGAGTGCGCGTGGGTTAGAGGCAATTCCCTCAGTGGGCGCATACGCTGTGTTCCACAACCGCGTAGAGTCACGCGAGGGTGAGCAAGTGAATGCTCATCGTCGAGTAGGGTGATGGTCGGTCGCCTTACTTAATGACATATAGTCATCAACTGGCTTCGGCTGGGGACTTCCTCCCAAGGGAAGTCTACCCCCACCCAGATTTCGTTTGGATGTAGATAGGCACTTGGAGGAATTGCGAAGTTCTGACAGGGCCTCATGGCCACGGCTTGCCGATGGCCGACAATGGGATAAACCAGGGTGATGGTGTGCCGAGGGCTTAGCACTCCTCGTCTAGTCCATAGTTCCGAAGAAAAGATGAATGTTTCCGCTAGCTTAAGAGAGAGACGGCTGGTCGAAGGCTTTGGGGAACGCCTTCGGCGCCGCGTGGGCTGAAGGTCTCCCATTACTACCAATTATGGTATCCTTGGCCATAGTAGTGTGCCCTTTAATATGGGATGGAATTTTGGATCACATATAGGGAGGGAGGTAACGTGTCATTCATGGTCTATGACTTTATAACTGGTTATATGCACATGACTGTGCACCTTTGCATTGTGCATAGGTTCATATGCATAACACGTACATTTAAGAGTGGGCCAAAGTTTCAAAGCTGGTTATATGCACATGCCTGTGCACCTTTACATGGAAATAGATATTGTGCCCTAAAGGCTCTAAACTGTGCATAATGGTGCCTGTAACTGCATCTCCTATTAAGTTGTTTTCGTTTGAGTGCCCGGTGCATAGCTTGCGTCTCTTCAAATTTCCTTGAAAATTGAAACAATCTACAACTATTCGTCTTGCAAAAGCATCAATAATTTTCATGGTTGCACCAATAGTTTCCCTATTTTGGAGTTGCTAAACTTAGCATCAGAATTTTTGACAAAGAATTGAGGAATAGCAGTTTGAGTTAGAGCTATAAAGCTCAAACTTGTAATCATCGGTATATCATTGAATAATTATTATTTTTGTGTCTGAGGTTGCCTGGTGAAACCAGTTATGGAGTTAGAAGGTGAATGAAAGAAGGCGCCTCTAATGCTGCCCATTGCCCACCACCGGCCGCTCATGGGTACCACTCTTTTTTCTTCCACAAAAAGTCAAGATGCTAATTGAATGAAGGATGCAACTAATAAATTATCGCCAGCTTCAGTCATTAACTGCGTTAATTTCTTAGCCACGTATAAGCTCAACGTACCCTTGCAGTGATGGATCTTCATTAATTTTCAATCTTCAGCCCGACCCCGTTGCTTCAACTCATTTCTTCTTGCGCCCCTTTAGCTGCCATGGCCGTTTTCCAGTCCTTCGTCCTACCTCCTAAGTCTGTTTGGGTTTGCTCGGTAGACAACTCTAACTACCAGTTAGGTGTCTCCTATGCAGAACTTACGGTCTCTCTCTCTCTTTTCAATAGCCGGTTACCTAAGATGTGCCAAATGGGGTGTGTCACTTGTTCGATTCCCATCAAAGCTGGATTTACTCTCTCTCTCTCTGGGGCGCTTAAGTCCCAAGCGATGTGACGGTATAATGTGACATATATGGTCTCATTGCTTTTATATATATATATATATATATATATATATAGAGAGAGAGAGAGAGAGAGAGAGAGAGACAATAGTCTCATAATGCTTCAGGCTGCATTCATGAATTAAAGCTGCTTTATGCAGTTAAAGCCAATGGGGCAGCTGTGGGCCCTCCTTATATATATTGGATGCAGATTTTTCTAGTTGTTCAGATGCTTCAATCACTCATACACGAAGCCAGGTATTGCATCAGGTTGCATGTGTGAGAGGCCAGAACATCCAGATGGCTGGTGTGTATGTATAAGTGGTATCTCCTGGATGATTTTTAGGATATTATGTGGAACGTTTTGTTCTCTTTTATATGTTCCCGACATTGAAGTGTTTATTTATAAGTTTTTTTGAGCCATCATTTACATTTGTTCTGAAGTATTGGCCTGATGTGTGTCCTTACTTTCCGCAATACATGTTTCCATAGGATATTGCAATTTTTGTGTCTCCCCTCTTCGTTCCTAGGACTGATTCTTGCAGCTTGTAGCAACCAAACTTATAGTTATCTAGAGAAAAAATGAAGACTAGCTTATTTTCATAATAAATATAATTTTTAAATAGATTTTCATCATAAGAATCATTGATAAGTTGGTACTTCTCCTATTGTTCATTGAGACGAACATAAGAGACTGAATACTCGGACCTAGCCTAAAATGACCTTAATATTCTTGACAAAAATGTTAAGCAAAAGTAAAAACATGAAAATGAAAAGGTGAAAAGAAAAACCTTTTCTCAAACATTGTAATGTCCCTCACTCAGTTTGACATGGTTCCTCATAAGGCATTGAACACACCTTTATGGACTGGCCAATATCCTCAAATGATGAGACCTACAAGCGAGGCAGTATGCCCACAGTAGTTATACTATGAAATATCCACAAAAACATGTGCAAGAATCCATCAGGACCCAATCAACTAGTGGTGGAACCATGTTGTGGTTTTGTTGTGGGCAATTGCCCACACTAGCCTAAAAATATCACTTTATTTACACACATATTTCTTTCGTTTTCACTTTTTCACATGTGTAAGAAGTGCATGCATGCATCCATGATATGCCTTGAGGGTTCGAGATTACCCTTCTTTCCATGATATGCACTACAAAAAAGCTAATCATTAATTACATTAAGAAACCCTCAGTAAATAAATGTTAATAAAATAGAGTAAAGTTCTACATTTGATGATGTTTTGCTTAGCTGCTTACCTAATTCAATCAAAATCACGTTTCCGCAAAACCTAAGAGGTCGTTTGATGACAATGGAACACGACGGAACAGAACAGACATGTTCTGTTTTAGTAAAATCAAAACAAACATTGGACAAAGAACACTCAATACAGGATGGACAGAGAACATGCCTTATAAAAGGCTAAAGTATTCCACCGCGTTCCATGGTTTACCATGGAACAGCCTCCCGCGTGACCCCGACCTCTCCTTGCCCTCGACCTATCTCTTCCTCTGCCCCTCCCCTGCCTCCACCCACCGAGCACTTCCTTCTCCTCCATCTCCGTCTCTGCCCCCGTCTTCACTCCTTCTCCTCTGTCTCCGCTGGAGCACTACTAGGGTTTTTTCTCTTGAGGGTTGAAACGGCCGACTCTTCACCAGCAGCTCCTCAGCTTCCTCTTCTCCCCTCCTTAGCAGGAACGGCAGCTCTCCACAGCAGCAACTCTTCCGCATTTCTGTCGAGGTTACTCTTCACCAGCAGCAACTTCTCGTCAAGGTAAGGGCGTCCTCTTTGTCACCCTTTTCCCAATCGCTGTTTATCGTCTTCTCTATTTCTTTCTCTCTCTCTCTCTCTCTCTCAGGTTAGCTTTACTGCAAAGGCGATGTTTCTCTATTGTTTTCTTCTTGTGATTTAATTCGATTTTAGGACTATAATTGGATAAATGATTCAACGTATTCAGCAGAAAATTTTGGTACCGAGCACACCAAAATTGATTGAAGGTGGTAACCCAATATTGACGGTTGTATTGCAAAATTGAAAACATTGAAGTTGTTGATTTAACTGAAAGGATTTTGTAAGAGATTGAGGGCATCTCTACTTTTGCTCTGTCAAGCATCTTTATACTGGATAATTGTTTTCTTAGGTTTATGCTATGTTTTCAACTACACATAGTTGGAGTTTCATGATCCTTCAATGAATTCATTAAAAAGCTGTTCCATGGTTACTGATCCATCTCCATGGCAAGCATCGATTTCATGGTATGATCCTTGTTCTGTTGTGTCACATTTATCTGGATCACTCTGTTTCAGAATGTCTATAATAGAGATTGTGAAAGACCCTCGTCCTGATCACACAGAACGTGCAGTTAGTTACATCAGCTCCACCAACAATGAACGTGCAGTTGGTTACATCAACTCCACCAAATGTGGAACCATGTTAGCATATAATCCATCCTCATGTAAAGAGGATGTAACTGAAAGGGGAAACCTTATCGAGTCTGTTAAAACTGAAAAGGTCATCCCCATCCATTGTAAAGAAAAAGAGTGTATAAAGGGAAAACAGGAACCACCATAGTGGTGAGGGTCCCTGCATCGTGGATGTAGCCTTAACAGGTGAATCTCATTAAAAATCTCTGAATACTCTTTCATTCCTTTCATATGGTATAAGAGCCAATGGTGCTCCATTACTAAACCAGCGTGGACATGGCAGCCAGCTCCTCTCCGCTTCCAGGCCTACCAGCTCCTACCTCTTTTCAACACTTCATTTCAACCAAGTTAGATTCTGATAATTATGTATTGTGGGCATCTCAATTCCGACCTCTGCTTATCTCCTATGATCTTGAAGGCTTCACTGACGGATCAAAAACTGAACCTCAAAAAACTGTCATCAAGGATGGCAAATCTGCTCCCAAACCTGAGTATATAGACTGGCGCCGGCGAGATCAGCTTCTCCTTAGCTGGCTTATTTCTTCTTTGTCTAACTCTGTTCACTCCCAAGTTATTGGATTGGAAACGTCTTATGAAGTCTGGACCACTCTGCAAGATTCTTATGCTGCACAATCACGTGCACGCATCTTACAACTTAAGGAGCAGCTATAGAATTTAAGAAAGGGAAACAAATCTATTTCCCAATTTGTTCAGAAAGCTAGATCCATTGCCCACCATCTGAAAGTTGCTGGAAAGAAAGTTGAAGAAGAGGACCTTATTCTTCATATACTCCGTGGTCTTCCACCAGAGTATGAAGCAATGCGTGTTTCTATATCTATTCGCAAGGATCCTGTTAGCATGACTGAATTACTTAGTTTCTTGTTGTCCCATGAAGCCTACCTTGGTGAAGGTGATTCTGTTGAAAAAGCATTTGACTCACAAGTTGAAGCTAATGTCACTCACAGAACCAACCAAGGTAGCGGAAATCAATATTATGGAAGGGGAAACTATCGTGGAGGCCGTGGTGGTCGATTTCGCTCACGAGGTCGAGGACGAGGAAACTACAACAACAATCAGCAAAATCAAAGGTATTATAATGATCAACGCTCTCACATTGTCTGTCAATTATGTGAAAAAATAGGGCACTCGGCAAAGACGTGCAGATTATTCCAGCAATCAGACAATTCTAATTCCAATCCTCCTCATGCGTACAATGCTACTACATCTGAGACCACCGGTGATGATTCGTGGTATCCTGATTTTGGTGCTTCCCATCACGTTGCTCCTGATCTCAGCTCTTTATCAATAAATTCCGCTTACTCGGGCACTGATTCTGTCAAGGTGGGAAATAGTACAGGTTTAGCTATTAAACACATTGGTAGTTCATCCTTTAAAGTTGGAAATTTCAATGTCAAGATGCATGATATTCTTCATGTTCCTCTTATCACCAAGAAACTTCTCTCTGTGCATCGGTTTGCTGTAGATAATAATGTTGTTTTTGAATTTGATGCAAGAGAGTGCAGAATTAGAGATGCCAGATCCAAACAAGAGTTGTTGAAAGAACACGTTAAAGGAGGAATCTACACTCTTGACTTTGACAAGCTTAAAGACAAAGTTGCTTGCATTGGAGAAAAGGCTAGTCGCGCTACATGGCACGCCCGGTTGGGACATCCAAATAGAAAAATTGTTGATCGTGTGCTTAGTTCCTTTAATTTACCTTTTTCGGACTGCAATATCAGAATTTGTTCTTCCTGTCAAACTGCTAAAATGCATAAGTTACCCTTTAATCGCATTGATTACAGTAAATTGGAACCTCTAGAGATCATCTTTTCAGATGTATGGGGGCCAGCCCCTATTTCTAGTATCTATGGACATCGTTTTTATGTTATCTTTGTTGATGCATGGTCAAGATTTACATGGCTGTTTTTGTTGAAACATAAATCTGAAGTGCTTGAGTCCTTTCAAAAGTTTAAAGCAATGGTTGAAAATATGTTTGGAAGAAAAATTAAGAACTTCCATAGTGATGGTGGAGGAGAATACAAGTGCATGGACAACTATTTTTCCAAGGTAGGAATTAAACATCGTTATTCCTGTCCTCACACCCAAGAACAGAATGGCGACTCTGAACGCAAACATAGGCATATCGTTGACACTGGATTGACTCTTATAGCTCACAGCAATGTGCCAAAACAACTCTGGAATTTTGCCTTTTCAGCTGCAATATTTCTGATAAATCGATTGCCTGCTGCAGGCTTGAAAAATACAAGTCCTCTTGAAATGCTTTGGAACAAGGAACCCAACTACAAGTTTCTTAAAACTTTTGGGTGTTTATGCTTCCCCAACTTGAGAGCGTATAGATCCAACAAACTCGACTATCGATCTCATGCTCATGTTTTTATGGGTTACAGTTATAACCATCATGGCTATCTATGCATGGATCCTAACTCATTCAAGATTATTGTGTCCAGAGATGTTATTTTCAATGAAGAAAATTTTCCTTTTATTGAAAAATCAGCTAATGACACTTCAGCCCGAGGAACTCACTCACAAGCTGTTCTTGTGCCTCCATGGCTCTCATCTTCAAGCAGTGCCCTTGCAGAAAATCCTACTGCTCCTATTCATGACAGTGGACTGCTTATTGCTCCTAGCTCGCCACAAACAAGTCCATATCAACCTGCTCCTCAAGAGGAACCGCTGGTCACCTCAAGGTCTCACTCTATGGTGACACGCTCCCAAACTGGTTCACTCAAACCATCCTCTCGTTATGCTTTCTCTAGTCTCTTAGTGACTAAACTCCTTGAAGACAAGGAACCAAAAGATTTTAATGAAGCTACCAAGCATAACGAGTGGCGTGCTGCTATGCAAGACGAATTTCAAGCTCTTTGCAAGAATAAAACATGGTCTCTTATGCCTCGCACCTCGGACATGAATGTTGTGGGATGCAAATGGGTGTACCGCATCAAACGCAGGTCAGATGGAACTCTTGAGCGACACAAAGCTAGACTTGTCGCAAAAGGGTTTCACCAAGAAGAAGGAGTTGATTTCTTTGAAACTTTCAGCCCTGTCGTCAAACCAGGTACTATTCGAACCATGATCTCACTTGCTTTACGGGGGAATTGGATAATTAGACAACTTGTGTCCATAATGCATTCCTTAATGGAACCTTATCTGAGGAAGTGTATATGGCTCAACCGCCCGGCTTCGTCAACCATCAATTTCCATCACACGTCTGCCACCTTCATAAGGCTTTATATGGACTAAAGCAAGCCCCTCGAGCCTGGTTTCAACGGCTGAGTCAAAGTCTCTTTCATTTTGGATTCACAAGCTCAAAAACTGATCCTTCTTTATTTATCATGCATAGTGGTGAAAATATCGTTTATATTCTGGTCTATGTTGACGACATTCTTGTCACCGGCAATTCTCAAAGTCTTACTAACAAGATTATTAAGCTACTTGGTGAGCAGTTTGCCTTAAGGGATCTTGGGAGGCTTCATTTTTTCCTTGGGGTGGAAGTTATGTATAATTCCCAAGGTGCTATCCTCTCTCAACGAAAGTACATCATGGATCTTCTAAAAAAGGCAAAAATGCATGAGTGCAAACCATTCACCACTCCAATGTCATCCTCCTCTAAATTACACATTGGAGACGACATTGATTTCGAGGACCCTACCTTGTATAGGAGCATTGTGGGTGGTTTACAATACCTATCTATCACAAGACCAGACATCGCTTTCAGCATCAATAAAGTGTGCCAATTCATACACAAGCCCTCCATAGCTCACTGGACAGCAGTTAAAAGAATCCTAAGGTATTTAAAATATACTATTCAGTATGGATTGGTGTTCAAAGCATCCAAAAACACTAGCATTAATGTCTACATAGATGCTGATTGGGCTGGGTCCCTTGATGACCGAAAATCCACCTCAGGGTATGCAGTTTATATTGGCCCTAACCTTATTTCATGCAGTTCAAGGAAACAACATGTTGTTTCCCGCTCAAGCACGGAGGCCGAATATAGAGGAGTAGCAAATGCCGCAGCAGAGCTAACTTGGATTCAGTCTCTCTTAAGTGAGATGAAAGTTAGTGTTGTCAACACACCAGTTATTTGGTGTGACAATATCAGCGCTAACTACCTTGCAGCTCATCCCACGTTTCACTCCAGAAGCAAACACATTGAAGTCGACGTTCACTATGTACGCGACAAAGTTTCTAAAGGTTTGCTCAGAGTTCAGCATCTCTCATCAAAGGACCAAATTGCTGATGGCCTAACCAAGCCCATTGCTGTCACACAGTTTAATTATTTCCGTGTCAAGCTCAACCTCAGAAGCATACAGTTGCACTTGAGGGAGGCTGTGAAAGACCCTCGTCCTGATCACACAGAACGTGCAGTTAGTTACATCAGCTCCACCAACAATGAACGTGCAGTTGGTTACATCAACTCCACCAAATGTGGAACCATGTTAGCATGTAATCCATCCTCATGTAAAGAGGATGTAACTGAAAGGGGAAACCTTATCGAGTCTGTTAAAACTGAAAAGGTCATCCCCATCCATTGTAAAGAAAAAGAGTGTATAAAGGGAAAACAGGAACCACCATAGTGGTGAGGGTCCCTGCATCGTGGATGTAGCCTTAACAGGTGAACCACGTTAAAAATCTCTGAATACTCTTTCATTCCTTTCATAGAGATCACATTCCCTTGGATATAAGCACTACTCCCACCTCGAAATTTGAGACTTTGGCTAAAAGGATAACTGAACTGAAAGAAATTTGTATATTTGCTCTGATATTCATGTGATCTTTCTAATTGCAGTCCATCTGTTTTGCATTCCCAGCCAATGGCTGCAGTAGGAACAATGGCTTAGATAGCCCTTGGGCTGCTTATAATGTTGCAGTCATCTGATATTCATGGGATCTCTCTCGCTCTGTTACTGCTTGGACTCATTTTATTATCATGTGTTCTCTCTCACTCAGTTACTGCTTGAGCATGGACCATGGCTGGCATCCCCTACCCTTTCTCACTTTCTTTATAGTTGGAAATTTGAGATTTGTATGGTGTTTCATTGTCCATCGGTAACACTGTCACATGAAAAACAGCACCTAGTTGACATAATATGACCTGTACATCTAGACAATATCTATAAATTTGAACCTTTTCTGCTGTGAGGAATAAGACTGTCTTCTAAGTATAAATGCTAGTAAAAGTAAGATCAGTAGCTCATGGTTTTACTTGATTCAGCTTGTCAAAGACTCAACTTTAATTTGTTCGTTGAGAAAACTTCCACAACATGAGATGGTTGTGTATAAACGATCAAGATTGTGCCTTCACATTACATGGGCTAAGTTCCAATGCAGTATAATCTGTATCAGCTTGTGAATTTTAAGACTGTATTCTTTACTTGTACATTTGCCTATAATACAGATGCGTTATGTTCTTTGTGAAGCTGCAGTCTGCATCTCTTTTCCTTACTGCAATAATAAGTGGTAGTAAACATAATCAGGTTTGTTTCCAAACTTGGAAGTTCACTTCAAATAATAAAGCTCTCACACGATTTGGAAATTCAACGTGTTAATTTATTGGGTTACCAAATACAACCTATTGAGTTGGCTGTAGTATTATGAGGCATATATCGCCCACTTCAATAAGAGTTGATGGTTGAGTGAAAAAAGAAATAGTTGCAGCCAAATAAACTGGGTCACCCTCCTCTTTGGTAGCTAAGCTGCTTCCCCTTGGAAGAGGAGGAACTTCTAATTGAGGCTCCTACCCCTACGCCGAGAAGCTAGACTTGGAAGTTAATTAGCTGGAAGATATTTTCATCGCCAAGCCCACCGTGCTTTTCATCTTAACATTCTCTATTCTCCCTCTCGCCACACAAATGGAACAAGAATACGATAACAGTTTATGTGCTAGATTTCGGACTCTTAGACAGATCCCTCACAGCTTTCGCTAACAGCCACGTTCCCAGCATTCAGTCTTTTATCTCCAACAGCATTCAGCATTAGAAGACTTGCGGATCACATCCATTCTTTATTGCAAGAAGAATTTGTATGGAGTTAGTATGGAGAAGTTGGGAACCAATGTCTTATCTTGGCATGAGAACATAGATGCTACTGGTGTAGCCAGGATATGTCTTGGTTCCATTTGTTGATCACCATAATGTAGCTGGACTCTTCTTTCGCAATTTCCTTGAGATTTGATTTCCTATGTTGATCTGGGTATTAATTTCCTTCAGCTAATGAACAGTTGTTCTTCTACTGTTTCTGTAAAAAGAGAACTAATACAACATGAAAAAACTAAGCTAGATCTTGGTCGCTATACAATAAAAGAATTCCATGAAAATTCTGTTGGCTGTGCTTTTTCTCTGTGGCTAATCATTTTGCTGTTGACAATGTTAATAATGATTCTTAGTTGTTGATTTCATGGCTTGTGGTGTTCTGTTGCTGTGCTTTTTTCCTGTGGCTATCCATACAAATTCACCTTATTTGACTATATATATATATATATATATATATATATATATATATATATATAAGATCACTAAAATATGGTTTTGTACATATTCTTGCATTTTGATATCAAAATTTTACAAGTGGATACGTAAGTTTTAGTGACATAACAGAAACAAGTAAGCCTGATTTTGATTTCTTTCATTTGAACGATACTTGGTATTTACAATTTAAGCACTCAAACTCAGTATGCATTTCTTCACCCTCCAAAAAACTTAATCTTCTTTTTGTAAAATTTTCATTTGAATCTGCTAGAGAAAATGCAATACTATGACTAAGACGTGGGAGTCTCTGCATGTACAATCTGTTTTGTTAAGAGAGAGAGAGAGAGAGAGAGAAGATAGAAACAAAAGTCGTGATATGGGCAAATGGAACAACAGGCTGTAGCAGTCATTTCTTGGTTCGGCAATCCCATACTCAACCATCTTCCAAAATGTTCAAGGGATAACGTATTTATAATAAAGAAATGAATCAACAAGATTGATACAATAAAAATAGTAACAAAAATGATGGAATTATGAACTTGAATTGTTGGTCTAAACAATTTGAGACTTTCGTTTAGATAATTATTTTTAATGAAAAAATAAGAATGGATAACTATTTTCAATGAAAAAATAATTAAGAGAGACGGAAAGAAAGGGGCGCTTAGGTCTGCCAATATGGCAAGAGAAAGCATGGCTTCCAGATATTAATTATTAGTATCGCGACAATCCATACTGCCCAAATCATTTTGGGGAAACATATTTGTTTGGGCTTCATATCACCATGAACAAAATGAAATGGAATCACAGTTTAAATTTGAATCCGTTTAGTTGGATTTAGTAAAATAAATTGGATACGATTTCAAATCACTTTTTGAGTAAAAAAGATTAAAAATAAAGAGAAATTATGATCGATGTTGATCGTGAAAATTCTTACCATTGTGCCAATCCATGTACTACTGCCAAATGATTTGGGATCCAGATGAAGATCCAACCCCATTGATTGCACATATTCTCATTATATTATATGTCATTGTTTTAGTTATACTTGATTATTTTAATACTTTATGGTGATAACCTAATTATTTGTTTGTCTTTTTAGTTTCTAAAATGCAGGAACCAAACGGTGATGCATCTTTTCAAGTATTAGATGGCTTCGATGGGAAGAGTAGTATGTAGGACAGAAGAAGACTATATAGGAACCATACTTTTATGTCAATGTACTCCAACATATAGCTTTGAACAGTTGAACATTTTAGACTATTTGTATTCTGATGTTTTACTTGATACTGGGGATTATATAGATGTTCAAACATTTTAGAGTAATGATGTTTTTGTTATATATATGCTTGTATTGAAAGAGTTGATTTTTTATAGATCGTGTTATCGAATATATTGATTTGCACATAACATGTTGTTATTAATTTTATACTTGTTTTGATACAACCTGTTAAAAAAAATAAGATATTCTTGTCATCATATAGTAGACAAAATAAATATAATAGTCAAAACTGATTAGAGAAGATACAAACATCGGATAGAACAGACAGTTCGAACAAAACATAAAAACAAACAGCAAACAAGACAAACAGAATAGACAGAACAGAAACAAACATCAAATAGAATGGACATAACAGACATATATGAAACAAACGTCGGACAAGAAGAACGTAGTGTTTTGTTCCTAAAGTAATCAAACGGTGGACAAAGAACTTCATTGTTCATGAGGACAGGACAGTAATATAATCGACAGGAAGTCCTGTCCTAATGAACAGCAATCAAAC
The DNA here is from genome assembly GCF_008831285.2 of Nymphaea colorata. Classification (NCBI taxonomy): domain Eukaryota; kingdom Viridiplantae; phylum Streptophyta; class Magnoliopsida; order Nymphaeales; family Nymphaeaceae; genus Nymphaea; species Nymphaea colorata. The sequence continues at coordinate 15,294,689 of NC_045144.1, forward strand.
GACCTCTAAACATTATGAGATGAAAATTACAGAACACCAAGGATCCACTTTATTTCTCACGAAACAACACAACAAATGATCACCACACAAGCGAGACAAGTTGGCCTAGGACCCAAAATCCATGTTTGTTGGACCTGGTGATTTTGGAATCCACAACAATCTAAAATACACAAATCAAATACAATGTGGATCGACAGATCCCCCCTTTATCACCATAAGACAAACACAATACAGAATAAACCGGTAGATAAACACAAATGGGCGCTATAGCACTCCCAATCCAAAGCTGTGTTCACGATGGAGCATGTTTTGGGAACCACTTGTTCGTCGAAGCATAAGATCAAGTCGAGACAGCACGAATCTCTACTCCAGCAAACACGAGACCACTCTTCCAGTTACTGCTGCAATCCAGCAGATTAAAACTGATCTCGCGAGTAATGCCAGATGGCTGAAACGTCCCCGCCTCAATTGCAAGCCATTCTTCTCCATCCTGTTTTATGAAGTCGGAGCTGCCGGGTTTCAGATGCACTTGGCGTTTGCAGATCGTCTTCCCATCTTTCAGTGAGAGAGAAACCTCCGCTGCGTTTTCTAAACCTGATGCTTTATCATTGTGCTTGAAGAAATAGAGGAGTGAGTATGTGGTATCTTTGTCGAGTATTGCCGTATCAAACGTGCCCTGGATTTGCAGCCAGCAGACTTGTAAAAGCTCTGCTTTCTGTGAGAACCTGCCACATTTTGATTGTCAACAACAAGATGATCAAAAAATCATCACAGTGGATTGTATCAAAAAATCGTCACGGAATGCTCAAGTACTATACAAAAAGAAACCTATGGAGATGCCGCAACTGAGCCGTTAGAAACTAGCCTACCCTGGTTCAAAACTGTCATCCATGATACCAAGTGTACAGAAGGAAGTCTATTAGATATTTGTAAGCATGGTAAAATTTAACGCAGTGATTAGATCAGATAGATAGATAGATGTCCATGCTCTTAAAAATTCATGCCATTTTTCGATATTATTATATGGATGACGTAGAATTTATACGTCATTAGGGCTTATAATTTCATGAAGAAAATGTGCAACTATGGTATTTTCGAAGAGCATGTGCTGATAATATAATTAAAAAATAGAGGGCCGAGGAAAATGGTTTTTTTAATTTAATGGTTAATCCCTTCAGACAATTGCTGAAAGTCATTCAAATTTTTTTTTTCATAAAAGTATAAATATAAAAATCAAAAGATGAGCTACATGACTGAATAAAATATTTGAGAAAAACCTAATAACCCATATGCAGTCACTCATTAAATAATAATCTGAGGTGAAAAAGAAAGAAAAACCTATTTTTTATTGAAGCAAACGAAGGAATTAACCCCATACGCATCATACTATCATTTTCCTGCCCGACTCAACCAATGTCAGTTGCAAATTGACGATGACGACGACACTATCATCAATATGCATTCACAAATTTAATCAAAATAACAACGCAAAACCCTGTTCATCAATTGAAAGAGACAGAAATACCCAATTGGTGGGTAAAACTGTAACACCCTAAAAAAGAGACTGCAGTAAAAATAAAAGGACCCAATGCGTTTGTATGCATGTCTATGATAGAGAGAGAGAGAGAGAGAGTGAGTGAGACGGGTGGGTTGGGGTTCAAAATACCGGGAGTTGTGCATGGAAGACACCTTCCAGTACTCTGGGTGGTCTGCCCATGCAACGGTGACAGACTTGGGAGAAAGGACGAAGGATCGGAACATGGCTGACAGACGATGAGAATCGGAGGATTGATGAGTAAAGAATGATGATCCACAGCATAGTATGACGAACTTCATATATATAGACCTGCTGTTCCACCTAGTTGGCAAAATGATCTACAAAATCATTGACCCGCTGCGGCTTGCTACGTACATCGAGTGTTTGGATTGTTAAGAAACGCATTAATTGAAGAGAGATGACTGAGGAAGAAGAAGAAGAAGCTGAAAAGCCTTCCCACGGGCGGCCAGCGGTTGTGGGCATGCAGTGCCGCAGTATTAGAACCACAGCTTCTTCATTCTGTTTTTAGGTTTCACCTGGTTTTGGACCGACTTTCAGCTCGCTAGCCTTGCTCGACTCTTTCGACGCGTTTGAAACAAGATCGAGTTGCGTGCAACAAATATTCACTTAAAATTAAAAGAAGGGAGGTTCCAGAGTGAGTTGCTAGACTCACGCAATCCTATACGCTAAAAGAGAAGGGGATATTTTGATTTTTTTTTGGTCTTACAAAAAGTTTTTTTTTCTCTTAACTGGGATATTTTTGTTATTAAACATATTAATGCACAAAAAAAATCATGCACCAACATAGCGTAAACAACTAGCTTAGAAGAGATTGGAATATCTTAGAAATCTTGTATAAATATATGCATGTATATTTTTTCCTTTTGACATTTTTATAAATCCTTTTTGTCCTAAAAATTCTCTTTGTCCCTCTCTCAGGGCTCTTAGAACGGTCCCACATCTATATAGGCTGGACTCACTTATCTATAATCTTTAAAATCGCTAGCTGCCTTTTGCGACCATTCCAAATCTTGGGACAATGCTGACCTGTCCGTTTGTCTACTTTAAATTATCATACATCCACCGCATATTTCTTGAAGACCTAATTATCATACATACACCCACCCATGAAGCCCACATTACTGTACACAAAATAGCGGAACCAATGGGCGGCAGAGGCCATTTAGCACGAGTTTGAGTTGCGTGTGCCGTTTGATGTGTGCAACAAATGTACGCCAAAAGGAAAAAAAGAACATTGTTAAAATTTTTGAAAAAGAATTCTCCTTTTGAGTCTTCTCATTTCTTTTAATTTTCTTTTTGTCTTTACAAAAAAACTTCTTTTTCTTGCTTTTTATCATACAAAAGCATTTTTGTCATTATCACGCGAAATTTCGTGCATAGCGTACATAACCAGGTTAGATTTTGCACATGTTCAATGCATAGCCCCTACGTGTATCTACAAATTGCAGAACCACTTGTCAAATATACAAGAAATACTATGTTATCCAAAAGGAAGGAAAGTTCCATCGAATTGACTATATTATTATGGGCTAAATAATGTGAACTCAAATATAAATGTTTGTGGTCTTCATCCTTTGAAAGATTGTTGTAGAGTTTGAATTTCAACTGATTTGTCATTATTCGTCTGTTGAACAATGTTAAACCCAACAGTTTCCCTGTGTCCACCACATATCGAGCCGCATGCACACCTTTGTGCATGCAACAAACATGCACTAAAAAAGAAAGAGGGGGTTGAGACATTTCAGAAATTTTTTATAAAAGTATGTACATTTTTTAGTTTTAATATTTTTTTATAATTCCCTTTTCGTACTAGTTTAAAATAATCATATATATATCCACCACATATCTCTTGAAGATCTGTTCACCATGCTTCTTACTCATAAAGCCCACAGTATGTATTTGGCCATGCTATCTTGCACCTAAAACTAGGCCCAAAGGTACCCTCATCCCCCCTCCTTCCGAGGTTTTGGATTGCATCGATGACAATAGCGCATCCTTCAATTTATATAAGGCTAGGTTCTTAAAAAGTTACAAAAAGTGTTAGTTTAGAATCACAAGCACCATTTGCAAAAACTAAACTTGATCAAGATGCCTATGTGGAACAAGGGGGGCCTGGCGCAAGGGCCATGGCCCCACCTCAAATGAGAAAAAATACATGTAAAAAAACTATTTAGCCTATATAAAAAATTTAGTTTAACACTCAGTTACAAGTTTGAAATTGTAGCTAGCCCTCCTAACCTGTGGAACACAAAAATACACACAAAACGAAAAAAACTTTTGTTAATTGAGTTCAATTTCAGTGCAAAATCATAATCCAATATTGTTAATTGAATAATTCATTCGTAACTATGACGTGCAATATATTTCTTTGGAAAGGAAAGTTTTCAAGTGGAAACCACTTAGAACTTGGCTTGAGAGGCTCTACAGCATCCACCCAACAGATGGCATCCCAAAACATGGTTGTCTCTAAAACCAGGAATTTTTCGAGTGTTCGAGTGCCATAGAAACTGGTTTTGACGAAAACCAAGATTTAACAAAACTTATGACACTTTGAAAAAATGGTTCTCTTGAAAATCTGGTTTCGTGAAAACCAATTTTCTTAATGAATTTTGGAAACCAAGATTATAGGTTTTTGAGATTTGAGACTTGGTTTTTGTTTGGGCGACAAAAAATGAGTTTTACATCATAACATTTTTTACAGACAAGGTTGTTGAAGTGTTTATAACAATAACCAAAGCAATATGAACAATGCATTTTTTTCCCCAAAAGCATGGTTTGGTTGAAAGGAAATAGAGGAAACAATCGGCGGGTACCATTTAGCACATGTTATGCATGTTCAAAGTTAGCAGCAAACTGCAGAACCATTTGTCTAATATACAGGAAAGAAGGATGTATTTTATTGTTTTTATGGAGAAATAAGGCTCCTTTGAATTGACTATATTATTAGTCTAAATTATCCTCTGTCCTATCTAGATCTAATATGGAAGGAAGTTTGTCGTCTTTATCCTACAAAAGATTGTTGTAGAGCTTGAATTTCAATTGATTTATCATTATTTGTCTGTTCACAACGTAAAGCCCAATAGTTTCCCGGTATCTTAACACAAATTGAATGTAATAAAATCACATTTTCATGTTTTGAGGGACAACTCAAGGCTGCGTCCTTTGAGACACCACCTGATCTTTCAAGCCACAACATAATATATATATATATATATGTATATATATATATATATTATGTATCAGTTATGGGCAGAAATTAGATCAGGGACAAATCCAGACCTATTACTATGATATTTAAAGTGTTTTTTTTTTTAAATCTAACTTTACCAATATGATCTTAAGGGTAAGCCGGTGGAAAATATGTTAAGTTGATCATGTTTTTGGGTTATACTGTTTTTATAATAAGGAAAAATGAATGGCTCTCGTTGCATCATCATTTTGATGATAGAAAAATCAACATTTTTCATAAAAACAACTTGATACAAAGTATGTTTTATATCAAAATAGTTTTTATAAATATATTAAGTTATTTATATTTTACTTAAAATATATTTTTACCAAAAAATTAAAGTCTAGTTTTTATCCATGACCTAAATGTTTGGTTTCAATTTCTTTATATTCCTATTTCCTAAACTCGAGCACATAATAAATTAAAGAAAAATTGGCTAAAACTTAGAGTAACTTGATTAACGTCTTTATCTTAAGAAAATTTTGATTAAATAGCTAGCTGGTTTAATGCTAATGGAAATCTACCTAAAAGAACATACTGAATAAATTCAAAATGGCAAAGCCAAAGTTATCTAAAGAAAGCAATATTGAAGCAAAAAACCAAGGCATGGCGTCATTAAACTTAAATTTTCACAACAAACAAATGGCAAGATCTGTGGCCTTCTTGTTTTTAGTTGGAATACGAAGACCATTACAAATTGATCACATAAAGTGTTTTTATGGGGAAATTTTACCCCATTAATATGATCTTAAAGATACATTGATCACGCAAAATATATATTAAGTTGATCATTTTTGTGTTTTAATAGTGTTTTCATAATTGGTAAAAATGAATGGCTCTTGTAGCATCAACATTTTGATAATAGAAAAGCACCTTGATTCAAAGCATGTTCTATTTAAAATAGTTTATATAAATATATTAGAATATTTATATTTTATTTAAAATATTTTTTTAGCAAAATCTTAAAGGGTCTGGTTTTTATCCTTGGCTTAGGTGTCTGTTTTCTTCCAATCTCTCTCTCTCTATCTATATATATATATATATATATATATACACACACACTATTTTATTGCTACTCATATCAAGATTTTCTAAAATTGTCATACTTGTCTGCTCATGCTCCTACACAAACTCGTGCTCTTACTTATATGACTTAGATGCTATCATGTTTGAAGCCATTTGGTGTTTGTTTATTATACATCAGGTTGCTGACTTTTTTTCTATCATTAGTTAATTTTTTTGTTTTTCAACTAATGTACACTGAGCGGCAAACTAATAATATAATAATCAATTTTCTTATTCTTGTTTATGTTTTCCAATTAATATAGACTAAGGGCCAAACAAGATGGAAACCTATAAACTACTCAAGACGTTATTGGAAAAAGAGAATAAAACTGATCGATTACACTTTTGTCTAAGGGCCATTGTCTTTCTTCGACAAAAAAATCGAGATGTTAATGCCAACTTCACTCTTAAACGCGTCAGTTTCCTAACCTTTCAAAAGCTCAATGTTCTCAGCGATTTTTAGCGGACGATCAGTTTTCAAGTTGACAATCTTTGTTAGGCTAACAAATTTCATCAGGCTAACAACTAATCTTGATCTCCAAGAAGGAAAATCATTTACAAATTTTCCACGTAATTAGCAAACAGAAGGGAAATCTTAGATAATGATTTGTAAGATGAAAATATTGGTCCAACTCTTCTTCCTATCTGCAAAAAAGACAATACAACAAAACAGGACAGCTCTGGTCTGGTGCTCCTAAATAAAACCCAGTTATTAATTATTGAAGCTGGCTACATGCACATGCCATTGCATTATCAAAATGCTCATGGTAATGTAAAAAGGAAAAAAAAAAATAGAAGGATGAAAAGAATATTCAGAAAATGTTAGAAGTTCAAAACGTACATATCTTTACATAAATTTTCTAAAATACCCCAATGCCTCTTCTTTTCTTCTTGAGTGTACTTTATTGCATAGACACCAGGCCTGTGCATGTAACTCATCTCACTAATGGTAGTTTCTGACCAGGAGATCACCAGATGCCAGATCACCTGATGCCAGTCTCTTGCTCATATTTCACATACCATATCATATCATGTCATAAATTTAATTCAATCCTGACCTCTTTCTTTCAATTGCTATCATGAAGAGGTCTGAGTTTCCGTTCCCCCATGATCACCATATCGCCATTGGGAATGCATTTTTCTTCAACAGCCACTTCACCTTCATCTTTTTCTTCCATCATGCTTTCTGACAGGACTTTGGACAGAAGCAAAATGTGGAGTGACGGACTGGGGTGGAGTTGAGATTTGTACGCTGCCTTTGTGTATGTAACAAGCGTACGTCTAATGTGGATCATAACATTTATTTTTATGCCCAAACAAATTATTTATGAGATAATGAGATAACAAACAAACAGATGTATGAGATAGTTTGAGATAATGTTTATGAGATAAAAAAAGATTTATGAGATAATGAGATAAGAGACGGATATATGAGATAACATTAAACATAAACATGAGATAATGTTTATGAGATAATAAAATATTTATGAAATAGTAAGATAACCAACAGATATAAGAGATAACACTAAACATGAGTATGAAATAGTGTTTATTAGAAAATAAAATATTTATGAGATAATGAGATAATGCTATGAGCTAGACAAAAAAAAAAGAAAAACGTGAGTATATTGGTCATAAAGATTTGCATATGCGGACTCGCAAATTTTACTTTTATCGAATGCTCAATTTTTTTGCGGTTTTTTTGTCTTTACAAAAAAAAGCATTTTTTTGCCATTATTAAAATGACACATGAAATTTCATACATGGAAACGACGTATATAACCAGCTTGGAACTGGAGAAAAGTTGAGAAGCAAAAAAGTTTGGATTATTTTAGAAATTTTTAATATAGAAATATGCATGTTATACTTGTAACTTTTTCATAACCCATTTTTGTCATTTTTTTGTTTACTTTATAAAAGGTACTTTAGTCATCACACTTTTGTGCACAATGTTGTCTTCACACGGGTGTGCACACAACGAGTTTAGCTTTAACAGGCGTGCTGTTTCTCCTATCACTGCATTGGGTTTTTGCTTGTTTAAGAAACGTAATATTTGAGACCGAGATAAGTTACTGCGCATATTATGCTTGCTTTTTCTGTTGTACTATATATGGGAGGACAAGTCTAAAGTTGAAGATTAATTAATTAGTTGCAATATCCTTTCATCCAATTAGATAGGCCATGTTGCTAAAATCCTTATGAGTCAACCCGGATCCGCCGATTCAGTGCCTGACAAAAATCGAACCTTTTTCCATCGAATCGCTGTAATAAGATGACGACAGTGGAATCGCCCGATTTTGCAGCTTTTTGTTTGGGAAAAACACTAGCTGATATAATTACAGCCTCCATAAAACGTTTTTCAAAGAGTACAAGCAAAAGGTGGCTTTTTTTTTCTTGTTTTTTACACAATCAACTAGAACATGTTTCGAGTAAGATAGCTTTCGATGTCTCAGAACATGCTATCTTTCTTTTATTTTTCTGATTTGATGCAGCTATTCGTTGAACCACTTGACTTTTCGATTGGATTCACAAACCATTTGAATTAGAAGAACAGTGTTGCTGTGAGGCAAAACTTTAATGGTGGAGAAAGCCCAGCAATCCCTAACCATAGACAAGCACCAATCACCATCAAACACGTTGGCAACTTGCTACTTAGGTTAAGCTTATCAAAACTTCTGGGGTTTTTTGAGGCTGTGTAGAGCATCAGTGACTCTAAGGCGTCAGAGTCTATGAAGGCCAGAATCTTTACTCACATGATTACTGCATACTTCATTGAACAGCTAGGCCGAATCTACCTTTTACTGGTGTTTTTCTATCCAGTACTGTCACTGAACTGGGATCATCAGTTTAATTGGTCATGCTTGCTCACTAAATGAGTTTAATTGGTTTGTGTAAATAAATATTGGCAATGTCTGATGTTATTAACGGAATCCATCTTTTGCTCAATTGTAGTTTGTCTAATAAATTAACTCATAATTATATATATAGAGAGATTCAATTAAATGATTATAGCCTTAAGTATGTATTTATATGAACACGATTTAAGTAGTTTGTTGAATGAATTTATAACTTGTAATTACATATGCAGATATTCATTTTAATTATTGTAATCATAAATACGTTCCATGCTCAATACATGGCTGTTTACGGAATCCAGTGAGCAAAAACCTAAAACATAATGAAATGCAAATTAAGGAACACCAACGATTCACTTTATTTTTCAGGAAACAACACGACACATGATCACAAACAAACAGTACCAGTTGGTCTAGGACCCAAATTCATGTTTGTTGGACCTGGTGATTTTGGAATCCACAGCCATCTAAAATACACAAATCTAATACAATGTGGGTCTACACATCCCCACTTTATTACCATCATACAAACACAGCACGACAATATAGATCGACACGTGAAAGCAAACGGACGCTGTAGGACCTCCGATCCAAAGTTGTGTTATCGTTCTTATAAACATCAAGCGGAGACACCACGAATCTCCACCCCAGCAAACACGAGGCCAGTCTTCCAGTGAGTGGTGCCGTCCAGCAGATTAGCAGTGATCTCGCGACTAACTTTGGCCGGCTGAAACTTGCCCACCTCAACTGCCAGCCATTCCTCTCCTTCTTGTTTTATCAGGTCGGGGCTGCCGGGGTTCAGATGCACCTTCCGGCTGCAGATTATGCTCCCATCTTTCTGTGAGAGAGAAACCTCTGCTGGGCTTTCCAGACCTGTTGCTGGATCATTGTGTTTGAAGAAATACAGGACTGCATATGTGGTGTCTTTGTCGAGAATTGCTGTATCAAATGTGCCCCGGATCTGCAGCCAGCAGACGTCTAAGAGCTCTGCTTTCTGTGAAAACCTGCCACAACGGGATTCACAAAACGACGAGGAAATAATCACGGATAAGTCTATAATTTTTTGAAGTTTAAAGATTCGATACCATTATCGATCAATCAATCATCATATTAATAGAGTACTTCGTGCTATTTTAGATGCATGTGATCTCAATCGGTCGGACATAAAGATATTGTCATTAATCCACTCAGAGATGCAGTTCCCTTGCAGACTATCTTCATTGCAGTAAGCAACTAATCTAAATCAAGGGCCGTGCATCCAAGTAGTCTGTAACTTGCTAAAGCTGCACGTCTTTTATTAGAATATATAAGCAAAATAGAGGGCATAAGCAAAATTGGTTTTTTTAGTTGACCGGCTCTTGGACAAACCGGCCTTCGGCAAATTGCTGAGATCCAACCAAATGAAAATGTTGTTCTTTGGTCATTGGGGATTTTTTGAAAAGCAAAAAAATTGAAACAAGAAAAGGTAAAATTAAATTCAAGAGACCTAACTAAAGTTTAGGTCGATGTATAGCTGGTGGCGTTCATGACTTACATGATTGAATCAATATTGCGACAATAATTAATGGCCAACAATTAATAAATAATAACTGAGCTGAAAAACAAGGAGGAAAAGCTTGATTGAAACAAGAACCAATTCATCCCATATATATATATATATATATATATATATATATATATATATATATATATATATATGAAACAAAGGTGGGGAAGAGAAGGGCTTGTTGGTGTTCAATATACCGTGAATTCAGCATAGGGGACACCCTCCAATATTGGGGATCTTCTGCCCAGCAAATCCAGACAGACTTGGGAGATAGGACGAAAGATTGGAACATGGTCATGGCAGGCAAAGGGCAAGCAGAAATCAAGCTAGAAAAAGGCAAAGGGGGCCTGAGAATTAGGCTGACAAGATTGGTGATCTATAGCATAGTATGATGACCTTTATATAGGAGTGCTTTTTCTACCATTTGGCAAAATGGCTATAAAATTAATGACCCGCTGCAGTTGACCACTACAGAGAGTTTTTGCTTTGTTAAGAAACCACATTATTTAAGACCGAGTTAGGTTGATGCAGTGATTGTTCATGTTTTATTCTCATTAAGAGACGACCCAGTCTAAAGTTGGCAACTAATGGATTAGTTGCGTGCCTTGATCCAATTCGGTAGAAGAAGAATAATGTTCCCACCGCATTGTGAGAGAAACAACTCCTTCATGATAAGATCTTAAGTCCCAGCTGTTCTTTCTTGACTACCGTTCGATCAGACTACTTCCTCCGCAAAGACTAGAACGGAATCATATCTCCTATATATCCAATATGCATGCTGGACTCACTAATGCAGAACCAACTGATCATCGCGTAGAGAACTACATCTTGTTTTCCAGCCAGCAGGTCGACCTTATGTTCCCACTTATAATACAGATTAGTTTTGCCATGCTATATCCTTGCCTTGTGGGCATACTTTTAAGATTATCTCTGCCTTTTGCGTCCATTCCAAATCTGAACTTTCTTTTTTAAACGATTAATACATGTATTAGTTGAAAAGTTAAAGAATTTATGACAGAGAAATGCCGCCAATCTCTGGTATTAGCAAGCACCAATGACTCATCAAACACGTCGACAAGGTGTTGTTTCGAGGGGCGGAGGTAAGCACTGTGGGCTGCGTGGGCCGCATGCCCCATGGACACCACTCTAAAACTATATTTAAAAAAAAAATCGTTTTTTTATATAATTTGAATTACAGTAATTGACATGCTTATGTTTATGACAGCTTAGGATTGTCAATTATGAATCTCTCTCTCTCTCTCTCTTTCTTTCTCTCTCTCGCGTGCGTGCTAGCTTAGCAAACATTATATATAAAAGTGTTTTTTGTTCAACTAATTAAGCGCATCATGTTTTATTTAAACATGTTTATTTTTCTACTAAAAAATTCGATGTAACAAAGAGATTCATTTTTTTATTACTATAAAAACATGTTAAACTCAAAAAAAGACTTAGTGTACCAAAATGAAAATTTTAAACGGCATATGAACATTTTTAGGTGTTTATAAATACTAATTCAACATAATGCATGCCCCATAGACACCACTCTAAAACTATGTTTTTAATGATTTGATTTGGGTAGATTTGAATCTAATTATATGGATCAGCCCCATGAGACATGGGTAACTGCTCCAAAACCAACTGAAAATTGTTACCTATATACTTAATGTCCCATAATAGACAAAAATTTCTGGCTCCACCCTGCCTTGTTTCCGCCAAGCTTTTAATGATGTGTTTTTTAAAGTGATTGACCTAAAATATTCATAGTACGTTTTTTTTGTAGAAATAAAATGAAGAAAGAACTTCCAAACATTAGGAAAGACCTAAGTCACCAGGGTGCGCCCTCTTTGGCCTCGCACCCGCATCGACGTGGTGCGGGTGCGGGTGCTGGTGCACCTCCGGTGCGCCGACTAAAATTGTCCTTTTCCGACTCGCACCCGACTCGCGTTTGACCCGAGTCGGGTGCGGTCAAATGCGAGTCGGTCTATTTTCATCCAATTTTTTGGGTTTTTTTTAATTTTTAACAAAATCAACCAACCGCGTCGACCTATCCCCTTGTCTCTCGCATGCGTCTTCCTCGCTCCTCCTAGATGTGCTTTGCAATATATGTTAGAAAATTTTGTCGATGTCCTGTTACTGAATTTTAAACTACTTTTAGTTGTCATTTGTTATACAATACCCCGCACTCAGGTGACATAGGTAAAGACCCAACTTTTACTGACTTATAATTCTAAGCATAAGTAAAGATTAAGATTTACTGGTGTGTAAGGGTGAAACCAAGGTAGCCGAAAGGAAACCTAGACCCCTTAAAAAAAAATCTTAAATTTACGTATGAAAATTTAAAAATTTTATTTATTTTATATGAAAATTTTGACAAATTATATGTTGTCAAAATTTTGAAACTATAATTCAACACCTTTTATGAAAAAGTCCCAGTTCCACCCCTACTGGTGCATGTTTTTTTATGCATCAGTAACTAGTCACACTTTCGGCATCACATATCCCCATTTGGTGTTTATATCCGGTTAATAGTGGAGCCACACGTGGGTTGGTATGCATAAGTATTTGTTCACACCAGCCTAAAAGAACTGATGATTTTGTGTATTGATGTTTTTAATAATTTTGGATTTTAGAACCTAAAGTTGTTTGAATTAATTCCCTTCAACCTAAAATTTGTGGCCTTGTCACAGCGTTTTGCTTACCGTCAAAATGCATCCACTCCATCAGACAACTTTGGACAAGTGTAGATTTAATGGTAGGCACCCATTTATAGCGTCCCCAAGGGAGGCACACTCTTCCTTAAATTTTCAACAAAAAATAAAATTAAGCTATTGAATTTTCTAAAATATATTATTAAAAATATTACAAAATTAAGATGCCCTCCGGTCTAAAAAAGATGGCTGGGTTGTGACGTTGTGTGCACAGGTGAATCATGAATGCACCAGACGTGCAACTAAACAAATAAAAAAAGGGGGTTTGGGATTTTTTATGAAGAAATTTTGGACCTTTTATTTTTTCACTGGTTTTCTTTTGCGCTTTTTAGTTTTTACTGATAGAGGAAATTCTGGTCATTACACCTCCTCTATACAAGGTTTTAAGCACCCGGTTAACCAGCTTTGCCGCCCCTCCCCCAAGGAAAACCCCTTCTCTCTGCTCATGTGTTTTCACCAGGTTCCTCACATTTTCTGTTTTTTACACAGACTACCCTGCATTTCGGATGACCATCAAATAACGAAAGTGTTAAATGAAAAAGATAATAACAGAGGTGGGGTGAACAACGAGTAGAACTATTCATTAAAGTTCGGCTCGTGAATGAGTTCAGGTTCGGCTCGTGAATGAGTTCAGGTTCGGCTCGTGAATGAGTTCGAGCTGAGTCATTTGTTGAACGAGTCGAGCTTGAGTTTATGAGTCGACTCGTTCAAATAATGGAGTTAAGTTCGAGTTCACTGAACTCGAATTAAAGCTCGACTTGAGTCAAAATTTACCATCTCGTTTTTTTTAATTAAAAAACTGGTTTCCCAAACTCTAAGTTTGTTACTCCACAGCTCTGCTTCAGCCTTCAAGGTTTCAGGAGACGAGGGGATGTCTGCCTGCAGCAGAGAGGGCAAGTTTCCTGCCTGCATGTAGTCCAGCACCAGAAGCTTCTCGTCTTTCGAATAGTAGTATGCCGGGATGGGCACCAGATTAGTGTGTTGAATCCTCCCGAGCACCTCCATCTGACCTACGATCTTCTACTGAAGGTAGGGCGAAAGTAACATGTTTGCTTCAGTTCCATTCACGGTTCTTAGTTGTTTCGTATCGTGTTCAGTGCTTCAATTTTCAGAGGGAAAAGAAGACTTAGAAGATTTGGATGGTGTTTTTGTCTTCAATGTTCTTGAACCTGACGATCATGATAGGCCGACAGCAAGATTGATAAAAGAACTCAATCATATAAATGGTATGCCTTTTCCAACAATGACCTTTTATTGTTTGGAAGCAGGCCTTCCCACGTCATATGCCTTATTCTGCGTAGTCTGCATATTCTGCACTGCATGTTGTTCTATACTGGTTGAGAAGAAGTCCTATTTTCGAACATTATTTGCTGCATGTTGTCTTGTAATGATTGAAAACAAGTCCAACTATATTGCATGACTTGTACTAATTAGGAACATGTTTTCTCTAGTACTAATTGAGAACGAGTCCGATTACTATGTTACCTGCATCAGATATTGTCTTGTACTAATTAGAAACAAATCCATTTGAATTGCTTGTCGTCTTGCACTGATTGTGGGTGAGTCCAACTATCCATGAGAGTGAACCATTGATCCCACTAAATAGCATCATGTCTGAAATGGTGGCTATTGCTTGTTTCTGTCTAGTAAAGATTCTATGTACTTGTGGTATTTATTTCGAAGTCAAGGTTCTCAACAAATCAGCATCAGTTATCTCCTTTTTAATATGTTAATAATGTATTTAGAAATATTCGTTAAGTCATAAAAGAGGTATGCAATGACAGATCTGTCACGTGGATTAATTGGATCCATCTTAGATGTTGACACCACTAAGCATTGCTGATCTAATTTGCCATATTCACTGTGGAACAATATCAACATGACCATGCAGTACAAATTAAATAGTAACATCTCATTTTTCTTTAAAGATAATACAGAAGCTGAAAATAACGTTGTTTTATCTGTTTTGCTGCCTCCAAATCATGCTGAAAATAACTTTATTTGTTTATGTTCATTCATGTGTTTTGTTTCTTGCAATGTCCTGAGTTATTCTGGATTTACCATATCACATGAAAAGGAACCAGTTGAATATATGCTTGTTCTAAAGCTTCCAAGGGGAAAAAAAAAAAGAGATTCATCATTACTAGATAGATGGAAACATCTATCTTTTACTACTGAAACCAGATCAGTTGTATCTATATTGTCTCCTACTTGACACTGCTCTATGCTGATTCTTATGAGTTTCTTATCTCATGAACCTTCACTAAATTACGCTTTTTGTGACTTTGTTTGCTGGTTGTGATTTTTCCTATTTTCTCTTTTGTTTTGCCCATGGTTAGTGATAAATCTTTTAGAGAGACTGGATCAAGACATAAGTGGGATTCCTTCTACTCTCTGTAATCATTCATTTCATTGCTCATGTGCTTCCAAATGATCAAATTCTTCTTGCGTGGTAAGCATATTCTTGTATCTAGACAGACATCCTTCTTAATTATGATTTTTCTGATGATGTAAATTTTTGGTTTTAAGAACATGCTCTTCATTTATTAATAGATGTTAGTGTGTTAAAAATCATATACTTTTGAGTTTGGGTAGTCTTATGTAATTTAGAAAAGATTATGTATACCTTACTGTCATTTTTGTTTTAACCCTAATCTCCATTTGAGATAGGATTAGGAGTCTCATGAGAACAGGATTCTCCATCCAACTTTCTCTCTTTCTCTCCTCTGTCTCTCTCAGCCTCTGTCTCAAGTCCTTTCTCTCATATCTCTTCTTTCTTTTCTCTTCCTCTCTTTCTTATCTTCTGAAATGTAAACCACAGTATAGACAATATAGAACTATTTTCCCTTTTCAATTGACAGAAGAATTCATGAGGATACCCTCCATAGCTTTGAATGCTCATGACAACTAATGAACTTTTTAAGCATCTATGAAACCATTTTCTTTCTTGGCTTGACCTGTATGGCTGTATCAGCTTTTTGTTTGTACAAAGCAGCCTGATCACAATTTGTAGCTATGGAGTGAGTTGTTCCCCTTGCAGCCTGTGCTAATTGGATTATTTAGTTTTTTTCAGGTCGTACTCATGGTAGAATAGCATTCAGGTCATATTTATATTTCCTGAAAGAGGGTCTTCCTGTAATTGTTTTCGATGCTTTGTATTGAAAATTGAAGAATGACATGACTCGGTTATAGTACAATGCAGTTCTGTATGTTTATTTGAGAGTTGCTAGTTGCTTTCTTGGTCAACTTGTAGTTGATAGGTTTTAGAAACAGTCGGATGGTTGTGGCGATTCTTGCTCTTGAGTCAAGGTGAAGAATAATGACGACCTTCCTACGCCTCTTACAATGAATTTTTAGGTTTGCTTGCAGCCAGCCTCTTATGCAACAGCTATAGCCAACTGTAACTTCAAGCTACATCATCAGACTGTAGCTCTTCGACCAACACAGCACCGGCCTGCATCTATTTTCACAAGCTCAGCTTCAATTAGCTGCCATCTGCAATAGTTGTAAGCTCAGTCTGCATCTTCCCTTCCAGTTGGGCTCTCATCTCAACTAGCCACAATCAGTAGATGCAGTCAACTCTGTCTCTCCTTGGCCGATACAGTGCGGTAGTCTGCCCCCCTCTTTCACTCCAGCAGCTTGTCTACTTCTCTAATCTTCAACTTGCTCCAGCAAGTGTCAGTCTTCAACTGAACGTGACTTCAATCTGCCTTCACCTACAGCAGACGCAGCTCCAGCTAGCTGCTCCTCAACGGCTAACTACAATGTCAAACTGCTCCATATCCATAGATAGTTTGGCTCCAGTTCTACACCCCATTGCTGCTCTTAAGCTCCCCAAATTAGTAGCCTTGCTGCCCTCTAATATGAACTAGCTTTGCTAAACCCAAGTGAAACCCATCAACATTGGGTCAGCCATGTTTCTTCCTAGGACCTGTTCAGTTCCCTTTGCTTGAATGAGGTAAGTACTTCAATCAATTTTATATTGTTCGTTGCATGAGATGAATAGAAGAGCTGACGTGGGAGTGAGATTTTCATTTATTTTATTGAGGTTGTGGATGATGTTAAGCTGGCTTGCTAAATGCAGAAATGTACACGTTAAGTCATTTATGTATGCATACAAGTGATTTTGGTAAAACATCTCTCTAAAGCTCGTTTTTCAAACAACGAAAATGACATTTTATGAATGGCCCACCTACGGTTTCAGAAACCAGATTTTGAAAGTCCTAAATCGTGTGGGTGAGAAAATCTCCAAACCAAGGGAGAATGCTTGGCCCAATTATGTAAGTGTAAATATTTTCTCTCTAATTTCATGTGCGAGAGAGGGAAGTGAGAGATAAGTGCATGACTATCAGACCTCAATGGCTCACAAGCCCAATAGAGTATCCAATCAAATAAATTTTGGTCAACCCAAGATTAGATTGATAAGAAAAGGAGCCTTGTACATGACTAGACTAAACAAAATGAGTTTATTATCTGATTGGCTAAAATTATAGGTGCAATCTGTTGCTTGTCTAAGTTTACCTATTTTTTCAATTCATGGCCTATTAATTGTAGGTGAAATGTTTGAGGATCTAGCAACTTTGTTTTTTCTTTATTCTAGTCATTCATGCTTTTTTGAATGTATCCTTATTACTTATGTAATTCTTACTTGCAGATTCTGTAAAGATTTTAACACAAATTTCATGTTCAAATGGGAGAATAGCTTGAGCAAAGGAAAAATACTTGTTTGAAGAATGATAATTTAAAAAGAAATATCATTGAGAAGGGCAAGCAAGTATGTGCTTCGAGACAAAGCTCAACAAATGTCCCAATTAAAGTACATTCCTCTAATGAAACTCCTCTGTATTCGCAATACATTAAAAATAAAGGAATTTCAATAGATGCTTATGAGTGTAAGTGGTGCAAAAAGATCAAGAGCAAAGTCTTCTACAGTACGAAATGATTTTGATAAGGTAATTATAAATGGTGTGAAAAAAAAATGTAATTACTGCACTACACTATTAAATAGTGATAAGTGCAGGTAGATTTGCATCATCAATGAAAAGACACAAATGTTTGGCACGTTTTGCTAACAAAAAACAAACGGTTTTAAGTTTTAAATCAAGAGAGACTTCAGATGTCATGAAGAAGCCTATAAAAATGGGTTCCAATATCGATGTTCAAACAATACGAGAGATAATTGCGAAATTAGTGGCAACTGGAGAGCACACTTTTTCTATAGTGGATAATTGTTCGTTTAGGTTCTTTCTTAGGCTTGTTTTCCTAAGTAGGTGTCATTTCAAGAATGACATTTAGGAAAGATGTAATAAATTTGTATGAAGATGAAAAGAAGAAATTGAAATAAATCTTGAAAGGTGTTGATAAGATTACTTTAATTACAGATATGTGGACATCAAATCAACAACTTGGATATATGGCATTAACAGTGCATTTCATTGATAAAGGGTAGAATATGCAACAACGTATCATCAACTTTACTGAAGTTGAGCCACCTTAAATTGGGTTAGTCTTAGCAAATGTAATTACTAAGTATCTTATATATTGAGAGACTAAAAAAAATTAATATATATTACAGTTGACAGTGCTTCAACAAATGATGTTATGTTAGAAAATTAAAAGAGAACATGGAAAAAAGCGATGTTGTGTACATATTTTGAATCTGATGGTACAAGATGAGTTGAGTACCATTAAAGATAAAATCATTAGCATTAGAGATGCAGTAAAGTATGTCAAAGTTTCATCCTCAAGACTGCATGATTTTGCAGCTACAGCTAGAGAACTGGAAATTTCAATGACAAAGAAGTTAGTGTTAGATGTATCCACTTGATGAAATTTGACATTTTTTATGTTGGAAACAACTCTTGCATATAAAGATGCTTATGTAAGATATAGGATGCAAGATAAAGATGCTTATGCAAGATATAAAGATGTATCCACTCAAGTTTTTCATGATGTTCCACCTTATTTTATGGGTCATCTTATGCAACAATAAACTTATTTCTTCTTGAAATTTAAATAGCTCAAGAAATATTGCAGGAAAAGGTTGAAAATGAAGTCCGATTTATGAAGGCAACAACAATGAAAATGAAAGAAAAAATTGATAAATATTGGAAATCTTGTAACTTGTTAATGACTGTTGCATCCATATTAGATCCACACGTAAAAGTCTCATTATGAGAACTTGTCTTTTTAAAAATTTGTCAATCAAGAAAAGAAAATGAAGAACAAATGGAAATGATAAAACAAACTTTGCAAGATGTTTATGAAATATATGATCAAATAAATGAAGTTGATGTCAATACTTCTACCATATCAACTAATTCATCCAGTATTCAAGGTCGAGATACTCGAGACACACCACTCGGTGAATGAAAACTATTTTTTAAGTTCTTAGGTAAAACTAAGAATTTTGCTTTTCAGGTCACCAAATCTGAGATAGACACATATATGGAGGATTGATTAAGCTTGATGACAATGATGATGGTGATGATTCTTTTAATATTTTTGCAATGGTGGAAGGATAAGCAATTCATGTATCAAATTCTATCACAACTGACACATAATCTGTTGTCAATTCTAATAACTTCTGTTACTTTAGAAAAAACTTTTAGTACAGGAGGTCAGATTCATAATGATAGTTGTAGTCCACTGATACCAAAACAGTTGAAGCTTTGGTCTGGTTGAATAATTGGGTAAAGAATGATAGTGATCCAATGTATGAAGTGTTAACAGAATTAAGTATGTCTTGAAGAAATTGTATCCATTAAATATTTTATGAACCGTTTGTTAGTTGACTATATGTATTTCTTTCAGGTTGAGAATGTATAAATCATTAAAATGATTTAAGTTGATCTTCTATTTCATTTTTGGTATGTCCATTAAGTTGTTTACATTATTGAAATAATATAGTATAATTATTAGTTATTGTGATTAAGGTTTATTACACTGTTTTGTAGGTCTTATGAATACATAACATATAAGAGCAATGGACATCAAAAATTTTGGCAACCACATTATTCTGTAGGTGTGATACTTGTTGCACCATAATTTGTTTGTGGAAGAGATCTTTAATTTGAAAACTTGTTATCATGTTTTCACAAGATAGAAATATTCAAATGAGTTCATTTTGTTAAAGGGAATCATAGTTTGCAGGCCCGCAACTACTCTCTTTTAAAGGGTGTCAATTCCATTACTTATATATATATGTGTGTGTTTGTGTGTGTATATATATATATATATATACACGACAGTGTTAGGTTATTCAACTTTGTGATTTTGATTTGTTACATTGCTTTGTAGGTTTGATGAAGACATAACATGCAAGAGCAATGAGCATTAAAATTTTGACAACGACATTGTTTTTTAGGTCTCCAACTTGGCAACCACAATGTTCTATCATGTTTTCACAAGCTAGACATATCCTAATGGATTCATTTTGTTAATGGAAACCATAGTTTTTCATAAAGGCTTGCGGACTCAGCAAAGATGCGGGCTTGATAGCATCAACCGTTGTTCTTGTTTGAATGATGCACATGTTGTTGATCTCGTGATGTAATCTACCATGATAAAAATAGTATTGGTCAATGTTGCACATAATGCATTATTTTGAAGTTTGGTTTTGTGAATGGAAACAAAGACTAGATAATCGATGGAAGACTTTGTTCTTAATTGTCTTTTCTTAGCTGTCTGAATTGCTAATAACAATGGTGGTCATTGCAAATTCATGTTCAATAACTATATCATATGCACAGAAAATATTGATTTGCTATATTAAAGGTCATTTTATTGAAATTCTTATGTTATATATTGTTAGAATAATAACTGCAGTAATTTTTGGTTTTTAATTTGACACTGATTCTGCCATTGCTAGTACCTATATGCTACTTTCTTTTCTCACCAATTCATATTATTCTTCAGATGGTTTGTTTCAGTGAGCCATAGCTAATTTGATGGGGGTTGAGATTATTATATGCTAGCTTGATGACTGCAGTATAAATTCATGCATAAACAGTTGTTAGCCTCAAATTTTGTAATAGAATGATCTGAAAAAAAGGTTGGTTAGAGTCAATTGTCTTAGTTGATTCCACTACTTTTTCAACGTTAAGTTGTCCTATTACTAATGATATATGATGTATATCTAATTGCACATTCGAGCAAAAAAAGCTCATTCAAGTTTGACGTTAAGCTATCCTTTGGTAGTATATTGAAGTTAATTAATTATGTAAGTTTTTACAAAAGCTCATTCAAGTTTCTCAAGCCTTGATCGAGTCGAGCTCGATTTATGGCAAAGTAATAGTCCATATATTCAAACGAGTTTGTCGATCCTTAATCGAGTCAAGCTTGAGCTCAACACATAACTGCCGAGTTGAGCTTAAGCTGCTTCCTTCGAGCTATTCTCAAGCTCCAGGTTTCATTAGTCGAGCCGAGCTCGAGTTGGCTGAAGTCGGACTCGACTCGGCTCGTGTTCATCCCTAAACAGAAGGGAAAAAAGTGGGTTACGGGGATTACATCCAGACAACATACACATATGTGGTCCAAGGTTCAAATTATTTTGGTCACCGTGATGTTTTGATATGGCAACTTTTATGGACTGCAAATGTGAGACCCGAGTAGCTCCGCTAAGCAAGGGAGAAGCCAAATTTCTGTTTTTATGAAGCATTTTATATAGTTAATGAATTTTCAATTGACCGTAGGGCAGTAAGACAGGTCTCGTGAGGCAGTCTTATATAATTAGATCCACATCCCAACATGTGAATTAAAGATTTGTGGATCCAGCATACACAGGGCTCTATTTCATATTGCCAATCTTGGGACACTTGTGAAGTGTCCTTGCTGCTGCCAAGGGCTTTTACATATGTTAACGTCGTTTCTTCCTAAGTAAACATTAAAAAAAAAAGTTAAAAACAAAAGGAGAAAAAAGCGACTTTCACTGCACGTTGCAAATCTTGGCCTCTATTTTGCAGATCTCAGCCAAGACGCATAACCAAAATAGGCATGCGGCTTAATGGCCATGTCACGTGGACTTGTGAAACTTTATGTTTTATTTTCCTTTAATTTGAGCTTGGAAAAACCATGTTCTCATTCAAATACAAAATGAGCCCCAAATTGATAAAAAAACTAAAATGAATTATTTATATATAAACTATTTTGAACCAAAGACATGTATATTTTTTAACCTTATGAACAACGTAGCCGCAGACGTTGTTTCTAAGTCCTCAAATTAGCCAACAACATTTTTTCATCGAGGAAGAAGGATCCGTCATTATACGAATGAAAAGTGAGTGAACAATAAAAAGTCGGACTCAAATTTAAAATATCATATAAATATGAAGCATTTGTAGGTGGTAACAATATTATCTTTTCTCTAAATAATTGTATTTTTATAATGAATTCTCGACGACGTGAACAAGTGGTTTTTCTAATGTTTAGGGATTTGCTTGTCTTCCTCAAAGTGACCAACTGGCACTCCTTTATTATAGAAAAGAAAAACCTCTATTATCATCCCAAAAAAAAAACGACCCCCAAATAAAATTGAATGCATCCAAAAAAAACGAAAAATGAGATGCTGGAAAATGCATTGATATATATATGTATACTCCGGTTATCTAGATTCAACCAACTATCTAAAACAAGTGAATGGTTGACACAAAACCATAGCAAAAAGGTTGTAAACTAATATTAGATGACAAACATACCCATCGCCTTTTTGTCCTTACTTTTCTCTTAAGTGTCCATCATGTTGGATTGGATGCTGCAAATTAGATGGATGGGTAACACTAAAAAGCTAGAATTACAATTCTATTTTTCTATTTAGATATATTGATAATAACAATAATAATAAAATTTAGCTTTGCTTTGTTGGAATCAAGTTTAGCTTTTCTTTGTTAGAACAAATTTCGGTTGCCTAATTTGTGAACAACGGTTCTTCTGTCGTGGCGGGGCCATTCTAACGCCCAACTCTTTAATATGAAAAATTGGGTAAAAGCACAAAAATTTCTAATGAAACTATGTAAAAAAATTTCTTGTAAGAAGGCGTACTAGAATTCCAAAGGCTGTAGGTTCGAATGTATTGTCTACTGGCTATTTTTATGCAGATGACCTTATCCTCATGTGTAACGTAGAGGCAGGAAGTGTACAGTGCATTAAAGAGGAACTCTCAAGCATTTAGTGAAAAATGTTGATTGTGTGTGAATTCTCAAAAATCTGTGGTGATTCCTTTCCACGTTGACAGGCATTTGAGTGAAGATCTTATTTAGATGTTTATGTTTAGAGCGGACGTACTATCCCAATTAAGTGTTTGGGATTACTTAAGTTTTTACGGGAAAATGAAAGTGGCCCATTGTGAGGAGTTGGTGGTTAAAGTTTCAAAAACACTTGCGCAATGGAAAAGCCGCTTGCTTTCCTATTCTGGGAAATTATGTTTGGTAAAACATGTAACACTACAAAAAAGGGAATCTTTACTTACGGGCAAAAACGGCCAGTATTGGGTAACAAAGTGTCAGTATAAGTATTATTGATGGATCCCTCCCTCTTTCAGGCTACATTCTGTCAGTAAAACTTTTACTAACAGCAATATAGGACGTCATTATAACTAACTACAAGGATACACCGTCCCTAAAATATGTGATATTTACTAACAGAGACTGTAAGTGAATGAAGACATTTACCGACAGTAAAACCCGTCACAATTGGTTTCTTTATATTAAGGTCGACCTAGTATGTTAGTAAACTTAACACTGGTGGGTGTATAAGCCGTCGTTACATGGTGACATAACACTGACGGTTATGTAAGCCGTGGTAGCATAGTCCGGATAACAAGAAACTTTACTAGTAGCTACGGTTCACAAACCGTCGTTATTGGTTAAATGAAATGGATCTGATATTGCTGGACCAGTTCCCAAATGAAGATAAAAATTAAATAAGGGTTTTCGTACAGACCATTTTTCTCTTCCCTCGCCTCCCCTTTTCCATTTTCCCCCTCCAGGTTCATCGCCTCCGTCGTCATCGCCCAGGTTCCTTCACCGTAAAATATAGGTCTGGTTTTGTCCCTGACATAATTTCTACCCGTAGCTAATACATAATATATATATATATATATATATATATATATATATATATATGTTATGGCTTAGAAAGATCAGGTGGCTTCTCTCAAAGGACGCAGCCTTGAGTTGTCTCTCAAAACATGATAATTTAATTTTATAACCTTCAATTTGTGTTATGATACAGGGAAACTATTGGGTTTTACGTTGTAAACAGACAAATAATGACAAATCAAATTGGAATTCAAACTCTACAACAATCTTTTGTAGGATAAAGACGATAAACTTCCTTCCATATTTGAGTTCATAATATTTGTCAAAAGCGCTACAGATCTAGATAAGACGGGATAATTTAGCCTAATAATATAGTAAATTCAAAGGAACCTTATTTCTCCATAAAATCAAGAAATACACCCCTATTTCCTGTATATTAGACAAATGGTTCTGCAGTTTTCTGCTAACATTGAACATGCATAACATGTGCTAAATGGTACTGCCCATTGTTTCCTCCTTTTCCTTCGCAATATATAATACTAAATTTTGAGTACAGTAATGTTATTTCAGTTGGATTTTTAACTGCAAGATAAACATGAGTAAGAAACTGGTAGGACGCCCCTGCGCCTCAAGGCATCGCCCATGTCCTGTCTCGACTGACTCCTAGACAGGCACGTATCAGAAACATAGTTTTTAAAAGGGCAAAAAGGAAATTATAAAAATGTCAAAACTAAAAAATGTACATACTTTTATAAAAAATTTCTGAAATATCTCAACCCCCTTCTTTCTGTTTTTAGTACGTATTTGTTGCGTGCACAAAGGTGTGCATGAGCCTCGATCATATTTCAAACACGTTACATTATCATAACATAGTGAATTCGAAGGAACCTTCCTTCCTTTAGGTGCAAGATGGCAAGACAGTATTGTAGGCTTCATGGGTAAGAAGCATCGCAAATAGGTCTTCAAGAGATATGCAGTGGATATATGATTATTTAAAGTAGAACAAAGGGACTGGTAAGCATTTTCCCAAGTTCTTTACGTCTGAAAGTGATCAGGAACTGAAGTCAGATTTGGAATGGTCGCAAAAGGCATCATAGTTAAGTGAGTCCAGCGTGTATAGATAAGGGTCCGTCGTAAGAATTCTAGTGTTTCGTCGACAAGGTGTGGGCCCGAGAGATGGACAAAGGAAATTTTTAGGACAGGAAGGAATTATAAAAATGTCAAAAGTAAAAATTATACATACATATTTTTACACAAGGTTTCTACAATATCCCAACCTAGTTATGTAGACTATGTTGTTGAAAGTTCTTTCTTCATTTTCATTCCTACAAAAAGCATACTATGAATATTTTCACCGGTATAGGTCAATCACTTTAGAAAACACAACATCATTAAAAAGCTTGGTGGAAACAAGGCAGGGGTGGAGCCACAAATTTTTGTCTATGGACAAAAAATATATAGGTAACAAATTTCAGTAGGTCTTGGTGGAGTTAACTGCGTCTGATGGGGCTGATCCATATAATTAGATTCAAATATACCCAAATCCAATCATTAAAAACATAGTTTTAGAGTTGTGTCCATGGGGCATGCGGCCCACGCAGCCCACAGTGCTTACCTCCGCCCCTCGAAACCGCAACTTGTCGATGTGTTTGATGAGTCATTGGCGCTTGCTAATACCAGAGATTGGTGGGCTTTCTCTATCATAAATGCTTTATCTTTTCAACTAATACATGCAATAATCATTTAAAAAGGAAAGCTCAGATTTGGAGTGGACGCAAAAGGCAGAGATAATCTTAAAAGTATGCCCACAAGGCAAGGATATAGCATGGCAAAATTAATCTGTATTATAAGTGGGAACATAAGGTCGACCTGCTGGCTGGAAAACAAGATGTAGTTCTCTACGCGATGATCAGTTGGTTCTGCATTAGTGAGTCCAGCATGCATATTGGATATATAGGAGATATGATTCCGTTCTAGTCTTTGCGGAGGAAGTAGTCTGATCGAACGGTAGTCAAGAAAGAAGAGCTGGGACTTATCTTATCATGAAGGAGTTGTTTCTCTCACAATGCGGTGGGAACATTATTCTTCTTCTACCGAATTGGATCAAGGCACGCAACTAATCCATTAGTTGCCAACTTTAGACTGGGTCGTCTCTTAATGAGAATAAAACATGAACAATCACTGCATCAACCTAACTCGGTCTTAAATAATGTGGTTTCTTAACAAAGCAAAAACTCTCTGTAGTGGTCAACTGCAGCGGGTCATTAATTTTATAGCCATTTTGCCAAATGGTAGAAAAAGCACTCCTATATAAAGGTCATCATACTATGCTATAGATCACCAATCTTGTCAGCCTAATTCTCAGGCCCCCTTTGCCTTTTTCTAGCTTGATTTCTGCTTGCCCTTTGCCTGCCATGACCATGTTCCAATCTTTCGTCCTATCTCCCAAGTCTGTCTGGATTTGCTGGGCAGAAGATCCCCAATATTGGAGGGTGTCCCCTATGCTGAATTCACGGTATATTGAACACCAACAAGCCCTTCTCTTCCCCACCTTTGTTTCATATATATATATATATATATATATATATATATATATATATATATATATATGGGATGAATTGGTTCTTGTTTCAATCAAGCTTTTCCTCCTTGTTTTTCAGCTCAGTTATTATTTATTAATTGTTGGCCATTAATTATTGTCGCAATATTGATTCAATCATGTAAGTCATGAACGCCACCAGCTATACATCGACCTAAACTTTAGTTAGGTCTCTTGAATTTAATTTTACCTTTTCTTGTTTCAATTTTTTTGCTTTTCAAAAAATCCCCAATGACCAAAGAACAACATTTTCATTTGGTTGGATCTCAGCAATTTGCCGAAGGCCGGTTTGTCCAAGAGCCGGTCAACTAAAAAAACCAATTTTGCTTATGCCCTCTATTTTGCTTATATATTATAATAAAAGACGTGCAGCTTTAGCAAGTTACAGACTACTTGGATGCACGGCCCTTGATTTAGATTAGTTGCTTACTGCAATGAAGATAGTCTGCAAGGGAACTGCATCTCTGAGTGGATTAATGACAATATCTTTATGTCCGACCGATTGAGATCACATGCATCTAAAATAGCACGAAGTACTCTATTAATATGATGATTGATTGATCGATAATGGTATCGAATCTTTAAACTTCAAAAAATTATAGACTTATCCGTGATTATTTCCTCGTCGTTTTGTGAATCCCGTTGTGGCAGGTTTTCACAGAAAGCAGAGCTCTTAGACGTCTGCTGGCTGCAGATCCGGGGCACATTTGATACAGCAATTCTCGACAAAGACACCACATATTCAGTCCTGTATTTCTTCAAACACAATGATCCAGCAACAGGTCTGGAAAGCCCAGCAGAGGTTTCTCTCTCACAGAAAGATGGGAGCATAATCTGCAGCCGGAAGGTGCATCTGAACCCCGGCAGCCCCGACCTGATAAAACAAGAAGGAGAGGAATGGCTGGCAGTTGAGGTGGGCAAGTTTCAGCCGGCCAAAGTTAGTCGCGAGATCACTGCTAATCTGCTGGACGGCACCACTCACTGGAAGACTGGCCTCGTGTTTGCTGGGGTGGAGATTCGTGCTGTCTCCGCTTGATGTTTATAAGAACGATAACACAACTTTGGATCGGAGGTCCTACAGCGTCCGTTTGCTTTCACGTGTCGATCAATATTGTCGTGCTGTGTTTGTATGATGGTAATAAAGTGGGGATGTGTAGACCCACATTGTATTAGATTTGTGTATTTTAGATGGCTGTGGATTCCAAAATCACCAGGTCCAACAAACATGAATTTGGGTCCTAGACCAACTGGTACTGTTTGTTTCTGATCATGTGTCGTGTTGTTTCCTGAAAAATAAAGTGAATCGTTGATTTTCCTTAATTTGCATTTCATTATGTTTTAGGGTTTTGCTCACTGGATTCCGTAAGCAGCCATGTATTGAGCATGGAACGTATTTATGATTACAATAATTAAAATGAATACCTGCAGATGTAATTACAAGTTATAAATTCATTCAACAAACTACTTAAATCGTGTTCATATAAATTCACAGTCTGGACAGTCTCAAAAAACCCCAGAAGTTCTTATAAGCTTGACCTAAATAGCAAGTTGCCAACGTGTTTGATGGTGATTGGTTGTCTTTGGTTACGGATTGCTGGGCTTTGTCCACCAATAAAGTTTTGCCTGGACAGCACCACCCGTTGCCCATGGACACTGTTCTTTTAATTCAAATGGTTGTTTGTGAATCCAATCCAAAAGTCAAGTGATTCAGTCAACTAATAGCTGCATCAAATTAGAAAAACAAAGGAATGATAACATGTTTCCAGATATAAAAAATTGGGCGAGGGCTTTGGCTTTTTGTCGAGCAATAAAAAACCCCACCCCGCTCACCCGAAATTTAACAGAAAAGAGGAACGTTAAAATCATAAATGGCCCCAACGATAACATGTTATAATTTATTGTGTAAAAAACAAGAAAAGAAAAAACTACCTTATAAAAAAAGTGTGCTTGTACTCTTTAAAAAACGTTTTATGGAGGCTGTAATTAAAGTCATCTAGTGTTTTTCCCAGACAAAAAGCTGAAGAAAACTTGACTGTCGTCATCTTATTACAGCGATTCGATGGAGAAAGGTTCGATTCTTGTGAGGCACTGAATCGGCGGATCCTGGTTGACTCCGTCTCGACCGCTCTGCCTCCTCCTCCGACCACCCTTTTACCCCCTTCGTTGCCTTTTCCTCTTGAGTTCGTTGATGCCGCCGTCGCAGCTCTCAGGCCGAGCCATCCTTTAGCTCGGACCTTCCCCCACCACGACCATTTCCAGCAGAGAAGCGCCGTCAATGGCCGACCACGGTTCCCCGGAGAGGCGCTAGGGCTCGTGTTCGGCAATGTACCGACGGGCCCGGATCGGAACGGTGGGCGGCTGCGGAGGTTTGGGACCACAGGCTGCGAAGTAGACCATCAGGGCACTGTGGAGTTTGGCGGAGGGCATCGGGGTCATTCTGGTTCTGCTGCTGAACACACCGACGGCTTCATAAACGATGCGGTTTTGGGGGGAATTGAGTATGGCGGAGGGTTTGGTGGGCATGGTGGTGCTGGTGTAGCTAATCGAGGGCTTCATCGAAAAGGAATGACGAACTTCGGTGGCGGTAGTGGAAAAGGAACAGTCGGGTTTGAGCTCGCAAACCGTTGCTGTTGCCAGCAGGCAGTATGGGGCTGGGGAATCCAAGACAAGTAATGAAGCAAAGACAGTTAACGAGAGTGAATGGTGCTGCTGATCCTGATAAAACTGGGGATGCAATAAAGTCCACTGTTCAGGTTCTTGGAAATCATTTAAGTAACGGCGCCAACGTTGCATTTGAATTATTAGATGGTGAGTAAAAAGACGACCGCAAAGTTATATATGTCGGAAATAAAACAAAAAAAAAGACATATTTTTAAAAAATAAATAAATAATTTTGATAATTATATAAAAATAAAGTAAATGAGAAATTAAAAAAACATTGAAAAATGACTAGATAAACAAAAAAAATCATATTACAAATTGATGCATATGCATATTAGTTTCAGCCTCTAGCTCAATAAGTATACGGAGTACTACTGTTAACAAACAGTGGCAGTAGTGGCAGTACGTAGGCTGTGATAATTTTAGTGAAATGACGGCTTCTTCATCTCTTCAAAATTTACTATGACTTAGAAAAGTAATGGCCATACTTGTGCCCTTAACGCCTCTCCTTATGCCATAAACAAATTGCAAGCAGTTCCCTCGAGCTAAGATTTGAACCCACTCGACCAAAATATATTTAGTAGGAAGGGGAATTTTCAAGAAAAGGGAGAAACTAATCAATGATGAAATGCAACAAGAAAAGGGGGAAACTACTCGATGATGAAATGCAAGGGGGAAACTAATCAATGACCACTGAAAAAATCTTCTGGCCGCCGGCGATTCCTGTCAGCCTCTCGTCGACCGCCCTCGCGTCACCGCTCGTCCGTCCGGCGACTTTCCTCTTCACTGTCTTTGAATGAGTAGATGCATTACAAAGAAAAACGTTCGGCTGAAGGAGGAGAGGCAAGGAGAAAATGAATCAAGAGAAGGAGGAAAGGAATTGATTTTAACCCTAAGCCTTTTTCTTGGGTAAAAATACGTTTTTGCCATTAAAAGGGGCGATCAGATTTAAAACAAACCAAATCTTTTATAAAATTATCACAAAAAATGGCATCTTTTAAAAAAACGTGTATTAAACGCAAAAAAAACGTGTATTAAACGCCGAATAAAACGGGAATAAGACGCGTTTTTTTCAAAAAAAACGGTAAAAAATAAAAACGCATATAAAACGCGTTTTATATGCGTCTTACACATTTTTTTAAAGACGTGCGACGAGTTTAAAAAAATGGCATAGCATGTAATATTTATAAAAGATTTTTGAATAGCAACAGTATCATGCAGAGATTAATGTGTTGAAATCTGCTTGGATGTTGAAATCGCCGACAATTTTTGTGCGAACAATAAGGATTACCGCATAGATTTTCCCTTATGATCATTGCTCTCTCTCTCTCTCTCTCTGCTTGTGTGTGTGTGTAATGTTCGTACTGTGAATTTGGTAAAATCACATTGGTCCAATTAAAAAACTTGCATGTCATTTGACAACAACTTCTTAATTGACAAGTAAATATTCAGACTGCCTCAATATGGAGAGTGATTGGGTGTCTAAATCAATTAGAACCTTGCCCTTCCAAAATGTAACCAAACTAAAAAACAAGTTTCCTAAAACTTTTTCCTAGTTATCAAACTCAGAAACAAGTTTGAAGGAAATTTGTTTCCCAGTCATCACACACACACACAGAAAATTGAGGATGAGAAAGATCTTTTCCATTCCATTATTTCAAAAAATTTATTTTCAAAATCCTTTTTTCCATTCCAAGTTTCTAATCCATCAAACAGTCCCTAAAGACATTTTGCCAAATAGAAGAAACAACATGCCTATTAAAGATAAACTGGTTACGTGCACAGCCCTAGGAATAAAACATTGTGTACAATAGTGTATAGTGGTTAAAATACGTTTTGTAAACTAAACAAAAAGAGACAAAAATGGATTATGAAAAAGTTACAAGTATAACATATATATTTCTATATTAAAAATTTCTAAAATACTCCAACCTTTTCCTTCTCTCATCTGTTGCTTTATTCCGAACCTGATTATATACGCTATCCTTATCTATGAAATTTCATGTGCCATTCTAATCATGACAAAAAATGCTTATGATTAATATAAAAAAGAAACTTTTTGTAAGAACAACAAAAAAACAAAAAAAGATTTGGTGATTTGATAAAGGTAAAGATTGTCAGTCCATGTAACTACATCGTTATAACCAATATACCTCTTTAAGCAGTAAAAAAGTGTTTTTGTTTTTTTTTTTTCAGCTCATAGCATTATCTCATTATCTCATAAATATTCCAGTATCTAATAAACATTATCTTATACTAATGTTTAATGTTATTTCCTATATTTGTCTGATATCTCATTATTTCGTAAATATTTTATTATCTCATAAATATTATCTTATACTTGTTGTGCATCATCGTATACATCTGTCTTTTATCTCATTATCTCATAAATCTTTTGTTATCTCATAAACATTATTTCATACTTATGTTTAGCATTATCTCATACATCCATTCGTCCGCTATCTTATTATCTTAATATTTTGTTATCTCATAAACATTATCTGGTATTTATTTGTTATTTCATATATATTTTTATCTCACATACATTCATATGCAATCTTTGAGCATAAAAGTAAAGGTGCATGTTAGTAGTAGGGGTTCACATTCGGCGTATGCTCGTTCCATACACGGATGTTATGTATAGAACTCAATTCCATCCTATTCGGTCGCTCCACATTTTGCTTTTGTTTGAGCCCCTTTGGGCAGCCTGATGGAAGAAAAAGATGAAGACGAAGAAAAACTTATTTTGAATAGCAATATGGTGGTCATGGAAGATTGGAAACTCAAACCTCTTCATGGCAGCAAGTGAAATATGAGCATGAGACTGGCTCTGGTGCTATTTCCAAGCACCAAAACAATAACTGGCAACAGGTGATTTCCTAGTCAGAGACTACCATTAATGAGATGAGTTACATGCACATGCCTGGTGTCTATGCAATAAAGTACACTCAAGAAGAAAAGAAGATTTATTGGGGTATTTTAGAAAATTTATGTAAAGATATGTACATTTTAAACTTCAAACATTTTCATAATATTCTGTTCATCCTTCTATTTTTTTTTTCTTTTTTACTTTACCATGGGCATTTTGGTAATGCAATAGGCATGTGCATGTAACCCGCTTCAATAATTAATAACTGCGTTTTAATTAGGAGCACCAGACCAGAGCTGTCCTGTTTTGTTGTATTGTCTTTTTTGCATGTAGGATGAAGAGTTGGACCAATATTTTCATCTTACAAATCATTATCTAAGATTTCCCTTCTGTTTGCTAGTTGCGTGGAAAATTTCTAAATGATTTTCCTTCTTGGTGATCAAGATAAGTTGTTAGCCCAATGAAATTTGTTTGAAATGTGAAGATGGTTAACAAAGATTGTCGGCCTGAAAACTGATCGTCCGCGGAAGATCGCTGAGAACATTGAGATTTTGAAACGGTAGGAAACTGACGCGTTTAAGAGTGAAGTTGGCATTAATCGATTAGTTGCATTAACATATTGATTTTTTGTGTAGTAATTTATAGGTTTCCTTCTTGTTTTTAGTTGGAAAACCAAAACCATTACTAGTTTGGCCATTAGTCTATATTGATTGGAAAACAAAAACAAAAATAAGAACATTGTTTAATTATATTATTAGGTTGCCGATGAGTGTAAATTAGTTGAAAAACAAAAAAAATTAATTAATGGTTGGAAAAAGGCCAACAACCTAATCTATTATCAACAAGCACCAATAGAAACATGTTCCCTTCTATGTCACAAAAGCACGAGCACAAGTTGGATAGGGGCATGGGCAGTACAAGTATGACAATTTTATAAAATCTTGATATGAGTGCGGCAAAAACTAGACCCTTTAGTATTTGGACACTTAAGTTAGGGATAAAAATCTTTCCCTTTCATATTTTGCTAAAAAATATTTTTAAATATCCTAATATATTGATAAAAACTATTTTAATATAAAACATGCTTTGAATCAAGTTTTTTTTTTTTGAAAAATGTCTATTTTTTATTATCAAAATGTTGATGTTATGAGAGCCATTCATTTTAATTAATTATAAAAACATTACTAAAACCCAAAAAATGATCAACTTAATATATATTTTGCATGATCAATCTATCTTTAAGATCATATTAGTAAGGTTAGATTTCCTTAAAAAACACTTTAAATATAATATTTAAAAGGTCTGGACTTATTGGTTTGGTTTCTACCAATTACTATATATATATATATATATATATATATATATATATATTCACCATGACTCTAGACTCATCAGAGCCGCCCGAGCGGCTGTAACTGTCCATGTTTTTGTTTTTTGTTTGCACTCTTCTCTCTCTTCCCGACCTGTCCCTCCCTTTCTCAACTCCTCCATCCCACCAACCCTCAGCCATTCCGATAGAGGCCCGGTGCAGCCGCCGGCATCGAGGAATGGAGCCAGCAGCAGCCTCCCAAAATGCTGGTGGGAGTGAGGGAGATGAGGCAGGAAAGGAGTGAGCATGATGGGAGAAATGATCGGGAAGGGAGAAAAAATTTTTTAAAAATTAAGGATCGGACAGTGCTGATTATCTGTCCATTTGATAATATATATATATATATATATATATATATATATATATATATATATATATATATATATACTTCCAAGGTTCCTACATTGCTCCATTGCTCAATTTGCTACTCCTCATTTCTATGGCAGAAGGAGTCCCAGCGCTATGACAATTCTAATGCCACGTTTAGTGACAGTATAATACAAAAACTATTGGTGATATCAGAAAAGGGTTTATTGACGTTTTTGCAGTTTTTACTGACAGTTTTGGTCATCAGTAACGACATGTTAGTTCAAACGTAAAACTCAAAGGATGATTACTAGATTAACATAGAGATGTATCGTGATGTATGAGAGGAAGAAATTAAATTAATTTAACTGCCACAACAATTCAGAAAAATTTAAGAAATTAAATTAATTTAACTGCCACAACAATTCAGAAAAATTTCAAGAAATTTTGATTGTAGAGCTTCGTGGAGATAGCAACATGCCGATATGTTTGAAGCCAATATTTGTAATTGTACATATTAGATTGGGTCGCTGGCCTTCCTCTATCATTAGTCAATGCTTTTTTCTTTTCCAACTAATATAGAATAATTGGAAATATTAACCTAGTCATTGTGGAAATTTAAGTTTAATGACGCCATGCCTTGGTTTTGTCCTTCAATATTGCTTTCTTTAGATAACTTTGACATTGCCATTTAGAATTTACTCAGTATATTATTTTAGGTAGATTGCCATTAGCATTAAACAAGCTAGCTAGCTAATCAAAATTTTCTTAAGATAAAGACGTTAATCAAGTTATCTTTAAGTTTTAGCTAAGTTTTCTTTAATTTATTTATGTGCTCGAGCTTAGGAAATAGGAATATAGAGAAATAGGTAAAAACGAAACACTTAGGTCATGGATAAAAACCAGACCCATTAGTTTTTTGGTGAAAAGTTATTTTAAATAAAATATAAATAACTTAATATACTTATGAAAACTATTTTGATATAAAACGTACTTTGAATCAAGTTGTTTTTATGAAAAATGTCTTCTATTATCAAAATGATGATGCAACTAGAGCCATTCATTTTTACTTATTATAAAAACAATATAACTCAAAAACAAGATCAACTTAATACATATTTTGCACCAGCTTACCCTTAAGATCATATTGGTAAGGTTAGATTTAAAAAAAACCACTTTAAATATCATAGTTAATAGGTCTGGTATTGTCCCTGACCGAATTTCTACCGATAACTCATACATACTATTACACACACACACACACACATATGTATATATATGTGTGTGTGTGTGTTATGGCTTAAAAAGAACAGGTGGCGTCTCTCAAAGGACACAGCTTTCAGTTGCCCTCAAAACATGAAAATTTAATTGAACAGACAAATAATGATAAATCAATTGAAACTCAAACTCTACAACTATCTTTCGTAGAATAAAGACGACAAACTT
Organism: Nymphaea colorata; assembly: GCF_008831285.2. Classification (NCBI taxonomy): domain Eukaryota; kingdom Viridiplantae; phylum Streptophyta; class Magnoliopsida; order Nymphaeales; family Nymphaeaceae; genus Nymphaea; species Nymphaea colorata. The sequence continues at coordinate 15,329,936 of NC_045144.1, forward strand.
CCTTCCATATTTGAGTTCGTAATATTTATCAAAAGAGGTACTAATAGATCTAGATAAGACAGAAGATGATTTAGCCTAATAATATAGTAAATTCAAAGGAAGCTTATTTCTCCATAAAATCAAGAAATACACCCCTATTTCCTGTATCTTAGACAAATGGATCTTCAGTTTGCTGCTAACTTTGAACATGCATAACATGTGCTAAATGGTACCTGCCCAATGTTTCCTCTATTTCTTTCGCAATACATAATACTAATTTTGAGCACAGTAATGTTGTTTCAGTTGGATTTTTAGATGCAAGATAGCATGGTCAAATACATATTGTGGGCAGCATAGCAAACAGGTCTTCATGAGATATGTGGTGGACATATATATGATCATTTTAAAGTAGTACAAGGGGACCGGTAAGCATTTTACTAAGTCTGGATAGATATGGGTCTGTTCTACAATTCTGGTGCATTACAGGGTTTGTGTGATGACTAAAATGCTCTTAATAAAGGAAGAAGATTTTTAAAAGGACAAAAAGGGAATTATAAAAATGTTAAAACTAAAAAATGTACATGCTTTTATAAAAAATTTCTGAAATATCTCAACCCCTTTTTTTCTTTTTTAGTACATACTTGTTACGTGCACAAAGGTGTGCATGTGACTAGATCTTGTTTCAAACACGTTACACTACTCAAAAAAAAGCTAGCTGGCCAGGAGTCGGTCCAAAACCAGTAGAAAACAAGAAATTTTCATTTTAGCTTCAGTTTGTGTTATATATCATACAGGGAAACTGTTGCGTTTTACGTTGTCCAACAGACGAATAATGACAAATCAATTGAAATTCAAAACTCTACAAAAATATTTTAAAGGATGAAGACGACAAACGTTTATAGTTGAGTTCATAGTATTAACAACAATAATTATACATATCGTGAATTCGAAGGAACTTTCCTTCCTTTTGGATAAAAGCAATAAGTATACCGCTGTTTCCTGTATATTTGACAAGTGGTTCTGCAATTTGCAGATATTATTATATGGACTATACATTGAACATGCACAACATGTGCAAAATAGAACCTGGTTATGTACGCTATGCGCGAAAGTTTGTCGGATAATAACAAAAACGCTTTTGTATGATAGAAATCCAGAAACCTTTTGTAAAGACAAAAAAAGACCATTCTTTTTCAAAAATTTCAATAATGTTCCCTTTTTCCTTTTGGTGTACGTTTGTTGCATGCATCAAACGGCACACGCAACTCAAATGACATCTGCCCATTGTTTCCGCTATTTCTTTTGCAATATATCATACTAATTTTGTACAGTCATGTTCGTTCTCTCCGTTGGATCTTCAGGTGCAAGATAGCAAGAGAGTATTGTGGGCTTCATGGGTAAGAAGAATCACAAATAGGTCTTCAAGAGATATCCGGTGGATATATGGTTATTTCAAGTTGGACAAAAGTTTTTCCCAAGTTCTTAACGTCTGAAAATGATCAGGAAGTGAAGTCAGATTTGGAATGGTCGCAAAAGGCAGCTACCGATTTTCAAAACTTATAGATAAGTGAGTCCAGCCTGTATAGACATGGGTCCGTTGAAGACGTTTAGTGTTTCGTCGACAAGATGTGGGCCTGAGAGATGGAATATACATACTTTTATGCAAAGTTTCTACAATATCTCAATCTCTTCTAAGCTAGTTGTGCACGCTTTGTTGGTGCATGAATTTTTCGTGCGTCAATATGGTTAATAATGAAAATACCTTCAATTAAAATAAAAAAAAACTTTTTGTAAGACAAAAAAATCAATATAGAAAAAAAAAACTAAAAAATAAGTTTTTTTTTATAATTACTAAACGATCCCCACTCTTTTAACGTATATGGATTGCATGAGCCTCGGAAGTCACTCTCGAACCTTCCGTCAACTCGATCTTGCTTCAAACGCGTCAGAAACGCTAGCGAGCTGAGAGTCAGTCCAAAACCAGGTGAAACCGCTAGGTTATGAACTTAAAAACTGAATGAAGAATTCTAACACTGCGGCACTGCATGCCCACAACCGCTGGCCGCCCATGGGAAGGCTTTTCAGCTTCTTCTTCTTCTTCCTCAGTCATCTCTCTTCAATTAATGCGTTTCTTAACAATCCAAACACTCGATGTACGTAGCAAGCCGCAGCGGGTCAATGATTTTGTAGATCATTTTGCCAACTAGGTGGAACAGCAGGTCTATATATATGAAGTTCGTCATACTATGCTGTGGATCATCATTCTTTACTCATCAATCCTCCGATTCTCATCGTCTGTCAGCCATGTTCCGATCCTTCGTCCTTTCTCCCAAGTCTGTCACCGTTGCATGGGCAGACCACCCAGAGTACTGGAAGGTGTCTTCCATGCACAACTCCCGGTATTTTGAACCCCAACCCACCCGTCTCACTCACTCTCTCTCTCTCTCTCTATCATAGACATGCATACAAACGCATTGGGTCCTTTTTTTTACTGCAGTCTCTTTTTTAGGGTGTTACAGTTTTACCCACCAATTGGGTATTTCTGTCTCTTTCAATTGATGAACAGGGTTTTGCGTTGTTATTTTGATTAAATTTGTGAATGCATATTGATGATAGTGTCGTCGTCATCGTCAATTTGCAACTGACATTGGTTGAGTCGGGCAGGAAAATGATAGTATGATGCGTATGGGGTTAATTCCTTCGTTTGCTTCAATAAAAAATAGGTTTTTCTTTCTTTTTCACCTCAGATTATTATTTAATGAGTTACTGCATATGGGTTATTAGTTTTTTCTCAAATATTTTATTCAGTCATGTAGCTCATCAAATTCTACATAAATCGTCATAAACTGTTATTAATTAGGCCAACTGAATTTTGATTTTTATATTTATACTTTTATGAAAAAAAAAATTTGAATGACTTTCAGCAATTGTCTGAAGGGATTAACCATTAAATTAAAAAAACCATTTTCCTCGGCCCTCTATTTTTTAATTATATTATCAGCACATGCTCTTCGAAAATACCATAGTTGCACATTTTCTTCATGAAATTATAAGCCCTAATGACGTATAAATTCTACGTCATCCATATAATAATATCGAAAAATGGCATGAATTTTTAAGAGCATGGATATCTATCTATCAATCTGATCTAATCACTGCGTTAAATTTTACCATGCTTACAAATATCTAATAGACTTCCTTCTGTACACTTGGTATCATGGATGACAGTTTTGAACCAGGGTAGGCTAGTTATTAGTTGCAGCATCTCCATAGGTTTCTTTTTGTATCAGCATTCCGTGATGATTTTTTGACACAATCAACAGTGATGATTTTTTGATCATCTTGTTGTTGACAATCAAAATGTGGCAGGTTCTCACAGAAAGCAGAGCTTTTACAAGTCTGCTGGCTGCAAATCCAGGGCACGTTTGATACGGCAATACTCGAGAAAGATACCACATACTCACTCCTCTATTTCTTCAAGCACAATGATAAAGCATCAGGTTTAGAAAACGGAGCGGAGGTTTCTCTCTCACTGAAAGATGGGAAGACGATCTGCAAACGCCAAGTGCATCTGAAACCCGGCAGCTCCGACTTCATAAAACAGGATGGAGAAGAATGGCTTGCAATTGAGGCGGGGACGTTTCAGCCATCTGGCATTACTCGCGATATCAGTTTTAATCTGCTGGATTGCAGCAGTAACTGGAAGAGTGGTCTCGTGTTTGCTGGAGTAGAGATTCGTGCTGTCTCGACTTGATCTTATGCTTCGACGAACAAGTGGTTCCCAAAACGTGCTCCATCGTCAACACATCTTTGGATTGGGAGTCCTATAGTGCCCATTTGTGTTTATCTACCGGTTTATTCCGTATTGTGTTTGTCTTATGGTGATAAAGGGGGGATGTGTCGATCCACATTGTATTTGATTTGTGTATTTTATATTGTTGTGGATTCCAAAATTACCAGGTCCAACAAACATGGATTTTGGGTCCTAGGCCAACTTGTCTTGCTTGTGTAGTGATCATTTGTTGTGTTGTTTCGTGAGAAATAAAGTGGATCCAACATAAATTCAAGCCACTTAATCCCTACTTTCAACTTGAGCATATAAGCCTCATATTATTCTGCCATGTTAACCATACAAGTGCAAGTTGATTAACCAGAAGAAAAATGTCCATTAGCTTAATAAAGAAAACTTTTTTTTTTTTTTACTGAAATGCTTCCAAGAGTGTCTGAATATACTTGATATGATATCTAATTGCCATAATATTATTGTTATCATCATTCCCTAAATACTTGGACATGACCTTAGATGAACATAATGTTCTTGACCAAAAAGGGTTAACCAGAAGTAATTGGTAAAAGTAAATGGAAATAAAACATGACCAAAAACCAAATCTTCTCAATGGAAGAAGGTGGGTTGGAGTTTGGTGGCCAAGATAAGATTAAACCAATTTGTTCCAATTATTTTTCTAACCTTTTTGGCTCTACAGATGGCTCGGGGGAGACACTTCCAGGTCTATGGGATAGAGAGATCGTTTCAGAGACAGAAAACCAGGTGGTAGAAATGACTGCCTTGGTGACCTAGGTTTAGCTGACATTCATTTTCTAGCAATAGTACAGAAATCAGGTGTACTTGTAACACAATAAAAAACTTAGGTGTATTTCTTAGAAAAACCATCAATTGTTTGTAGAAATAAGGTCACTTGTAAACAATACAAAAATTTGCACTACTTGGTTTCTCGTATGGAGCATAACATAATGCCCATTTAATTATGAATTGTGTTTTTACAATAGGTAAACTCAGAAGTTCAAAAGGTAAAAAAAAAAGTTAGGTTTTTCATAAGATTTTGTTAAATTTCTAGATAGTTCAGGAGAAAAACAAACAGCAGACAGAAGTGACATATGCGAAACAAATGCTAGACACGAAGAACATAATGTTCTATTCCTAAAATCATCAAACAGTGGACAAAGAACATCATTGTCTATGAAAATAGGACAGTAGTGTAATGGACAGGACGTCCTGTCTGTCCTGTTCCAATGGACAACAATCAAACGACCTCTTAAGTTCCATCTCATAATGCTTTAGGTTTTGCGGAAACATGATTTTAATTGAATTAGGTAAGCAGCTAAGCAAGACATCATCTAATATAGAGCTTTATTATATTTTATTAACATTTATTTACTGAGGGTAAACTTCTAATTAAGGTCTTCTTCGCAAACAGATTTTGGAGGATCTTATGCTTCCATTTTTTCACAAAATGTAGCTCTTAGCTTTCCAATTCATGAGTGGCAGTATCAGATGGCCATGCAGTAATAGGGGCTGACTAAGATAGTAGTTGTTCGCAGTGGTGAGGCTAGAAATTTTTTACTAAGGAGTACTGTTACTATTTTGAAATTTACGGGGTCACTCATATGTAAAAAAAAAAAAAGAGAAAACCAGAGAGAAATCTAAGTGTAAATAAAGTGATTTTTTGGGGCTAGTGTAGGCAACAAATCACAAAATGGCTCCACCACTAGTTGACTGGGTTCTGATGAATTCTTACACATGTTTTTGTTGGTATACTGCCTCACTTGTAGGTCTCATGTCATTTGAAGATATTGGCCAGTTCATAAAGGTGTGGTCAATGCCTTACAAGGAACCATGTTAAACCGAGTGAGGGACATTACAATGTTTGTGAAAAGGTTTTTCTTTTCACCTTTCCATTTTCATGATTTTACTTTTGTTTAACATTTTTGTGTAGAATATTATGGTCATTTTAGGCTAGGTTCGACTATTCAGTCTTTTATGTTTGTCTCAATGAACAATAGGAGAAGTACCAACTTATCAATGATTTTTAAGATGATAATATATTTAAAAATTATATTTATTATGAAAATAAGCTGGTCTTCAGTTTTCTCTAGATAAATATAAGTTTGGTTGTTACAAGCTGCAAGAATCAGTCCTAGGAACGAAGAATAAAAGCCTAAGGAAAAAAATAAAGTTTTGTCAGTTCGAATAGTTCGCATTGTCTTAATTCCATTATCTGATTGCTTTAAAATTGGTGGAAAACTAGCATGCCCTTCTCACTTTCCTTCCATTCTCAAAGAGGAGTACTCACACTTCAGGTTCATATTGACCGGCATACAGCCCATTAGATCACCCGATCATCCGATCGAGAGGCTCTAATGGACCCTTGGGGGGCGGAAGAGGGGACAGTTCCTCCTCCCCCTTCCATCTTCCACCATCGTGCACACACTCTGCACATAAAAGAAATAATAATAACGGGTCCTCCGATCAAAAAGATGGACGGCACTAGTTTGTTATTCCTTAATGTCATGAAAAATTAAATTCAGGGGTTGGTTGAGGTAAAAAATGTGGAGCAAAAAGATAAAAATACTATTCAGTTTTTTCTCTTTGATTTTTTATCGACTGTAAAAAAAAAAAAGGAAAAAAACGGTAGCAGAACTGCGTGTCGGCTGGTATGCACAAAAACCAGTAGCTGAGCTATGTGTGGCCTGGTGTGGGCCATTGCTCATGCCAATCAACAGCAGTTTTTGAAAATTTTTGTTAGGAAGCGGTTGGATCTGGATCCAGCCAGATGTAGGGCTCACAGTATGCCTCATAAGGACCAAACCCAATAAGGTAAGTGCTTCTTTCATAACATTTTCTGGCTTGGCCACCGGCAAAAACTTTTAAGTGTTTAGCATATTTATATATATATATCAGTGATAATTTCTTGCATGCATCAGCTTGTTTGTTGACAAATGACAATACACGTATCACGTAAGTTGAGGCATGCAATTCCTCACAGAAAGCAGAGTTTTCGAAGGTCTGCAACCAGCTGCAGATTCAGGCCAAATTTGAAAAAGCTGCAGATTCAGGCCAAATTTCAAACAGCTGCTGATTCGTCCTGTTTTTTTTTTTCAATTCACTTTCATCTTCCAATATCACCTCTGGAAACCCTTGCGGATCATGTTTCCTTCCCAGCAGACAATGAACCCGTAATGGGTGATGTGGACACCATCGGAAAGGAGGTTTCTCTCTTAGACCATTCTGAAGAGACGGCATTTGTAAATAGTCATCACCGATTCTCTTGGAGGAGTCGAGAAGACTGGAGAGAACTGGAGAGGTTATGAACCCCTTTTGGTATGTCGGTGTTCAAATGGAATGATTAAAGATGACATAAGCTTTCACTTGTGGGTCCCACATTATTTAAACATCTAATCTCTTAAATCCACCGTCTGTATGTATGGCACCTATATATATATATATATATATGTATGTATGACACCACACATATATATATATATATATATATATATATATATATATATTCTTGTGGGTGTGGACCCCACCAATTCGAAGGAAGCTCCCCCTCCAACTCATGCTCATAATCAGTTTGAGTCTTCATAGGGCTGCCATCTGTATACTGCTCATCTGTCTCTCTTTCCTCTTCCTCTACATCTTCATCAGTCTCACCATACTCAGATGAAAGTTCTTCAGGTTCTGCATAGGTTGGCTCATGAACACTACTAGCATTCAAACCTGACTTCGTGTCTCCCATGACATCTTCAATAGTCTGATCCTCTCTGAAGACAACATCACGACTCCTGTAGATTTTGTCATTCTTTGGATCCCATAACCTGTAACCAAATTCATCATCTGCATATCCAAGAAATATAAGAGGAATAGCTTTATCATCTAGTTTAGTCCTATGTTCTTTAGGTACATGCATAAAAGCTTTGCAACCAAAAACTCTGAGGTGATCATACTTAACCTCTTCATCTGACCAAACTCTCTGTGGAATGTCTCCATCTAGAGGCACTGAAGGAGACCTGTTTATTAAATAAACTGCAGTGCGTATTGCCTCTGCCCAAAAATACTTAGGCAATTTAGAGCTAGATAACAAACTTCTAACTCTCTCAATTATTGTTCTATTCATCCTTTCTACAACTCTATTATGCTGTGGAGTATAAGGAACTGTCTTTTCATGTCTAATACCATGCTTTAGACAATAATCTCGTAAAGAAGATGCTATGTACTCACCACCATTATCTGTACGCAGTCTCTTCATCTTCTTACCAGTCTCGCGCTCAACCGCTGCATGAAAAGTCATGAAGATACTACTTACTTCACTTTTGCTTTTCATTGTAAAGGCCCACACCTTCCTAGATGCATTATTAATAAATGTAACAAAATAGGATGCTCCACCTTTAGATGTTACATTTATAGGCCCACATACATCTGAATAAACTAAATCTAAAACATGTTTAGTTTTTGAAGAGCGCTTTTTCTGAAAGAAAACTCGATGCAACTTACCAACCAAACAATGATCACATGGAGATATCTGTGCACAATCTGCCTTTGGTAACAAATTCTTCTTGGTGAGCAAGTCGATTCCTCTTTGACTCATGTGACCTAACCTCTTATGCCACAAATCTGACGAAGTACCACCAGTAACTGCATTGACATGTACACTACTGATTTGAGACTTCATTCCATACAAAGAGCCAAATCTGTCACCTCTAGCCAACACTAGTGCCCCCTTGATAAGTTTCCAACCTGTCTGACTAAACGAAGTACAATATCCATCTTCACTTAGTCTTCCTGCAGAAATCAAATTCATTCTCAAGTCTGGAACATGTCTCACATCTCTCAAAGTCAACTTGCATCCTATGCTCGTCTGAATGCAAACATCTCCTATCCCAACAATCTTCGAAGTGTCACTATTGCCCATGTGAACTACTCCAAAATCACCTGCTCTGTAGGATAAGAATAACTCTCTACATGGCGTGGCATGATATGATGCCCCTGTATCTAAAATCCATGTAGAATCACCATTCTGAACTGTAAGACAATCATTTTCTTCAGATAAAAATAACACTACCTCATCATCTGAAGCAACTGCAGTGTACTCTTTTGGCTTCACATTCTCTTGAGTCTTCTTTTTCTGCTCTTTTTCTTCTTTCAATTTCCTGCAATCAATCTTCTTGTGCCCTGGAATACCACAGTGAAAACATTTACCTGTCATCTTGGGTCTTGATTTGGACCTAGAGTTTGCATGCCATTTGTTACGGTTCTTCTGTCGGCCTCTGTCTCCCATCACTAGCACTTGCGAGCTACCAGTACCAAGAGACTTTCTCCTTGTTTCTTCATTTAGAATGCTGCTGGTTACATGCTTCATCGTAAGCACACCATCTGGAGCGGAGTTGCTCAAAGAAACAACTAAAGTCTCCCAACTGTCGGGAAGAGAACTACGCAACAAAAGTGCCTGTAACTCATCATCTAATATCATTTTCGTGGCTGACAACTCATTGATTATGCTCTGCACTTCATTCAAATGCTCTGACACTGGTTTTTCCTCTCTAAGTTTCAGATTTACAAATTGCCTAATCAAGAAAGCCTTGTTCCCAGCTGTTTTCCTCTCATAAAGATCATGCAACTTCTGCCATAACGACTTCGCGCTCGTCTCTGCGGATACCAAATGAAAAACACAGTCATCTAACCATTGTCTGATGGTGCCAATGGTTTTCCTATCCAATAACTTCCATTTTTCATCTGTCATATTCGCTGGCTTCTGGTTCTCAATGGGTGCATATAAGTCTTTACAATACAGCAAATCTTCCATTTTCGCTTTCCATATAGTCCAATTGTTCCCATTTAAAGAGACCATTATAGTAGGGGTCGACTCCATCCTTTAATAAGAATGCACACAACTACCCTGGCGCTAATCTGGCGCTAACTTGGTGCTAACCTGTCTCTGATACCACTTTGTTAAAGTCGTGTCCCCCAAAAGAATGCTCAACAACAATAAAAGAGGGCAATCCACCACAAAACTGCTAAAAACGGAATCACAGGGCAGCGAGCAAAACAACGAGTTTCCAACACCACTATTGCAGCAATATACGTCAAAATATATGCTAAATAATGCAGAAAAATAGGAGACCAATTTACGTGGAAAAACCCCCAATAATGAGGTAAAAAACCACGGGCAAGAGAGACTTTCTATATATCAAGAAAGGGAGCCAAATACACGAGCAACAATATCCCTACTGTTTTAAGAAAAACAGTGAACTCAAGAGAGCAATAACAATCTCTTATGCGAATGAAAGAAAGAGCCTCAAAGATTCAAGAAAGAAATCACCCAATGAAGACTCCCTTCATTTTCTCTTTCTTCTTTGTCTTTCCTCTTTCTTCTTGGCGTGCCAATCGACCCACGCGCCTTGCTTCTCCTCTTCTCTTCCTTGCCTTCCTCTTCTTCCTCTCCTCTTGATGTGAGCAGCCACAAGAGGAAACCCTCTTCTTTTTCCCCAAAAGAGATAACGAGAGAGAGAGAGACGTGAGAGAGGACCGTGAGGAAGGGACACCATCGGGTGCCCTTCCTTTCTCCCGCCCGTCACTTAAGTGACGGTCCGGGTCGGGTCTTGAGGCTGGACCCGACCCAACACCAGCAACAGGTCTAGAAAGCCCAGCAGAGGTTTCTCTCTCACAGAAAGATGGGAGCATAATCTGCAGCCGGAAGGTGCATCTGAACCCCGGTAGCCCCGACCTGATAAAACAAGAAGGAGAGGAATGGCTGGCAGTTGAGGTGGGCAAGTTTCAGCCGGCCAAAGTTAGTCGCGAGATCACTGCTAATCTACTGGACGGCACCACTCACTGGAAGACTGGCCTCGTGTTTGCTGGGGTGGAGATTCGTGCTGTCTCCGCTTGATGTTTATAAGAACGATAACACAACTTTGGATCGGAGGTCCTACAGCGTCCGTTTGCTTTCACGTATCGATCTATATTGTCGTGCTGTGTTTGTATGATGGTAATAAAGTGGGGATGTGTAGACCCACATTGTATTAGATTTGTGAATTTTAGATGGCTGTGGATTCCAAAATCACTAGGTCCAACAAACATGAATTTGGGTCCTAGACCAACTGGTACTGTTTGTTTCTGATCATGTGTCGTGTTGTTTCCTGAAAAATAAAGTGAATCGTTGGTGTTCCTTAATTTGCATTTCATTATGTTTTAGGTTTTTGCTCACTGGATTCCGTAAGCAGCCATGTATTGAGCATGGAACGTATTTATGATTACAATAATTAAAATGAATATCTGCAGATGTAATTACAAGTTATAAATTCATTCAACAAACTACTTAAATCGTGTTCATATAAATACATACTTATGGCTATAATCATTTAATTGAATCTCTCTATATATATAATTATGAGTTAATTTATTAGACAAGAGCAAAAGATGGATTCCGTTAATAACATCAGACATTGCCGATATTTATTTACACAAACCAATTAAACTCATTTAGTGAGCAAGCATGACCAATTAAACTGATGATCCCACTTCAGTGACAGTACTGGATAGAAAAACACCAGTAAAAGGTAGATTCGGCCTAGCTGTTCAATGAAGTATGCAGTAGATCATGTGAGTAAAGATTGTGGCCTTCATAGACTCTGACGCCTTAGAGTCACTGATGCTCTACACAGTCTCAAAAAACCCCAGAAGTTCTGATAAGCTTAACCTAAATAGCAAGTCGCCAACGTGTTTGATGGTGATTGGTGCTTGTCTATGGTTAGGGATTGCTTAAAGTTTTGCCTCACAGCAAACACTGTTCTTCTAATTCAAATGGTTTGTGAATCCAATCAAAAAGTCAAGTGGTTCAACGAATAGCTGCATCAAATCAGAAAAATAAAAGAAAGATAGCATGTTCTGAGACATCGAAAGCTATCTTACTCGAAACATGTTCTAATTGATTGTGTAAAAAACAAGAAAAAAAAATCCACCTTTTGCTTGTACTCTTTGAAAAACGTTTTGCTGTAATTATGTCAGCTAGTGTTTTTCCCAAACAAAAAGCTGCAAAATCGGGCGATTCCACTGTCGTCATCTTATTACAGCGATTCGATGGAAAAAGGTTCGATTTTTGTCAGGCACTGAATCGGCGGATCCGGGTTGACTCATAAGGATTTTAGCAACATGGCCTATCTAATTGGATGAAAGGATATTGCAACTAATTAATTAATCTTCAACTTTAGACTTGTCCTCCCATATATAGTACTAGAGAAAAAGCAAGCATAATATGCGCAGTAACTTATCTCGGTCTCAAATATTACGTTTCTTAAACAAGCAAAAACCCAATGCAGTGATAGGAGAAACAGCACGCCTGTTAAAGCTAAACTCGTTGTGTGCACACTCCTGTGAAGACAACATTGTGCACAAAAGTGTGATGACTAAAGTACCTTTTATAAAGTAAACAAAAAAATGACAAAAATGGGTTATGAAAAAGTTACAAGTATAACATGTATATTTCTATATTAAAAATTTCTAAAATAATCCAACCTTTTTTGCTTCTCAACTTTTCTCCAGTTCCAAGCTGGTTATATACGTCGTTTCCATGTATGAAATTTCATGTGTCATTTTAATAATGGCAAAAAAATGCCAATGTTTAATACAACAAAAAAAAACTTTTTGTAAAGACAAAAAAACCGCAAAAAAATTGAGGATTCGATAAAAGTAAAATTTGCAAGTCCGCATATGCAAATCTTTATGACCAATATACTCACGTTTTTCTTTTTTTTTGTCTAGCTCATAGCATTATCTCATTATCTCATAAATATTTTATTTTCTAATAAACACTATTTCATACTCATGTTTAGTGTTATCTCTTATATCTGTTGGTTATCTTACTATTTCATAAATATTTTATTATCTCATAAACATTATCTTATGTTTATGTTTAATGTTATCTCATATATCCGTCTCTTATCTCATTATCTCATAAATCTTTTCTTATCTCATAAACATTATCTCAAACTTATGTTTAGCAGTATCTCATATATCTGTTTGTTCGTTATCTCATTATCTCATAAATCATTTGTTATCTCATAAGCTTTATATCATACTTATTTGTTATTTTATACATATTTGTTATTTCATTACATGCATATGCAATATTCGGGCATAAAAATAAATGTGCATATTAGCAGTATGATCCACATTAGATGTACGCTTGTTACATACACAAAGGCAGCCTACAAATCTCAACTCCACCCCAGTCCGTCACTCCACATTTTGCTTCTGTCCAAAGTCCTGTCAGAAAGCATGATGGAAGAAAAAGATGAAGGTGAAGTGGCTGTTGAAGAAAAATGCATTCCCAATGGCGATATGGTGATCATGGGGGAACGGAAACTCAGACCTCTTCATGATAGCAATTGAAAGAAAGAGGTCAGGATTGAATTAAATTTATGACATGATATGATATGGTATGTGAAATATGAGCAAGAGACTGGCATCAGGTGATCTGGCATCTGGTGATCTCCTGGTCAGAAACTACCATTAGTGAGATGAGTTACATGCACAGGCCTGGTGTCTATGCAATAAAGTACACTCAAGAAGAAAAGAAGAGGCATTGGGGTATTTTAGAAAATTTATGTAAAGATATGTACGTTTTGAACTTCTAACATTTTCTGAATATTCTTTTCATCCTTCTATTTTTTTTTTTCCTTTTTACATTACCATGAGCATTTTGATAATGCAATGGCATGTGCATGTAGCCAGCTTCAATAATTAATAACTGGGTTTTATTTAGGAGCACCAGACCAGAGCTGTCCTGTTTTGTTGTATTGTCTTTTTTGCAGATAGGAAGAAGAGTTGGACCAATATTTTCATCTTACAAATCATTATCTAAGATTTCCCTTCTGTTTGCTAATTACGTGGAAAATTTGTAAATGATTTTCCTTCTTGGAGATCAAGATTAGTTGTTAGCCTGATGAAATTTGTTAGCCTAACAAAGATTGTCAACTTGAAAACTGATCGTCCGCTAAAAATCGCTGAGAACATTGAGCTTTTGAAAGGTTAGGAAACTGACGCGTTTAAGAGTGAAGTTGGCATTAACATCTCGATTTTTTTGTCGAAGAAAGACAATGGCCCTTAGACAAAAGTGTAATCGATCAGTTTTATTCTCTTTTTCCAATAACGTCTTGAGTAGTTTATAGGTTTCCATCTTGTTTGGCCCTTAGTCTATATTAATTGGAAAACATAAACAAGAATAAGAAAATTGATTATTATATTATTAGTTTGCCGCTCAGTGTACATTAGTTGAAAAACAAAAAAATTAACTAATGATAGAAAAAAAGTCAGCAACCTGATGTATAATAAACAAACACCAAATGGCTTCAAACATGATAGCATCTAAGTCATATAAGTAAGAGCACGAGTTTGTGTAGGAGCATGAGCAGACAAGTATGACAATTTTAGAAAATCTTGATATGAGTAGCAATAAAATAGTGTGTGTGTATATATATATATATATATATATATATAGATAGAGAGAGAGAGATTGGAAGAAAACAGACACCTAAGCCAAGGATAAAAACCAGACCCTTTAAGATTTTGCTAAAAAAATATTTTAAATAAAATATAAATATTCTAATATATTTATATAAACTATTTTAAATAGAACATGCTTTGAATCAAGGTGCTTTTCTATTATCAAAATGTTGATGCTACAAGAGCCATTCATTTTTACCAATTATGAAAACACTATTAAAACACAAAAATGATCAACTTAATATATATTTTGCGTGATCAATGTATCTTTAAGATCATATTAATGGGGTAAAATTTCCCCATAAAAACACTTTATGTGATCAATTTGTAATGGTCTTCGTATTCCAACTAAAAACAAGAAGGCCACAGATCTTGCCATTTGTTTGTTGTGAAAATTTAAGTTTAATGACGCCATGCCTTGGTTTTTTGCTTCAATATTGCTTTCTTTAGATAACTTTGGCTTTGCCATTTTGAATTTATTCAGTATGTTCTTTTAGGTAGATTTCCATTAGCATTAAACCAGCTAGCTATTTAATCAAAATTTTCTTAAGATAAAGACGTTAATCAAGTTACTCTAAGTTTTAGCCAATTTTTCTTTAATTTATTATGTGCTCGAGTTTAGGAAATAGGAATATAAAGAAATTGAAACCAAACATTTAGGTCATGGATAAAAACTAGACTTTAATTTTTTGGTAAAAATATATTTTAAGTAAAATATAAATAACTTAATATATTTATAAAAACTATTTTGATATAAAACATACTTTGTATCAAGTTGTTTTTATGAAAAATGTTGATTTTTCTATCATCAAAATGATGATGCAACGAGAGCCATTCATTTTTCCTTATTATAAAAACAGTATAACCCAAAAACATGATCAACTTAACATATTTTCCACCGGCTTACCCTTAAGATCATATTGGTAAAGTTAGATTTAAAAAAAAAAAACACTTTAAATATCATAGTAATAGGTCTGGATTTGTCCCTGATCTAATTTCTGCCCATAACTGATACATAATATATATATATATATACATATATATATATATATATTATGTTGTGGCTTGAAAGATCAGGTGGTGTCTCAAAGGACGCAGCCTTGAGTTGTCCCTCAAAACATGAAAATGTGATTTTATTACATTCAATTTGTGTTAAGATACCGGGAAACTATTGGGCTTTACGTTGTGAACAGACAAATAATGATAAATCAATTGAAATTCAAGCTCTACAACAATCTTTTGTAGGATAAAGACGACAAACTTCCTTCCATATTAGATCTAGATAGGACAGAGGATAATTTAGACTAATAATATAGTCAATTCAAAGGAGCCTTATTTCTCCATAAAAACAATAAAATACATCCTTCTTTCCTGTATATTAGACAAATGGTTCTGCAGTTTGCTGCTAACTTTGAACATGCATAACATGTGCTAAATGGTACCCGCCGATTGTTTCCTCTATTTCCTTTCAACCAAACCATGCTTTTGGGGAAAAAAATGCATTGTTCATATTGCTTTGGTTATTGTTATAAACACTTCAACAACCTTGTCTGTAAAAAATGTTATGATGTAAAACTCATTTTTTGTCGCCCAAACAAAAACCAAGTCTCAAATCTCAAAAACCTATAATCTTGGTTTCCAAAATTCATTAAGAAAATTGGTTTTCACGAAACCAGATTTTCAAGAGAACCATTTTTTCAAAGTGTCATAAGTTTTGTTAAATCTTGGTTTTCGTCAAAACCAGTTTCTATGGCACTCGAACACTCGAAAAATTCCTGGTTTTAGAGACAACCATGTTTTGGGATGCCATCTGTTGGGTGGATGCTGTAGAGCCTCTCAAGCCAAGTTCTAAGTGGTTTCCACTTGAAAACTTTCCTTTCCAAAGAAATATATTGCACGTCATAGTTACGAATGAATTATTCAATTAACAATATTGGATTATGATTTTGCACTGAAATTGAACTCAATTAACAAAAGTTTTTTTCGTTTTGTGTGTATTTTTGTGTTCCACAGGTTAGGAGGGCTAGCTACAATTTCAAACTTGTAACTGAGTGTTAAACTAAATTTTTTATATAGGCTAAATAGTTTTTTTACATGTAGTTTTTCTCATTTGAGGTGGGGCCATGGCCCTTGCGCCAGGCCCCCCTTGTTCCACATAGGCATCTTGATCAAGTTTAGTTTTTGCAAATGGTGCTTGTGATTCTAAACTAACACTTTTTGTAACTTTTTAAGAACCTAGCCTTATATAAATTGAAGGATGCGCTATTGTCATCGATGCAATCCAAAACCTCTGAAGGAGGGGGGATGAGGGTACCTTTGGGCCTAGTTTTAGGTGCAAGATAGCATGGCCAAATACATACTGTGGGCTTTATGAGTAAGAAGCATAGTGAACAGATCTTCAAGAGAGATTATTTTAAACTAGTACGAAAAGGGAATTATAAAAAAATATTAAAACTAAAAAATGTACATACTTTTATAAAAAATTTCTGAAATGTCTCAACCCCCTCTTTCTTTTTTAGTGCATGTTTGTTGCATGCACAAAGGTGTGCATGCGGCTCGATATGTGGTGGACACAGGGAAACTGTTGGGTTTAACATTGTTCAACAGACGAATAATGACAAATCAGTTGAAATTCAAACTCTACAACAATCTTTCAAAGGATGAAGACCACAAACATTTATATTTGAGTTCACATTATTTAGCCCATAATAATATAGTCAATTCGATGGAACTTTCCTTCCTTTTGGATAACATAGTATTTCTTGTATATTTGACAAGTGGTTCTGCAATTTGTAGATACACGTAGGGGCTATGCATTGAACATGCGCAACATGTGCAAAATCTAACCTGGTTACGTACGCTATGCACGAAATTTCGCGTGATAATGACAAAAATGCTTTTGTATGATAAAAAGCAAGAAAAAGAAGTTTTTTTGTAAAGACAAAAAGAAAATTAAAAGAAATGAGAAGACTCAAAAGGAGAATTCTTTTTCAAAAATTTTAACAATGTTCTTTTTTTCCTTTTGGCGTACATTTGTTGCACACATCAAACGGCACACGCAACTCAAACTCGTGCTAAATGGCCTCTGCCGCCCATTGGTTCCGCTATTTTGTGTACAGTAATGTGGGCTTCATGGGTGGGTGTATGTATGATAATTAGGTCTTCAAGAAATATGCGGTGGATGTATGATAATTTAAAGTAGACAAACGGACAGGTCAGCATTGTCCCAAGATTTGGAATGGTCGCAAAAGGCAGCTAGCGATTTTAAAGATTATAGATAAGTGAGTCCAGCCTATATAGATGTGGGACCGTTCTAAGAGCCCTGAGAGAGGGACAAAGAGAATTTTTAGGACAAAAAGGATTTATAAAAATGTCAAAAGGAAAAAATATACATGCATATATTTATACAAGATTTCTAAGATATTCCAATCTCTTCTAAGCTAGTTGTTTACGCTATGTTGGTGCATGATTTTTTTTGTGCATTAATATGTTTAATAACAAAAATATCCCAGTTAAGAGAAAAAAAAACTTTTTGTAAGACCAAAAAAAAATCAAAATATCCCCTTCTCTTTTAGCGTATAGGATTGCGTGAGTCTAGCAACTCACTCTGGAACCTCCCTTCTTTTAATTTTAAGTGAATATTTGTTGCACGCAACTCGATCTTGTTTCAAACGCGTCGAAAGAGTCGAGCAAGGCTAGCGAGCTGAAAGTCGGTCCAAAACCAGGTGAAACCTAAAAACAGAATGAAGAAGCTGTGGTTCTAATACTGCGGCACTGCATGCCCACAACCGCTGGCCGCCCGTGGGAAGGCTTTTCAGCTTCTTCTTCTTCTTCCTCAGTCATCTCTCTTCAATTAATGCGTTTCTTAACAATCCAAACACTCGATGTACGTAGCAAGCCGCAGCGGGTCAATGATTTTGTAGATCATTTTGCCAACTAGGTGGAACAGCAGGTCTATATATATGAAGTTCGTCATACTATGCTGTGGATCATCATTCTTTACTCATCAATCCTCCGATTCTCATCGTCTGTCAGCCATGTTCCGATCCTTCGTCCTTTCTCCCAAGTCTGTCACCGTTGCATGGGCAGACCACCCAGAGTACTGGAAGGTGTCTTCCATGCACAACTCCCGGTATTTTGAACCCCAACCCACCCGTCTCACTCACTCTCTCTCTCTCTCTCTCTATCATAGACATGCATACAAACGCATTGGGTCCTTTTATTTTTACTGCAGTCTCTTTTTTAGGGTGTTACAGTTTTACCCACCAATTGGGTATTTCTGTCTCTTTCAATTGATGAACAGGGTTTTGCGTTGTTATTTTGATTAAATTTGTGAATGCATATTGATGATAGTGTCGTCGTCATCGTCAATTTGCAACTGACATTGGTTGAGTCGGGCAGGAAAATGATAGTATGATGCGTATGGGGTTAATTCCTTCGTTTGCTTCAATAAAAAATAGGTTTTTCTTTCTTTTTCACCTCAGATTATTATTTAATGAGTTACTGCATATGGGTTATTAGTTTTTTCTCAAATATTTTATTCAGTCATGTAGCTCATCAAATTCTACATAAATCGTCATAAACTGTTATTAATTAGGCCAACTGAATTTTGATTTTTATATTTATACTTTTATGAAAAAAAAAATTTGAATGACTTTCAGCAATTGTCTGAAGGGATTAACCATTAAATTAAAAAAACCATTTTCCTCGGCCCTCTATTTTTTAATTATATTATCAGCACATGCTCTTCGAAAATACCATAGTTGCACATTTTCTTCATGAAATTATAAGCCCTAATGACGTATAAATTCTACGTCATCCATATAATAATATCGAAAAATGGCATGAATTTTTAAGAGCATGGATATCTATCTATCAATCTGATCTAATCACTGCGTTAAATTTTACCATGCTTACAAATATCTAATAGACTTCCTTCTGTACACTTGGTATCATGGATGACAGTTTTGAACCAGGGTAGGCTAGTTATTAGTTGCAGCATCTCCATAGGTTTCTTTTTGTATCAGCATTCCGTGATGATTTTTTGACACAATCAACAGTGATGATTTTTTGATCATCTTGTTGTTGACAATCAAAATGTGGCAGGTTCTCACAGAAAGCAGAGCTTTTACAAGTCTGCTGGCTGCAAATCCAGGGCACGTTTGATACGGCAATACTCGAGAAAGATACCACATACTCACTCCTCTATTTCTTCAAGCACAATGATAAAGCATCAGGTTTAGAAAACGGAGCGGAGGTTTCTCTCTCACTGAAAGATGGGAAGACGATCTGCAAACGCCAAGTGCATCTGAAACCCGGCAGCTCCGACTTCATAAAACAGGATGGAGAAGAATGGCTTGCAATTGAGGCGGGGACGTTTCAGCCATCTGGCATTACTCGCGATATCAGTTTTAATCTGCTGGATTGCAGCAGTAACTGGAAGAGTGGTCTCGTGTTTGCTGGAGTAGAGATTCGTGCTGTCTCGACTTGATCTTATGCTTCGACGAACAAGTGGTTCCCAAAACGTGCTCCATCGTCAACACATCTTTGGATTGGGAGTCCTATAGTGCCCATTTGTGTTTATCTACCGGTTTATTCCGTATTGTGTTTGTCTTATGGTGATAAAGGGGGGATGTGTCGATCCACATTGTATTTGATTTGTGTATTTTATATTGTTGTGGATTCCAAAATTACCAGGTCCAACAAACATGGATTTTGGGTCCTAGGCCAACTTGTCTTGCTTGTGTAGTGATCATTTGTTGTGTTGTTTCGTGAGAAATAAAGTGGATCCAACATAAATTCAAGCCACTTAATCCCTACTTTCAACTTGAGCATATAAGCCTCATATTATTCTGCCATGTTAACCATACAAGTGCAAGTTGATTAACCAGAAGAAAAATGTCCATTAGCTTAATAAAGAAAACTTTTTTTTTTTTTTACTGAAATGCTTCCAAGAGTGTCTGAATATACTTGATATGATATCTAATTGCCATAATATTATTGTTATCATCATTCCCTAAATACTTGGACATGACCTTAGATGAACATAATGTTCTTGACCAAAAAGGGTTAACCAGAAGTAATTGGTAAAAGTAAATGGAAATAAAACATGACCAAAAACCAAATCTTCTCAATGGAAGAAGGTGGGTTGGAGTTTGGTGGCCAAGATAAGATTAAACCAATTTGTTCCAATTATTTTTCTAACCTTTTTGGCTCTACAGATGGCTCGGGGGAGACACTTCCAGGTCTATGGGATAGAGAGATCGTTTCAGAGACAGAAAACCAGGTGGTAGAAATGACTGCCTTGGTGACCTAGGTTTAGCTGACATTCATTTTCTAGCAATAGTACAGAAATCAGGTGTACTTGTAACACAATAAAAAACTTAGGTGTATTTCTTAGAAAAACCATCAATTGTTTGTAGAAATAAGGTCACTTGTAAACAATACAAAAATTTGCACTACTTGGTTTCTCGTATGGAGCATAACATAATGCCCATTTAATTATGAATTGTGCTTTTACAATAGGTAAACTCAGAAGTTCAAAAGGTAAAAAAAAAAAGTTAGGTTTTTCATAAGATTTTGTTAAATTTCTAGATAGTTCAGGAGAAAAACAAACAGCAGACAGAAGTGACATATGCGAAACAAATGCTAGACACGAAGAACATAATGTTCTGTTCCTAAAATCATCAAACAGTGGACAAAGAACATCATTGTCTATGAAAATAGGACAGTAGTGTAATGGACAGGACGTCCTGTCTGTCCTGTTCCAATGGACAACAATCAAACGACCTCTTAAGTTCCATCTCATAATGCTTTAGGTTTTGCGGAAACTTGATTTTAATTGAATTAGGTAAGCAGCTAAGCAAGACATCATCTAATATAGAGCTTTATTATATTTTATTAACATTTATTTACTGAGGGTAAACTTCTAATTAAGGTCTTCTTCGCAAACAGATTTTGGAGGATCTTATGCTTCCATTTTTTCACAAAATGTAGCTCTTAGCTTTCCAATTCATAAGTGGCAGTATCAGATGGGCATGCAGTAATAGGGGCTGGGCATGCAGTAATAGGGGCTGACTAAGATAGTAGTTGTTCGCAGTGGTGAGGCTAGAAATTTTTTACTAAGGAGTACTGTTACTATTTTGAAATTTACGGGGTCACTCATATGTAAAAAAAAAAAAGAGAAAACCAGAGAGAAATCTAAGTGTAAATAAAGTGATTTTTTGGGGCTAGTGTAGGCAACAAATCACAAAATGGCTCCACCACTAGTTGACTGGGTTCTGATGAATTCTTACACATGTTTTTGTTGGTATACTGCCTCACTTGTAGGTCTCATGTCATTTGAAGATATTGGCCAGTTCATAAAGGTGTGGTCAATGCCTTACAAGGAACCATGTTAAACCGAGTGAGGGACATTACAATGTTTGTGAAAAGGTTTTTCTTTTCACCTTTCCATTTTCATGATTTTACTTTTGTTTAACATTTTTGTGTAGAATATTATGGTCATTTTAGGCTAGGTTCGACTATTCAGTCTTTTATGTTTGTCTCAATGAACAATAGGAGAAGTACCAACTTATCAATGATTTTTAAGATGATAATATATTTAAAAATTATATTTATTATGAAAATAAGCTGGTCTTCAGTTTTCTCTAGATAAATATAAGTTTGGTTGTTACAAGCTGCAAGAATCAGTCCTAGGAACGAAGAATAAAAGCCTAAGGAGAAAAATAAAGTTTTGTCAGTTCGAATAGTTCGCATTGTCTTAATTCCATTATCTGATTGCTTTAAAATTGGTGGAAAACTAGCATGCCCTTCTCACTTTCCTTCCATTCTCAAAGAGGAGTACTCACACTTCAGGTTCATATTGACCGGCATACAGCCCATTAGATCACCCGATCATCCAATCAAGAGGCTCTAATGGACCCTTGGGGGGCGGAAGAGGGGACAGTTCCTCCTCCCCCTTCCATCTTCCACCATCGTGCACACACTCTGCACATAAAAGAAATAATAATAACGGGTCCTCCGATCAAAAAGATGGACGGCACTAGTTTGTTATTCCTTAATGTCATGAAAAATTAAATTCAGGGGTTGGTTGAGGTAAAAAATGTGGAGCAAAAAGATAAAAATACTATTCAGTTTTTTCTCTTTGATTTTTTATCGACTGTAAAAAAAAAATAAGGAAAAAAACGGTAGCAGAACTGCGTGTCGGCTGGTACGCACAAAAACCAGTAGCTGAGCTATGTGTGGCCTGGTGTGGGCCATTGCTCATGCCAATCAACAGCAGTTTTTGAAAATTTTTGTTAGGAAGCGGTTGGATCTGGATCCAGCCAGATGTAGGGCTCACAGTATGCCTCATAAGGACCAAACCCAATAAGGTAAGTGCTTCTTTGATAACATTTTCTGGCTTGGCCACCGGCAAAAACTTTTAAGTGTTTAGCATATTTATATATATATATCAGTGATAATTTCTTGCATGCATCAGCTTGTTTGTTGACAAATGACAATACACGTATCACGTAAGTTGAGGCATGCAGTTCCTCACAGAAAGCAGAGTTTTCGAAGGTCCGCAACCAGCTGCAGATTCAGGCCAAATTTGAAACAGCTGCAGATTCAGGCCAAATTTCAAACAGCTGCTGATTCGTCCTGTTTTTTTTCAATTCACTTTCATCTTCCAATATCACCTCTGGAAACCCTTGCGGATCAGGTTTCCTTCCCAGCAGACAATGAACCCGTAATGGGTGATGTGGACACCATCGGAAAGGAGGTTTCTCTCTTAGACCATTCTGTTCTGAAGAGACGGCATTTGTAAATAGTCATCACCGATTCTCTTGGAGGAGTCGGGAAGACTGGAGAGGACTGGAGAGGTTGTGAACCCCTTTTGGTATGTCGGTGCTCAAATGGAATGATTAAAGATGACATAAGCCTTCACTTGTGGGTCCCACATTATTTAAATGTCTAATCTCTTAAATCCACCGTCTGTATGTATGGCACCACACATATATATATATATATATATATATATATATATATATATATATATATATATATATATATATATATATATATATTCTTGTGGGTGTAGCAGAAGTTTATGAACCCCACCACCCCACTTTTCTCCCTTTTTTTTTTTTTTGTATAGCTAACTCCTGAGGTTCAAAACTTGCTTGGGGACTAGGTCCATTCCAAAAGTTCACTCAATTTTTGAAACAGCCCTATACTCGACGGGTAGAAAGAAAGGGAGAGAAGTTTTGCAGTATCTCCCCCCAGCAAGAACCATGTCAAACTTACTGAAGGGCATTATAGTTGTTTTGAAAAGGTTCTTTTTTTCACCATAATTAATTTTCATTTTGGTGATTTTCTTAACTTTTTCATAAGCGTATTATGGTCATCATGCTTTATTTTCCTTATCGATCTTATTAGTATTAGGTCTGCCAATTAATTAGACTGTTTTCTTAACATGCAATGTCAGCATAGAACTCCGACTGCTTAACAGCCATTACAAAGAAAATTCACGTCCGTTTGCCAGTATAATAAAATATTGTATTTGGATCGGATTGCACAGGATGCATCACCATCGTTCCTTTACAACGACATGGATCCTAACGGAAGATCCAAAGTCACAAACTGTACTGTATTCAGATACATGTAGCTTTTGAGCGTGGAAGGTCGCCTTCTGACTTCAGATAGATTGCAGAACATGGGTACGCATAAGCTTGGTGAGCAGATGTTGTATTTGTGATCATGAAGAAGAGTGAAGTTCCCACATTTTCCTGAAATGTAAAGCTGCAGTATGGCTACGGTGTTTCTTCGGAAGTAAATTTAACGCGAGAATAAAATTAATTTAAAAGATGCAATGACTTGGTAGTGGTCAAGAACTTTTAAGGCTGTATAATTTGGATGAGAAGAAGTTGGAGACTGGCTTTTTTTTTTATGGTTATATGGATAATTTGGAAAGGTAGGAATGGGGTTTTTTTTAGTGACTATCTACATTTTATACAAATTTCAAAGGTGACTGTCACTTGGTGCATGAAAAGGTTAAAACATTTAAAGACCATTAACACATATATTGATGTCATATCCCTTGGGACGTAAGGGCGCCAGAGAGAGATATAGTAAATGTAAATCTAGCTTTCCTGGGTACCCTACTCGGTACATCCTACTTAACTGACTATGCTACACCTCTTGAAAAAAGAGAGAAAGAGACCTTGAGTTCTGTATAGGGGCACCTTCCAGTAATTAAAAGGGGCGCAAGAAGAAAGGAGATGAAGCAAAGGGCTCGGGCTGAAGATTGAAAATTAATGAAGATCCATCACTGCAAGGGTACGTTGAGCTTATACGTGGCAAAGAAATTAACGCCGTTAATGACTGAAGCTGGCATTAATTTATTAGTTGCATCCTTCTTTCCAATAGCATCTTGACAAAAAAAGAGTGGTACTCATGAGCGGCTGGTGGTGGGCTATGGGCAGCATTAGAGGCACCTTCTTTCATTCACCTTCTAACTCCATAACTGGTTTCACCAGGCACACACACAAAAATAACAATTATTGAATGATATACCGATGATTACAAGTTTGAGCTTAATAGCTCTAACTCAAACTGCAATTCACATCTTTGGCAAAAATTCTGATTCCAAGTTTAGCAACTCCAAAATAGAGAAACTATTGGTGCTACCATGAAAATTATTGATGTTTTTGCAAGAAGAATAGTTGTAGATTGTTTCAATTTTCAAGGAAATTTGAAAAGACCCAAGCTATGCGCCCGGCACTCAAACGAAAACAACTTAATAGGAGATGTAGTTACAGACACCATTCTGCATAGTTTAGAGCCTTTAGGGCACAATATCTGTTTCCATGTAAAGGTGCACATGCACAGGCATGTGCATATAACCAGCTTTGAGACTTCGGCCCACTCTTAAAGGTACGTGTTATGCATATGAACCTATACACAATGCAAATGTGCACAGTCACGTGCATATAACCAACTATAAAGTCATAGACCATGAATGGCACGTTACCTCCCTCCCTATATGTGATCCGTTTCCATCCAAAATTGCATCCCATATTAAAGGGCAGACTACTATGGTCAAGGTTACCATAATTGGTAGTAATGGGAGGCCTTCCATCTCTTTCTCTTTTTTTTTTCTTTTTTTTTTCAAATAGTGGATTGTTAACCTCTCACCCACCAAACTAATTTCATCTCAAAATTTTTAGGTCAAAACTAAAAACTAAATTGCGGTGGGTGCCATCGGCGCTGTAGCAGAAGTTGGACCAATGGACCCTAATGCTTTTCACATCATTCATGCCAAAAAAATTTATTATTATTGTCCATTCAAATAACGTCATCTTCCCCAACAATTTGATAAGAAATGTACAGCTTTTTCAGTGATTGGAATACTAAAAAAAAAAAGAAAAAAACAAAAACAAAAACAAAAACAAACAAACACTCATTTTGCCAATGTCTACTTTCATCTTTTGTGATGTATGGATCGTGCTTACTGTCATATTAACTGCTACATCCATTCAGAAAGTTCCACCAAATTTGATGATATTCCTTCACAGAAAAAGCAGCTTGCCGACATGTTTGGAGCTTTGTTCATGTTAGATGGGGTTCCTGTATCATTGGTCAATGTTCTTTGTTTTCCAAGTAATATAAACTAATCAGAAATATTAACTACCTAGTATAATATCATCAATCAATGTTTTTCTTTGCATTTTCCAAATTATATAGACGAATCGACAACTAAATATTTATAAATGGTTTTGGTTTTACAACTAAAAACAAGCTGGCCGGAGTTCTTGCCATTTGTTGACTGTGGAAGTTTTAAGTTTAATGACGCCAACATTGGTTTTTTCCTTCAATATTGCTTTCGTCAGATAATTTTAACTTTGACATTTATAATTTATTTAAACATTCTGTGAGGTAGGTTGCGGTTAGCATTAAGCCAGCCAGCTAGCTAGACGAACAAAATTTTCTTAGGATAAATACGTCGATCAATATAACAGCTCAAAGATCTTGTCCCTTGTCGTTCCATGCAGTTTATATACATAATTGTCATTATTATGTTGTTATATGTTTGTATGTCAACTCATTCCCTATTAATTTTTTTAAGACGTCAAAAACTTACTATCAATTTGTGCTATGATGCACGGAAACTGTGGGATTTACTTTGTTGAATGGAAAATGTATCGATATTTGAGTTCATAATACTTATTAAAAGAGCTATTAGTAGATCTAGATATCTCCAAGGGGGTTGAAGCATCGGGGTAAGATAGGGACTAGTAGGCAGTTAGTCATTGTTTCAAATCTTTGATATATCAATTCTCTGTACTTTAAAAGGGAACAACAATATGCAGGCACGAAGCATAGCCTTGGTGCCTTCACCTAGGCATCAAAAGCAAGTATGGACCTTAAAGGAAAGGGGGAATGGTGGGGTTTTCGGCCATCTGTTGGGCAGTATGATGCAATACAGTATGACACAATACAACTCTTGCTCTTCCAACCTACTAGTAGATCTAAAAATGACAAAGGATATTAGCCTCTAACGTATTATAGTAAAGTCAAAGGATGCTTATTTTTCATAAAACAAAGGCCAACAATCCACTTTATTAATTACAGAGGAAACAGTACAAAGCATGACCACTATTGGACAAGGACAAGTTGGTCTATGACCCAAAATCCAAATCAAACGGTAGACAACGGCCAAGAGACTTACGCTATGAAATACAAAACGAACACATTAGTGTGGATCTACACGTGCATCCACATTTTTTATTGCCATTACCGTACTATCAGACAAACACGAGACATGACACAACATATATAGAACGACAGACAAGCAGCTGCAATGGACTAGATGTGTAGGACGACCCCACGTGTGTTCATAATCATATCCGTCACATTCATGCCTTTTCGTAGGGGTTCACAATTGTCTGAGAGAGACACCTCCTTCGCCGGTTGGGTTTCCGGTGGGGGTTTGCAAACCTTGAAATTTGAAGAAATGCAGGACAGAGTATTTGGCATCTTTGTGGAGTGCTATTGTGCCAAATGTGGCCGGAATCTGCAGCTTCCGGCATTTGTTCGCCAAAAACTCTGCTTTCTGTAAGAACCTGCATGTCACAACGCACACCACACTATAATATCATTCTCATACTTATTTTCTCAGAAAATCTCTGCAAATTTTAAAAAACGATGAAAAACTAAAAATAAAATGTCAAATAAAAATCCGAGAACTAAAAAATGCGAAAACGTGAAAAGATGCACAAAAATGGAAAAAGATAATATAATGTGTTTTTTTCATGTTCTTTTAAAAAAATGTTTTTTTTTTCTTTTTTTGGTTTACTTGTTTTTAATGTCTTCTTCACATTTTCTTTTGAATTCGACGCATTTGCTGTGACAACGGCTCTCGTTGCATCATCATTTTGATAACAGAAAAATCAACATTTTTCATAAAAACAACTTGATTCAAAGTATGTTTTATATCAAAATAGTTTTCCTAAATATATTAAATTATTTATATTTTATTTAAATAAGTGTCTGGTTTTTACCCATGACCTAAGTGTATGATTTTTACCAATTTCTCTATATTCCTATTTCCTAAACTCGAGCACATAAATAAATTAAAAAAGTTAGCTAAAACTTAAAATAACTTGTTTAACGTCTTTATCTTAAGAAAATTTTAAGTAGCTAGCAAGCTGGTTTAATGCTAATGGCAATCAACCTTAAATAATGTAGTGAATGAATTCTCAATGGCAAAGTCAAAGTTATATGAAGAAAGCAATATTGAAGGAAAAAAACCAAGGCATGGCGTCATTAAACTTAATTTTCCACAATGAACAAATGGTAAGACCTGCGGCCATCTTGTTTTTAGTTGGAATACAAAAACCATTACAAATTGATCACACAAAGTGTTTTTTTGGGGAAATTTAACCTCATTAATATGATCTTAAAGATAGATTCATCGTGCAATATATATATTATGTTTATCAACATTTTGATAATAGAAAATTAGATATTTTTCAGAAAAACAACTTGATTCAAAGCATGTTTTATATTAAACTAGTTTTTATAAATATATCAGGATATTTATATTTTATTTAAAATATTTTTTTAGCAAAATATTAAAGGGTCTGGTTTTTATTCCTGACATAAGTGTCTGGTTTTTTTCAATTTTTTTCTCTCACTATATATATATATATATATATATATATATATATATATATATATATATATATATATATATATATATATATATATACACTCTTTTATTACCGCACTCATATCAAGATTTTCTAAAATTATCATGCGCTTGCACTGCCCATGCCCCTACACAAACTCGTGCTCCTACTTATGTGACTTAGATTCTAACATGTTTGAAGCTATTGCTGCTTGTTCATAATAGATTAGTTTCCTGAACTTTTTTCTATCATTAATTAATTTTTTTGTTTTCAACTAATGTACACTGAGCGGCAACCTAATAATACTAGTAATATAGACTAATGGGCAAACTAGTAATGGTTTTGTTTTTCCAACTAAAAACAAGATGGAAACCTATAAATTACTAGTGATTTGTAAGATGAAAATATTGGTCTAACTCTTCATCCTATCTCCAAAAGAGACAATACAACAAAACAGGACAGCTCTGGCCTGCTGCTCCTCAATAAAACGCAGTCATTAATTATTGAAGGTGGCTACATGCACACGCCATTACATTACCAAAATGCCCATGGTAAAGTATAAAAAAACAAGATGAAAAGAAGATTATGAAAATGTTAGAAGTCTAAAATTTACATATCTTAATATAAATTTTCCAAAATACCCCCAATCCCTCTTCTCTGACTAGGAGATCACCTGATGCCAGTTACTGCTTTGGTACTTGGAAATAGCACCAGAGCCATATCATATCATAAATTTAATTCAATCTGACCTCTATCGTCATTGGGGATGCAATTTTCTTCAACAACCATTTCACCTTCATCTTTTTCTTCCATCAGGCTTTTTTATGGGACTTCAGACAGTAGCAAAGGGACTGGTGTAGAATAAGTTTTGTACGTTGCCCACGTTTATGTAACAAGTGTATGCCGGATCTGGACTATATTACTAATAGATACATTTACTTTCATGTCAAAATATTACATATGCATGTACATGAGATAACAAATATGTATGAAATAACAAATAAGTATGTGATAATAAAAGATTTATGAGACAATGAGATAACGGATGGATAGTTGTATGAGATAATGCTAAACATAAATAGGAGATAATGTTGATGAGATGACAAAAGGTTTATGAGATAATGAGATAACGTATGGACGTGTGAGATAACACTAAACATAAACATGAGATAATATTTATAAAATAATTTTTTTACTATTTAAAGGAGTATATTGATCATAACAATTTGCAAACGTTTTTTTTGTCTTTACAAAACAATTTCCTTTTGTATTAAACATAGGCATTTTGTCGTTATTAAAACGAAAGATGAAATTTCATACACAAGGACGATGTATATATAACCAGCTTCAATCAGGGGCAACAGATGATGTGTATAGTATGCTTGCTTTTTCTCTAGTACTAAATATGAGAGGACAAGTCCAAAGTTGGCGGTTAAATAATTAGTTGCAATATTCTTTCATCCAATTAGGTAGGCTGTGTTACTAAAATCCTTATGAGTCAACCCGAATCCGCCGATTCAATGCCTAATAAGAATCAAATTTTTTTTTCAATTGAATTGCTGTGGTAAGATTACAACAGTGAAATTGCCCGATTTTGCATGTATAATTCGAGTAATCAACTTTTCTCCATTGCAGCTTTTTGTCTTGCAAAACACTAGTTGACTTCAATTACAGCCTCCATAAAACGTTTTTCAAAGAGTACAAACACAATCATAAGGGTCATTTATGATTTTAACAAGCCATTTTTTCTGTTAAATTTTTGGGTAAGTGGGTTTTCTACCGCTCGACAAAAAGCCGAAGCCCTCGCTCAACCTTTTATCTCTTTAGAATACCCAGTTTGCTTTGGTTTGAATTAGAAGAACAGTGTTGCTATGGGCGGCGGATGGTGCTGGCTGTCGGCATTTGAGGCAAAACATTAATGATGGAGAAAGGCCAGCAATCTCTAAGTATAGACAAGCACCAATCACCATCAAACACGTTGGCAACTTGCTATTTAAGCTAGGCTTATCAAAGCTTCTGGGATTTTTTGAGACTGTATAGACCATCAATGACACTAAGGCTTCAGCATGTGTGAAGGCCAGAATCTTTATTCACATGACCTAAGGCATATTTCATTGAACAGCTAGGCCGAATCCACCTTTTACTGACGTTTTTCTATCCAGTACTGTCACTGAACTGGGACCATTTGGTTGTGCTTGATCACTAAATCGGTTTAATTGGTTTGTGTAAATAAATATTGGCATTTTCTAACGCTATTAATGGAATTCAAGTTATTCTTTTACTCAATTACAGTTTATCAAATAATTTTAACTTATAATTGTATATATAGATTCAATTAAATTATGGTAGTCATAAGTATGTATTGATCTGAACACGGTATACATTAATAGTTTACAAAATCGTAGTTTGTTGAAGGAATTTATAACTTGTAATTACACCTGCGGATATTCATTTTAAATTATTATAATCATAAATACGTTCCGTTCCATGCTCAATACATAGTGGCTTACGAAATTCAGTGAGCAAAAAGAATAATGAAATGCAAATTAAGAACACCAATGATTCACTTTATTTCTCAAGAAACAGCATGACACACGATCACAAACAAGCAGTACCAGTTGGTCTAAGACCCAAAATCCATGTTTGTTGGACTTGGTGATTTTGGAATCCACAGAAATCTAAAATACACAAATCTAATACAATGTGGGTCTATACATCCCCACTTTATTACCATCATACAAACACAACACGACAATATAGGTCGGTACGTGACAGCAAACAGACGCTATAGGACCCCCGACCCAAAGTTGTGTTCTTGTTCTTATAAAGATCAAGTGGAGACAGCACGAATCTCCACTCCAGCAAACACGAGACCACTCTTCCAGTTACTGCTGCAATCCAGCAGATTAAAACTGATCTCGCGAGTAATGCCAGATGGCTGAAACGTCCCCGCCTCAATTGCTAGCCATTCTTCTCCATCCTGTTTTATGAAGTCGGAGCTCCCGGGTTTCAGATGCACTTGGCGTTTGCAGATCGTCTTCCCATCTTTCTGTCAGAGAAACCTCCGTTCCGTCTTCTAAACCTGATGCTCTATCATTGTGTTTGAAGAAGTAGAGGAGTGAGTATGTTGTATCTTTGTTGAGTATTGCCGTATCAAACGTGCCCTGGACTTGCAGCCAGCAGACTTGTAAGAGCTCTGCTTTTTGTGAGAACCTGCCACAACATAGGTGATACATACATATTGTCAACGAGACGAAACCATCATGGATAATAAGCATATAAAATCTTTTGGGTTTAGAAGATTTGGAAACCATTCATGCTAAACCCACATCCCATTAGCATCAATCATGATATTAATAGAATAATGGTTTCATTTTAAGATGAAATGAGACCATATATGTCACATTCTAGCTAACATCCCTTGGGATTAAAGCGGCCCAGAGAGAGAGATAGTAGATCCAGCTCTGATGGGAATCGAACAAGTGAAGCCTTGTTATGTATGTATCCTAGGTATCCGGCTATTGGAAAAGAGAGAGAGGGAGACCGTGAGTTCTGCATAGGAGACACCTTCCAGTACTTAGAGTTGTCTGCCCACCAAACCCAAACAGACTTAGGAGGTAGAACGACGGACTGGAAAACGGCCATGGCAGCTAAAGGGGCGCAAGAAGAAAGGAGATGAAGGAAAAGGGTCTGGCTGAAGATTGATGATCCACAGCTGAGTGTGATGACCTTTAAATAGATCTGCTACTTTACCTGTTTGGCAGACTGTAGACTTGAAAATTCAAGAACATCCATCACTCCAAGGGTACGTTGAGCTTATTATTTATTAGTTGCATTCTTCTTTCCAATAGCATCTTGACTTTTTGTGGAAGAATGGTGCCCATGAGCGTATGGGCATCATAGAGGCACCTTTCATTCACCTTTTAACTCCATAACTGGTTTCACCAGGCAACCTCATACACATAGAAATTAATTATTCAATAATATACGGACGATTATAAGTTTGAGCTTTATAGCTCTAACTCAAACTGCTATTCCTCACATCTTTGTCAAAAATTCTGATGTTAAGTTTAACAACTCCACAATAGAGAAACTATTGGCGCTACCATAAAAATTATTGATGCTTTTCCTATTTTTACTGACGTTTTTCTTTCATCAGTAAAGTAAAGACATGTATTTTTATAGTGAGTTCAAATGTAAATCTAAAAGGATGAAAACTTTGACATAGAGATGACTTTGACATAGAGTAGTTCGTGATGTATGAGAGGAAAATGATATTAAGATGATTCTAGTGAGTGGATCTGATTAAATTCGTGTCCTAAATCAAAGCTCAAGTCCCAAAAGAACCTTGGTTACACCTGAAGTCGTGGGGTCTATGGCAAAAAGAGTCCTAGCGCTGCAACAATTCTGGTGCTAAAGTTCAGCAACACTATAATACAAAAACTATTGGCCCTATCAGTAAAGGGTTTATTGACGTTTTTGCAATTTTTACCAACATTTTTTGTCATCAGCAACGAATATTTTTATAGTGAGTTCAAAGGTAATTCTCAAAGGATGATTATTAGATTAGCATAGAGATGCTTGGCGATGTATGAGTGGAAGAAATTAGATTAATTTAATTTCCACAACAATTCAGAAAGTTTCAGGAAATTTTGCCAATATTTGTAATTGTTCATATTTGATTGGGTTGCTGGCCTTCCTTAGTCAATGCTTTTTCTTTTCCAACTAGTATAGAATAATTGGAAATATTAACCTAGTATAATATCATCAACCAAATGTTTTTCCTTGTGTTTTCCAAACAACATAGACTAATGGGCAACTAAATAATTTGTAGTGGTTTTCGTATTCCAACTAAAAACAAGAAGACCGCAGTTTTTGCCATTTGTTCATTGACCAAATGTAGGTTAAATGACGCCATGCCTTGGTTTTTTCCTTCAATATTGCTTTCTTTAGATAACTTTGACTTTGCCATTTAGAATTTATTCAGTATGTTCTTTTAGGTAGATTGTCATTAGCATTAAACCAGCTAGCTATTTAATCAAAATTTTCTTAAGATAAAGACGTTAATCAAGTTATTCTAAGTTTCAGCTAATTTTTCTTTAATTTATTCATGTGCTCGAGTTCAGGAAGTAGGAATGTAGAGAAATTTATAAAACAGACACTTATGTCATGGATAAAAACCAGACTTCAATTTTTTGGCAAAAAGTTATTTTAAGTAAAATATAAATAACTTAATATATTTATAAAAACTATTTTGATATAAAACATACTTTGTATCAAGTTGTTTTTATTAAAAATGTTGATTTTTCTATTATCAAAATGACGATGGAATGAGAGCCATTCAAACTTTTTAGCTCCAAAAAACTAAAAACTAAATTGTGGCGGATCTGCAGCCATCGCCGCTGTAGCGGCCCACATCGTTCACGTCAAAATTATTTATTATTGTTGTCCCTTCAAATAACGTGTGTATGTTATAGTGTGGTACTTCGTCATCTCCCCCAACAATGGATAAAAAAATGTACAGCTTTTTCACTGGTTGGAATTTGGAAAACTAAAAAAAAAAAAGATGAAAAAAGAAACTCATTTTGCCAATGACTACTTTCATCATCTTCACTACTGGATGGTTAGCGCATGCTGATGTAGGGATCGTACTTATTGTTGTATTAACTCCTACGTCAATTCACAAAGTTCCATCAAATTTGATTATATTGCTTTGCAGAAAAAGCAGCTGGTGGGCATGTTGGAGCCTTCCTGTATCATTAGTCAATGCTTTTCTTGTTGTTTTCCAAATAATATAGACGAATCAACAACTAAACACTTTAAGTTTAACTTCAGATAATTTTAACTTTGCCATTTAATACTTTTTTAACATCTTTTTAGGTAGTTTCTTAGGATAAATACGTCAATCAATATAACAGCTCAAAGATCTTGCCCTTTGTCGTTAGATGCAGTTTATACACTTAATTGTCATTATGTTGTTATATGCTTGTATGTCAACTCATTCCCTATTAATTTTTTTAAGACGTCAAAAACATTGAAAAATTCCTTATACAGTCAACTTATGTTATGATGCAGGGAAACTGTGGGGTTTATATTGTTGAATAGAAAATAATGATAAATCAATTGAAGTTCAAACTTTACAACAATCTTTATAGGATAAAAACGATGTATCGATGTTTGAGTTCATAATACTTATCAAAAGAGCTACTATTAGACTTAGATATCTCCAATGAGGTTGAAGCATCGGGCGGGACAAAGACTACTAGGCAGCCAAGCTGAAGCATAGCAGGGGTCTCTTCACCAAGGCATCAAATACAAGCCTAGACCCCGAAGGAGAGGGGGAATGGTGGGGTCTTCGGCCCTCTAGTAAGCGGTAGGATGAAATACTCTTACTCTTCCAAACTACTAGTAAAAATGATAAAGGATAATTTAGCTGTAAATTCAAAGGAACCTTTTACTTCATCATTACCATTTGATCTTTTTTATTCAAATAATATGGAGTTGCAGTTGTTGGACATAAGGTCTACCAATGCATGCATTGTGGCAGTTGTTGGACATATGTCCTACATTGGAATCACAATTAATCCTTCTGCAGTTCCTCCTTTTTTAGTCTTAGTCTGCACACTTCTTTCTTTGTCCAAAGGGGGACTTTCTTCCATAAGATGGGCTTCAAAAAGATGAAGGAGAAGTGGTTCTGGAAAAGCAGGAGGATGGCTAGAATCCAATTCTTAAAAATGTTTTGTTTACAAAGAAAGCTGCATCGATATTGTCGCTATACATAAAAATCTTAGAATCAGCTAAAGAGAAAAAAAAGCCCAGCCTACCCGTACAAGTAAAATGTCATCATCATTTAACAATGGTCCAACCTTTGGTCTTACAAAACATGCATTATTTAATGTTAAATATTTCCCTTAATTTGCTAATTACATGGAAAACTTGTAAATGATTTTCTTTCTACGTATCCATTAATGAAATATTTATTGTATCGTAGATCAAAGTAAGAAGTTAACTATTTCGGACAAGCTTCCACTGAGGCTAAAGTACGCAATATTATGAGATGCAAGCAAAGACTAACAATCCACTTTATTAATTGCTGAGGAAACAACACAACACAAAGCATGACCACTACCAGACAAGGACAATTGGTCAACGACCCAACGTCCAAATCAAACTGTAGACAACAACCAACAGACTTACGCTATGAAATAAAATCGAACATATTAGTGTGGATCAACACATGCATCCGCGTAATTTATTACCATTACAATACTATCAGACAAACACGAGACACGACACAACGTATATATAGATATATAGAATGACCGACAAGCAGCTGCAATGGACGAGATGTGTGGTCGACCCCGCGTGTGTTCATAGATGATGTTGAGAATTGACCACTTGAAACCTCCTTGAGAGACTGTCACTTCTATGCCTTTTGGTAGGGGTTCACAATTGTCTGAGAGAGAAACCTCCTTCACCGGTTGGGTTTCCGCTGGGGTTTGGAGATCTTGAAATTTGAAGAAATACAAGACGGACTATTTGGCACCTTTGTCGAGTGCTGTTGTGCCAAATGTGGCTGGAATATGCAGCTTCCCCATTTGGCCGCTAAAAACTCCGCTTTCTGTAAGAACCTGCATGTCACGACGTACACCATACTATAATATCATTCTCATACTTGTAGTTTATGAGTCTTAAATGGCAAAGTTTTTCATGAGTACGATATGGCAAAGTGTTTTTCTCAGAAAATCTCAGCAAATTTTAAAAAAGATGGAAAACTAAAAATAAAATGTCAAATAAAAATCCCACAATTAAAAAATGCAAAAGCGTGAAAAAATGTACAAAATGTTTTTTTCCATCTTTTTGGTTTACTTGTTTTTAATGTCTTCTTCACATTTTCTTTTGAATTGGACGAATTTGCTGTGACACACACACATATATATATATATATATATATATATGACAGAATGCTAAACGAATAAATATCAATCTCAGCCTTCGATCTTCTCCATGTTAGCAGTTGAGAAAAAAACTAGAAAAAAGTGATGGGCCATTTTTCATCGGTATTAGTTTATATGTTTTATTCCTTATTTTTCTGTCAACTGCTGATCCAAGATCAAGGGCAGAGAATCCTTGTTTTTTTTATTAATCTGACATCTATAGTCTAGCACCTTATATATATATATATATTATATGCATATATTATCTATTTATTTATTTTTTTGGTTTCGAATATTAATCTGGTAAATTAATTTGCCTAACTAACCAAGTTCACATATATACGTGCATACGGATACATTTAACATCAATGCTCATCATATGTATTAATAAAACAGTTAGTTTTTACATTGAAATGGAGATCATGCATATAGGGAACGTCCATTGTAATATATGCATATGGTGTAGAATTAGTGTGTCATTACAGATTATAAATATTTGATAAAGAAAATGTGCAAGCAACCGTATTATTTTCAAACGACTTGCATATGAGGGCAATTACTGGAACTTTGTTTTTCTTTCAAAATGAAAATTTCAAAATTCGAGAGGCCTAGCTCTTATTTATGTGGTAGATGATGAGTACTTGTAACATCATGATCTAATCAAATATATACATATATTTCGATGGGAAGAGATCAGTTCATAACCAATAATTATCAAATAATATCAGAGGCAAAAAATATGGGAAAAAAAATAGTTGACAGAAGCAAACAAATTATATTAATTCACGACCCCATGTCCCATTTTTCCTCCCACTGAATCAGTTTCACAGTTTCACGAATAATAACGCTGGCATCCATATATGTACTGTAAATATATAACCACGGAAAATCCTGAACAAATTTGAAGTGATAAGATATGTGGGTATAACTGCAACACTACAAATGAAATTCGAGAAGGTCCAGTAAAGGTAAAGTAGGGGCGGAACCAGGATTTTTTTTGAGGGCTGACCAAACGGTTCATCGAACTTATCTAAGTAGGGCCAAACTAAATCTGAATATAAAAAATACATTACCCAACCAAAAATTTTCAAATTTTGTAATATAATTTTTTTTTTCAATTAGTTGGGGTAGGGCCTCGGTGTAAGCGGCAGCCCCTCCCTCCGCCCGTTTGTGTGTGTGTTTTTTAGGGAGTTGGGGCAGGAGGTGGGTTGATGATACCGTGAATTCGCCACGATACACCCTCCAGCAACTGGAGTCAAGGGTCAAAGACATGGGAGACAGGACGAAGGATTGGATTGTGGCTGACAGGTAAAGGGAAAGCATAGACAAAAGGAGAGGAAGAGCAAAATTGGCTGACAGGTAAAGGGGCCGGCCTGGCTGAAGATTGGTGATATCCACGGTCAAGTATGATGGCCTTCGAATAGACCTGCTGCTGCTTTCTGTCGATCGATCACTGCATGCCTCTCATTGAGTTTCTGCATAGCTGCCTTAATTTATTAGTTGCATTGTTTTTTCCAATAGTGTGTTGACTTTTTGTGGAATAAAAACAGTGGCAGTACCAGGGGCATGTTCTTTGTTCACATTTTATTTTCTAACTTCACACAGGTTTCACCAAGTACATCTCCCAACCTTTATTGCCTGTCAATGCGACAAGTTTAATTAATTGAAGATAGCCACTAATTAATCCATCTCTTAGGCCCATACCTTGTGGGACACATATTAGCTACATCCCCAAAGCACTATGGCCGGCCAATTCTTGTTTTTAGTTGGATAACTAAAATCATTACTAATTATTGGTAGCCCATTAATCTGTATTAGTTGGAAAGCCAAAACACTGATTAATAATATTTTTCGGTTAATGCCAATTGGTCTATGTAAATTAACCTCGCTTCTTCCTCTCATATATCAAGAAACGTCTCTAAAATGGAGACCGAAGGAATTTTACCCTTATACCCACTGCCCTGCCTGGCTCAGCCTATAGGCTGCCCGCGAACGAACTAACATGCATCCTTTCCTCATCCCATGAGGCATGGGCTTAAAGGGTCGTTCCGTAAATGGAACTAGTAGGTATAGATATTTGTTACTTCTACATCTCACTCTAGCAACACTCCGGGGATGCTGGCAGTGTACGCAAATCCTTGCTGGTTGGTACAATAATCTTGCTTGTGTTTTTGGAGCTAGTAATATATATATATATATAATATATATATATATATATATATATATATAATATATAATATATATTTTTGGATTTCCATCAGCAGCCACCCCACTCACTCTCTCTTTCCTTGCGTGCAAGAACCACCGTTAGAGTTGACTTGGCACTGCTGCATTTGGTGGCAGAGTGTTGTTTGCTTGCTGAAGGCCTGCCTGCCGACCTTCTTTTTCGTTGACACTATAGGCTGATACGTTGGGTCATATTGGAAACCGGTACCAGAATGCAACATTTTAGGAAGTTCGGTGTTCCAATGCAGCCGGTGGGGCCGCATAAAATCCGTTACACCAAGGGGTTTATGGGTTACTAAGCCCAAATTGAAACAGTCTTGGTTTTTTAAAAAACTGCATTATGTCTTAGTATCTAGTTAAGGGTAATGCTGTGTGGTAGATTGGAGAGGCGAGATAAGCTATTGGTGTGGTAGATGGAAGAGGAACAAATTTTCTTCCAAGGATCCCAGAGAATGACTATTCATGAGATTTTAGAATCTGATCACTTCCTTCTCCCTGAGTTTGGTGCAGTGCTCCATAGGTTCTATATGCTTGAAGTTGGGAAGTGGCTTGGATGTACTACTTTATGCCGGGAGGCCTTTTCTTGAAGTTGAGGTGAGAGATACCTGAGATGATACTAAAGTGAAGTGGCCTAAGGAAATATGAAAGGAATTTATTTGGAATAAAGACGTTCATCCTCTTGGTCGTTGGTTCACTTACATTGCCATAAATGGGCGTCTACCTCAGGACAAACAAAAGAAGGGAGGCCTTTCTCAAGCAAATTGTTGTCCTATTTGTAATGTTGCTAAGGAGTCAAATGGCATGTGTTGCTGGATTGTGGTGTGTTGCTGGATTGCTGTCTTGCAAGAAAAATATGGAATTTGGTGTCAAAGAAATTTGGAAAGAAACTAGGGGGAGGAAGAACTATCACTGAGGAATTAGACCGAGAACTATCACTGAGGAATTAGACCGATGGTACAATTGCAGAGTTTTAAGAGAGGATGGGTTGCATGTTGTTAGAGGATCTGCTTTGAACTGTAATCTAAAAGTACATGGAACTGGTGAAACAAGCAATTACATGGGAGGATAGCAAATATGTAGACTTGATGTGCTCTCAAATATGGCTGGACTGTGTCAGCAGCTTTGCTGCCATACTTGATAGCCAATCTGAGGAACTTTATGAAATGCATACCTGGTCCACATTTGGCATCCTTCCGGGGAAATGGTTAACCACTCATCCTAACCAATGAAGTATCCAAATTTCCTCTAGGAAAACTAATGATGCATGTGGGTTGTGCTTGAGGTCAAGAGAGCCAAAGACGTTTTTGACATAGAAAATCCTTTATGCCGTGATCAATATCTCTTTTCCTTGAGACAGAGATGTTAGCTTGGACGCTACGACACTTTGACTTCAATGATTGCTCCACCATAATTATGGGTGCTAACGACATAAAATGGAGATTTTGGCTAAGCTCTCTTGTTGAAGGAAGAGGTGGAGACAGGAAATTCTCTCTTTGCTGCCCTTTATTTAAGGTTCAATCTCTTTTTGTGTGCAGGATGGAGCGATTTTTTTTTTTGTTAGTTCCCCTGTAAATATTGTTTTTGGCACTATTGGATAAATAAAGTTCTTGGAGGTCTCCACCAGCAGGTTTGATGTGAAATAAAATATAAATAACTTAATATATTTATAAAAACTATTTTGATGTAAAACATACTTTGAATCAAGTGTTTTTATGAAAATTGTTGATTTTTCTATTATCAAATTGATGATGTGAAGAGAGCCGTTCATTTTTGCTTATTACAAAAAACAGTATTAAAACCCAAAAACTGGTCTTACACAGGCTTACCTTTAAATTCATATTGGTAATGCTAGATTCTTTTTGAAAAAAAAAAGCACTTTAAATATCATATTTAATGGGCCATTGCCGTCCTTCCCCATGCTGTAACCATCTCTGCATGCCGTACTGTTCTCCATCATCCAATCCTGCTGGTGCTCCTTGAAAGCATTGTCGTCATCCACAATCTTCTCGCCTTCCTCTCACGCTTGGAAGAAAAGCAGGATCCGCGATGGCTTGCAATGTGCAAAATCTTTATTGTATTGATTACGAGGAGATCCTAATTTATATAATATTGATGGATCACCATTGTTACATTCTCTATTACTTCTTCTTTTGTTTTTTTTTGTTTTCTATTGTTTCCACCCTTTTTGAGTTGGGAAAGATAAAGGTGCATTCTACTCATGATGTTAGTTTCAGTTTCAGCATGAGGCGCATTTGGCCATTTGGCTTCTGAACATTTTCTTTTCATACTCTTTTCCTCTTCCTTTTTCACCTTCTGTTTTTGTTAAACTTGTTTTTATTTGAATTTTCTTGTCGAAAGCACTTTCGCCTATTATGTTTTATTATCCGTTCTTTTTTATTCTTTCTGGAGAGACTGAGCCTCCTTTTAGCATTTCAAGAAAATGCAAAAAAAGCAGAAAAAGGCAAATACCCTCTACCTTTATCAACAATCAACTTTTGTTCAAGTCACTCTATAGAAAGGTTCGAGAAATGTTAAAAACATGTCTATTCATTTGTTTCTTTCTTCTATAAAAAGGGTTAGAGAAAAATTAGTCGGTTAGGTTTTTGTAGTATGAAATAGATTTAGTTTATAATATTCTTTCTAATAATCCGATTGCTGCAAAAGTAAGTGTCATGACAATATTAAAATAATGAATCACGTTTTTTTAAGATGAGATACCGTTAGGTTTAGATTGTGTATGGAAAAGGCTGGATCCAACATAAATTCAAGCCACTTATTCCCTACTTTCAACTAGAGCAGATATGCCTCATGTCATTCTGCCATGTCAACCATACAAGAGCAAGTTGATTAGGTAGGGGCATCGGCAGTACAAGTATGACAATTTTAGAGAGAGAGAGAGAGAGAGAGAGAGAAATTGGAAAAATCTGAACTCTTAAGTCGGGGTTAAAAACCAGACCCTTTAATATTTTGCTAAAAGTATTCTTAAATATCCTAATATATTTCTAAAAACTATTTCGATATAAAACATGCTTTGAATCAAGTTATTTTTCTGAAAATGTCTATTTTTCTATTATCAAAATGTTGATGCTATGAGAGCCATTCATTTTTATTAATTATAAAAACACTATTAAAACCCAAACACCGGTCAACCTAATATACTTTTTGCATGATCAATCTATCTTCAAGAAATTTTGATTGTAGAGCTTCGTGGAGATAGCAACATGCCGATATGTTTGAAGCCAATATTTGTAATTGTACATATTAGATTGGGTCGCTGGGCTTCCGCTATCATTAGTCAATGCTTTTCCTTTTCCAACTAATATAGAATAATTGGAAATATTAACCTAGTATAATATCATCAACCAATGTTTTTCCTTTTGTTTTCCAAATAATATAGAATAATGGGCTACTAAATAATTTTTAATGGTTCTCGTATTCCAACTAAAAGCAAGAAGGCCGCAGTTCTTGCCATTTTGTCATTGTGGAAATTTTACTTAACAAAGCAAACAAGTTGGCGTTAATTTATTAGTTGCATCCTTCTTTCCAATAGCATCTTGACTTTTTGTGGAAGAAAAAAGAGTGGTACCCATGAGCGGCGAGCCGTAGCGGGTATATGAAGGGCAGGCCATCATACTATGCTGTGGATCATCATTCTTTACTCATCCATACTCCGATTCTCATCGTCTGTCAGCCATGTTCCGATCCTTCGTCCTTTCTCCCAAGTCTGTCAAAGGAAATTTTAAATAATGATTTGTAAGATCAACGGGTGGACCACTGATAAATTGTGATGAAATTTTACTTCTTTAGGTAAGCAGGTTTTTTTTATCTTTAGCTGATTCTACGATTTTTCTGTATGGAGATAATAACATCGATGCATCTTTGTAAATAAAATACTTTTATAAAACTTTCATTTTTAGTTTTCGAACTGTTTAAAATTGTACTTAAATTGAAACAAACTACATTTTGCGTTAAAACTGACTAACAAATTAACAAACTACATGTTTTTCTTCAACTACCACCACCAAAAAATCTGTTGGCTCACCGCTATACCCAATTATGATATCGAATTTAGTTTAAGCTAGTAAATGATGGGTGTCAAGAAATAAGAAATACATGATCAAAAATAGTAGGTGGGACCATTATCGAACAATCTCTTGTATGTAATCAAACCTTATAGCTTTCTACTGCCAATAAATAACAATTTCACTTGCATGATGCAGCCAACATAATAAAAGTGGGTGGAAAGAAGTTGGTTTATTGCGATTAAGGTTGGGCTTCGGGTCTAGTACCCAACAGGTACCCGGTACTTGGCCCGACTCAGGCTCAGGCTCGAGCCCGAAAAAAGGGCACTGGGCCGGCTCGATAAGTTATCGGGCCAGCCCGGTTGGACCCAATTAAGGCCAGTTTGGCATGATAAGATTTTTTTTAAATATATATTTTATTAATTTTTTAATATAATTATTATATTTTATTACAATTAATTATATTTATATATTATTTTATATTAAAAATATATATTTTTAATTTAATCGGGCCAGGCTCATGCTAAGGTTTTAGGTGTCAAGCCGAGCCGGCCCGATGCTCATGCTTAATTACCATTATGGTCTTATTCTTCGAGTTGAACCTAAAATTACTTCTAATTGTTAATATTTTGATTAAAGTACATATTTTTTACGACATCTCATTAAACAATACATATGTTTGAGGGACATATCTTTCTTGTCAATTATATAAGGGCAGTAGAAAGCCATCAGTTTTGATAATTTTGAAGAGAATATATGATGTCTATATCGACAGATCTTGGAGTCTGGTAAACAAGAAAAAGCCTTCTCACCTATACATGTAATGTTACTATGCTCTAATCTTCTCATCTTACAAATCCTTATCTATCATTTCCTTTCAATTCGCTATTTACATGGAAACTTGTATATGGGCTTTCTTCATCAAGATCAAAAAATAAA
Organism: Nymphaea colorata; assembly: GCF_008831285.2. Lineage (NCBI taxonomy): Eukaryota > Viridiplantae > Streptophyta > Magnoliopsida > Nymphaeales > Nymphaeaceae > Nymphaea > Nymphaea colorata. The sequence goes on from NC_045144.1 coordinate 15,373,512, forward strand.
TTGTTAGCCAAATGAACTTTGTCTGAAATGTGAAAATAGTTAACGTTGAATGTGATTTATCTATAAATAAAAAATATTTTAGTTGAAATATTTATTGTAGATCCAAGCAAGATCTCCCTTAGCAAATTCAGACAATTTTCCGCAAAGCCTAAACCATGCATAATAAGATGCAAACAAAGACCGACAATCCACTCTATTAATTACTCTGGAAACAACACAAGACATGAGATAGACAAGGACAATTGGACTAGGACCCAAAATCCAAATCCAACAGTAGACAACCACCACCGGACTTACGCTATGAAATACAAAGCTAAGACAATGTGGACCTACACATCCACTTAATTTATTACCATCACACAAACACTGCCACGGCACAGAACAGTAGACAAGTTAACCACTTGTTATAAGTCCATTGACTAATTAAGTGGAGACAGCACGAATCTCCACCCCAGCAAACACGAGTCCAGTCTTCCAGTGAGTGGTGCCGTCCAGCAGATTAAAAGTGATCTCGCGACTAACGCCGGCAGGCTGAAACCTCCCCACCTCAAGCGCCAGCCATTCCTCGCCTTCCTGTTGTATCAGGTCGACGCTGCCGGGGTTCAGATGCACCTTCCGGCTGCAGATGGTCGTCCCATCTTTCTGTGAGACAGAAACCTCCGCTGGTGTGTGTAGACCTGTTGCTGAATCATTGTGTTTAAGAAGACACACAATTGACCATGTGGTATCTTTGTCGAGTGCTGCTGTATCAAATGTGCCCCGGATCTGCAGCCAGCAGACCTCCAAGAGCTCTGCTTTCTGTGAATAACTGCCACATCATAGGTGATGCATATTGTCAACGAGAAGAAATCATCATGGATAAGCATATAAATTTTTTTGGGTTTAGAAGATTTAGTAACAATTTATGGTAAACCGACATACCATTAACATCAATCATGATATTAATAGAATTTTGGTTCCATTTTTGGTTGAAATGAGACCATATATGTCACATTCTACCCTCACATCCCTTGGGGCTTAAGAGCCCCAGAGGGAGAGAGAGAGAGAGAGAGAGAGAGAGAGAGTAAATCGAGCTCTTGTTACTATGTGACATATATGGTCTCATTCTAACAAGTGATGTGTCACATTCTAACAAATATGTCTCAATCATGTCATATATGTCACATTCTAACAAATAAGGTATGTCACATCCCTTGGGACTTGACACCGCATTTGGTACATCCTAGGTAACCTGCTATTGAAAAGAGAGAGAGAGAGAGAGAGAGAGAGAGACCGTGAGTTCTGCATAGGAGACACCTTCCAGTAATTAGAGTTGTCAGCCCAGCAAACCCAAACAGACTTAGGAGGCAGGACAAAGGACTGGAAAACGGCCATGGCAGCTAAAGGGGCGCAAGAAGAAAGGAGATGAAGGAAGATTGATGATCCACAGCTGAGTGTGATGACCTTTAAATAGACCTGCTACTTCACCTATTTGCGGACTGTACACTTGAAAATTAATGAAGATCCATCACTGCATGGGTACGTGGAGCTTATACGTGGCTACGAAATTACCGCAGTTAATGACAAGCTGGCATTAATTTATTAGTTGCATCCTTCTTTCCAATAGCATCTTGACATTTTGTGGAAGAAAAAAGAGTGGTACTCATGAGGGGCCGGTGGTGGGCTATGGGCAGCATTAGAGGCACCTTCTTTCATTCACCATCTAACTCCATAACTGGCTTCACCAGGCAACCTCACACACACAAAAAATAATTATTCAATGACATACCGATGATTACAAGTTTGAGGTTTATAGCTCTAACTCAAACTGCTATTCCTCACTTCTTTGGCAAAAATTCTGATGCTAAGTTTAGCAACTCCACGATAGAGAAACTACTGATGCTACTATGAAAATTATTCCTATTTTTCCTGACGTTTTTCTTTCATCAGTAAAGTAAAGACATGTATTTTTATAGTGAATTCAAATGTAGATCTCAAAGGATGATTACTTTATTGACATAGAGATGTTTCATGATGTATGAGAGGAAAATGATATTAAGATGATTTTAGTGGAGTGGATTTGAGTAAATTTGTCTCCTAAATCAAAGCTCAAGTCCCAAAAGAACTTTGGTTAGACCTGAAGTCATCGGGTACCTAATCTTTCATTTTGCCCTAATTCAAGTTCCAACATAATGCATATGTCTTCAAACGTAAATTTGAACTAGATCCAATATTTGGTCAATCGAACTTCAGACTAGGCACGAAGAAGTGTGGCTTGGCATCTATGTATGCCTTACTTTGCTCACAGTACAGCATATATAGGCCGATACCTATCAACCTTTTGAATTTAATAAATATTTTTAAATATTTCGAGGTGATTTTAAGAATAAAAATATAAACATATGTAAACCCACATGAGTCCTGTATCGTATCAGCACTCACACGGTCCAATACCGACATGATATTAATGTGGCCTGCAAGACGAATAGTTGTAGATTGTTTGAATTCTGTCAAGTTAATTTGAAGAGACGCAAGCTGAGGGCCTCGCCCTCAAACAAAAATAGTGTAATCATAGGAGATGTAGTTACGGGCACCATTCTTAACATTTTAGAGCCTTTAGAGCATAATATCTGTTTCTTTTGCCTACTTTCATTGGGACTCTTGCTTATTTTTATGGGTAAGTGTCATGCACATGAACCTATACACAATGCGAAGGTGCACAGGCATGTGCATATAACCAGCTTTGAAACTCTGGCCCATTCTTAAATGTGTGTGTCATGCATAAAGGTGTGTGTCATGCACATGAACCTATCTACAAGGTGCATAGTCATGTATATATAACCATCTTTGAAGTCATAGGCCATGAGTAGCACGTTACTTCCCTATATTTGATCCACTTTGTCCAAAATTCCATCTCCAATTAAAGGGCCACTACTGTCATCAAGGTGGACGGTTACCATAATTGGTACTAATGGGAGGCCTTCGATCCTTTCTTTCCATTGTTAACCTCTCACTCACCAAACTAGTTTCATCTCAAACTTTTAGCTCATAAAACTAAAAACTAAAGTGTGGTGGGTCTGCAGCCATCGCCGTTGTAGCAGCAGACGTTGGACCCTAATGCGTTTCACGTCATTCACGTCAAAATTTTTATTATTATTGTCTATTCAAATAACGTGTTTATGTTATAGTGTGGCACTTCCTCATCTCCCCTAACAATTCGACAAGAAATGTACAGCTTTTTCAGTGATTGGAAAACTCAAAAACAATAAGAAAAAAAAAAGAACTCATTTTGCCAATGACTACTTTCATGTTCTTCACTACTGGATGGTTAACGCCTGCTGATGCATGGATCGTACTTACTGTTATATTAACTGCTACATCAATTCACAAAGTTCCATGAAATTTGATTATATTGCTTCGCAGAAAAGGCAGCTCGCCGACATGTTTGGAGCTTTCTTCGTATTAGATAGGGTTCCTGTATCATTAGTCAATGGTTTTTGTTTTCCAATTAATATAAACTAATGTGGAAATATTAACTACCTAGTATAATATCATTAATCAATGTTTTTCTTTTTATTTTCCAAATTATATAGATGAATCTGCAATTAAAAACTAAAAACAAGCTGGCCGGAGTTCTTGCATTTATTGATTGTAGAAGTTTTAATCTTAATGATGCCAACGTTGGTTTTTTCCTTCACTATTGCTTTCTTCAGGTAATTTTAACTTTGCCATTTAGCATTTATTTAAACATTGTTTCGTTTGATTGCGATTAGCATTAAGCCAGCCAGCTAGTTAGATGACCAAAATTTTCTTACGATAAATGTGTCGATCAAACAGCTCAAAGATCTTGTCCCTTGTCGTTCCATGCAGTTTATACACTTAATTGGCGTTATTATGTTGTTATATACTTGTATGTCAACTCATTCCCTATTAATTCTTTTAAGACGTCAAAAACATACCATCAATTTGTGTGATGATGCAAGGAAACTTTGTGGTTTACATTGTTGAACAGAAAATAATGATAAATCAATCGAAATTCAAACTCTACGACATTTTTTATGGGATAAAGACAATGTATCGATACTTGAGTTCATAATACTTATCAAAAGAGCTATTAGTAGATCTAAATATCGCCAAGGGGGTTGAGGCATCAAGCTCTAAGGATTAGTAGGCGCCATTTCGATCTTCGATGCCTCAGATCTCTATGCTATAAAAGGGAGCACCGATATGCAAGCTGGAGCAAAACAACAGGGCCTTCACCGAGGCATCAAAAACACGTCTGGACCTTAAAAGGAGAGGGGAAAGGGTGAGGTCTTCAGCCCTCTGTTGGGCAGTAGGACGCAGTACTCCACTTGCTCTCCTAACCTACTAGTAGATCTAAAAAAGAGAAAGGATATTAGCCTCTAACTAGTTCTAGTGTTTCATGAACCTACTTCAATTTTTGCATAATTCATGGAACACTTACATAATGTTCTAACTACCGAACGACCCCCAAGAAATGGAGGTTGAGTAGGAAAGTTCAAATTAAAACACATCCAAACAGGCAAGAAATTAAGGTTGGGAATACGTGGTTAAACCATTTATGAAGTTAGAATGTGATGAATAAGGTGGCAGTAACACAGCTGATTTTTCTTCCACAAAAGGTCAAGATGCTATCGGAAAAAAGGATGCAAATAATAAATGAACAACAACCTCAGTCTTAAATGCAAACATCATAGCAACTCAAATTCTCAATGTTTGCTGCGATCTTTAGCAGCGGTTCAATTTTCATGCAAACGGTTGGCCAAATAGGTGAAAGACCAAATTTCTATTCTCCTTTAACTGGACACGCGAGCACAATAAAAATTCAGTTCATTCGCTGACTCTCGGCATAGGGCAAGAGCCATTGCCGGCCATCATGCCTTACATGAGCGCACCATTTTATTAGAATTTGAAAAGCCATTATATATATATATATATATATATTAAAAGCCGGCCAATGTGCTAAACGTTCCAGTTTGTTTTGTGATGCATGAGAGGAAGAAATTAGATTAATTTATCTGCCACAACAATTCTGAAAGTTTCAGGAAATTTTGATTGCAGAGCTTCGTGGGGATAGCAACATGCCGACATGTTTGGAGCGAATATTTGTAATTGTTCGTATTAGATTGGGTTGCTGGCCTTCCTCTATCATTAGTCAATGCTTTTTCTTCCAACTAGTATAGAAAAATTGGAAATATCATCAACCAATGTTTTTCCTTGTGTTTTGTCATATGTTCGTTGTGGAAAATAACCATGCCTTGTTTTTCTTATTCAGTATTGATTTCTTAAGATAGTTTTGACTTTGCCATCGAGAATTTATTCGGTACATTCTTTAAGGTTGATTGCCATTAGCATTAAACCAGCTCGCTAGCCAATCAACATTTTCTCAAGATAAAGACGTTAATCAATTTGTTTTAAGTTTTAGCTAACTTTTTTTAATTTATTTATGTGCTTGAGTTTAGGAAATAGGAGTATAGTGAAATTGGTAAAAACCAGACCCTTTAATTTTTTGCTAAAAGGTTATTTTAAATTAAAAATAAATAGCTTAATATATTTATAAAAACTATGTTGAGGTAAAGCATGTTGATTTTTCTATTATCAAATAGATGATGCTACGAGAGCCATTCATTCTGTCTTATTACAAAAAGATGATCTTACACCAGCTTACCCTTAAAATCATATTGGTAAGGCTAGATTTTTTTTCTTTAAAAAAAAATTAAATACCGTATTTAATAGGCCATTGCCGTCCTTCTCCATGCTGCGACGATCTCCTAATCGAATCCTGCTCGTGCTCCTTCAAAGCTACTGTCTCAGAGCATTGTCATCATCCACAATCTGCTCGCCTTCCTCTAACGCTTGGAATGAGCAAAATCTTTATTGTATTGACAATGAGGAGATCCTATTTTATATGATATTGATGGATCAGTCCAAGATTACTTGAAAAGTAACGAAGCAAAATTACTCTATTAGTTTTTCTTTTTTCTTTTTTTTTTCTTTTTTTTTTGTTGTTTCCATCCTTTTTGAGCTGGGAAAGATAACGGTCCATTTTTACTCATGATGTTAGTTTCAGCATGAGGCGCATTTGGCCTTTTCACTTCTGAACATTTTCTTTTCACACTCCTTCCTCTTCCCTTTTCACCTTCTGTTTTTGTTAAGCTTGCTTTTATTTGAATTTTCTTGTCGAAAGCACTTTCATTTGAATTTTCTTGTCGAAAGCACTTTCGCCTATTATGTTTTATTATCCATTTTCTTTTTTATTATTTCTGGAGAGACTGACACTCTTTTTAGCATTTCAAGAAAATGTAATAAAAGCAGCAAAAGGCAAATACCTTCTATCATTATCAACACTCAACTTTTGTCAAAGTTACTCTATAGGAAGGCTTGTGAAATGTTAAAAACATGTCTATTCTTTTGTTTCTTTCTTCTATAAAAATGTTAGAGAAAAATTAGCCGCTTAGGTTTTTGTAGTATGAAATAGATTTAGTTCATAATATTCTTTCTAATAATCCGATTGCTGCAAAAGTAAGTGTCATGACAATATTAAAATAATGTTTCACGTTTTTTTAAGATGAAAGACCGTTAGGTTTAGATTGTGTAAGGTAAAGGGTGGATCCAACCTGAATTCAAGCCACTTAATCCCTACTTTCAACTTGAGCATATATGCCTCATATTTTTCTGCGATATTAACCATACAAGAGCAAGTTGATTAATCAGAAGAAAAATATCCAATAGCTTAATAAAGAAAACATTTTTTTTTTTACTGAAATGCTTCCAAGAGTGTCTGAATATACTTGACATGATATCTAATTGCAATAGTATTATTGTTATCATCATTCCCTAAATACTTGGACATGACCTTAGATGAACATAATGTTCGACCAAAAAGGGTTAAGCAGAAGTAATTGGTAAAAGTAAATGGAAATAAAACATGACCAAAAACCAAATCTTCTCAATGGAAGAAGGCGGGTTGGAGTTTGGTGGCCAAGATGCGATTAAACCAATTTGTCCCAATTATTTTTCTAACCTTCTTGGCTCCATAGATGGCTCGGGGGAGATACTTCCAGGTCTATGGGATGGAGAGATCCTTTAGAGACAGAAAAACAAAGTTTGATTAAACCGGTCACTTGACATGAGGTGAAACAGGTGTCTTCAAGTCTGACCCAGTGCTCCGGATCCACATGGCTTTCCTGCCTCTTTATTTATATCTTATTGGAATATAGTGGGGGATGATATTTTTGAGCTTATGTGTAGCTTTATGAACTTAGGGAATCTAGTCAAGAAGGTTAACAGGTCTATGATAGCTCTTATTCTTAAACATGAGAAAGCCAAAAGTGTCGCCGATTTTCGTCTGACAGCTCTATGCAACTCAATGTATAAATTTATGTCCAAATTGTTGGCTAATAGGATGAAACACGTTCTCGCAAAGATTAATGTAACATTCTCAACTTTTGTTCGAGAAATGTTTAAAACATCTCTATTCATTTGTTTCTTTTTTCTATAAAAAGGTTAGAGAAAAATTAGTCGCTCATGTTTTTGTAGTATAAAATAGATTCAGTTTATAATGTTCTTTCTAATAATCCGATTGCTGCAAAATTAAGTGCCATGACAATATTAAAATAATGGATCACGCTTTTTTAAGATGAAACACTGTTAGGTTTACATTGTGTATGGTAAAGGCTGGATCCAACCTAAATTCAGGCCACTTAATCCCTACTTTCAACTTGAGTATATATGCCTTATATTATTCTGCCATGTAACCATACAAGAGCAAGTTGATTAACCAGAAGAAAAATGTCCATCAGCTTGAAAAAGAAAACATTTTTTTTTCACTGAAATGCTTCCAAGAGTGTCGGAATATACTTGACATGATATCTAATTGCCATTATATTATTGTTATCATCATTCCCTAAATATTTGGACATGACCTTAGATAAACATAATGTTCTTGACCAAAAAGGGTTAAGCAGAAGTAATTGGTAAAAGTAAATGGAAATAAAACTTGACAAAAAACCAAATCTTCTCAATGGAAGAAGGCGGGTTGGAGTTTGGTCGCCAAGATACGATTAAAGCAATTTGTTCCAATTATTTTTCTAACCTTCTTGGCTCTACAGATGCCTCGAGGGAGATACTTCCAGGTCTATGGGATGGAGAGATCGTTTCAGAGACAAAAAACCAAAGTTTGATTAAACCGGTCAGTTGACAAGAGGTGAAACAGGTGTCTTCGAGTCTGACCCGGACAATGCTCCAGATCGATATGGTTTTCCAGCCTTTTTAGCTATATCTTATTGGAATAAAGTGGGGGATGATAGTTTTGAGGTCATGTGTAGGTTTATGAACTTTCGGAATCTAGTCAAGAAGGTTGACAGGTCTATGATAGCTTTTATTCTTAAACATGAGAAAGCCAAAAGTGGTCACCGATTTTTGTTTGATAGCTCTATGCAACTCAATGTATAAATTTATGTCCAAATTGTTGGCTAATAGGATGAAGAACATTAATGAAGAACATTAATGAAGAACATTCTCTAAAAGATTAATGTAACATTCTCAACTTTTGTTTGAGAAATGTTTAAAACGTCTCTATCCATTTGTTTCTTTTTTCTATAAAAAGGTTAGAGAAAAATTAGTCGCTTATGTTTTTGTAGTATGAAATAGATTCAGTTTATAATGTACTTTCTAATAATCCGATTGCTGCAAAAGTAAGCACCTTGGCAATATTAAAATAATGGATCACTCCATTTTAAGATGAAACACAGTTAGGTTTACATTGTGTATGGTAATGGCTGGATCCAACATAAATTCTAGCCACTTAATCCCTACTTTCAACTTCAGCATATATGCCTCATATTATTCTGCCATGTTAACCATACAAGTGCAAGTTGATTAACCAGAAGAAAAATGTCAATTAGCTTAATAAAGAAAACAATTTTTTTTTTACTGAAATGCTTCCAAGAGTGTCTCAATATACTTGACATGATATCTAATTGCCATAATATTATTGTCATCATCATTCCCTAAATACTTGGACATGACCTTAGATGAACATAATGTTCTTGACCAAAAAAGGGTTAACCAGAAGTAATTGGTAAAAGTAAATGGAAATAAAACATGACCAAAAACCAAATCTTCTCAACGGAAGAAGGCAGGTTGGAGTTTGGTGGCCAAGATACGAATAAACCAATTTGTTCCAATTATTTTTCTAACCTTCTTGGCTCTACAGATGGCTCGGGGGAGACACTTCCAGGCCTATGGGATGGAGAGATCATTTCAGAGACAGAAAACCAAAGTTTGATTAAACCGGTCACTTGACAGGACGTGAAACAGGTGTCTTCGAGTCTGACCCGGACAGGCTCCGGATCCATATGGTTTTCCTGCCTCTTTATTTATATCTTATTGGAATATAGTGGGGGATGATATTTTTGAGGTCATGTGTAGCTTTATGAACTTAGGGAATCTAGTCAAGAAGGTTGACAGGTCTATGATAGCTCCTATTCTTAAACATGAGAAAGCCAAAAGAGTCGCTGATTTTCGTCTGATAGCTCTATGCAACACAATGTATAAATTTTTGTCCAAATTGTTGGCTAATAAGATGAAAAAGATTCTCTCAAAGATTAATGTAACATTTTCAACTTTTGTTCGAGAAACGTTTAAAACATCTCTATCTATTTGTTTCTTTTTTCTATAAAAAGGTTTGAGAAAAATTAGTCGCTTATGTTTTTGTAGTATGAAATAGATTCAGTTTATAATGTACTTTCTAATAATCCGATTGCTGCAAAAGTAAGCACCTTGGCAATATTAAAATAATGGATCACTCCATTTTAAGATGAAACACAGTTAGGTTTACATTGTGTATGGTAATGGCTGGATCCAACATAAATTCTAGCCACTTAATCCCTACTTTCAACTTCAGCATATATGCCTCATATTATTCTGCCATGTTAACCATACAAGTGCAAGTTGATTAACCAGAAGAAAAATGTCCATTAGCTTAATAAAGAAAACAATTTTTTTTTTTTACTGAAATGCTTCCAAGAGTGTCTCAATATACTTGACATGATATCTAATTGCCATAATATTATTGTCATCATCATTCCCTAAATACTTGGACATGACCTTAGATGAACATAATGTTCTTGACCAAAAAGGGTTAAGCAGAAGTAATTGGTAAAAGTAAATGGAAATAAAACACGACCAAAAACCAAATCTTCTCAATGGAAGATGGCGGGTTGGAGTTTGGTGGCCAAGATACGACTAAACCAATTTGTTCCTATTATTTTTCTAACCTTCTTGGCTCTACAGATGGCTCGGAGGAGACACTTCCAGGTCTATGGGATGGAGAGATCGTTTCAGAGACAGAAAAAACCAAAGTTTGATTAAACCGGTCACTTGACAGGAGGTGAAACAGGTGTCTTCGAGTCTGACCCGGACAGTGCTCCGGATCCATATGGTTTTCCTGCCTCCATATTTACATCTTGTTGGAATATAGTGGGGGATGATATTTTTGAGGTCATGTGTAGCTTTATGAACTTAGGGAATCTAGTCAAGAAGGTTGATAGGTCTATGATAGCTCTTATTCTTAGACATGAGAAAGCCAAAAGGGTCACCGATTTTCATCTGATAGCTCTATGCAACTCAATGTATATGTTTATGTCCAAATTGTTGGTTAATAGGATGAAAAACATTCTCACAAAGATTAATGTAACATTCTCAACTTTTGTTCGAGAAATGTTTAAAAAGATCTCTATTCGTTTGTTTTTTTTTCTATAAAAAGGTTAGAGAAAAATTAATCGCTTATGTTTTTGTAGTATGAAATAGATTCAGTTTATAGTGTTCTTTCAAATAATCCGATTCCTGGAAAAGTAAGTGCCATGACAATATTAAAATAATGGATCACGCTTTTTTAAGATGAAACACTTTTAGGTTTACATTGTGTAGGGTAAAGGCTGGATCCATCCTAAATTCAAGCCATTTAATCCCTGCTTTCAACTTGAGCATATATGCCTCATATTATTCTGCCTTGTTAACCATACAAGAGCAAGTTGATGAACCAGAAGAAAAATGTCCATTAGCTTAATAAAGAAAACATTTTTTTTTACTGAAATGCTTCCAAGAGTGTCTGAATATACTTGACATGATATCTAATTGCCATAATATTATTGTTATCATCATTCCCTAAATACTTTGACCTGACCTTAGATGAACATAATGTTCTTTACCAAAAAGGGTTAAGCAGAAGTACTTGGTAAAAGTAAATGGAAATAAAACATGACCAAAAACCAAATCTTCTCAATGGAAGAAGGCGGGTTGGAGTTTGGTAGCCAAGATACGATTAATCCAATTTGTTCCAATTATTTTTCTAACCTTCTTGGCCCTACAGATGGCTCGGGGGAGATACTTCCAGGTCTATGGGATGGAGAGATCGTTTCAGAGATAGAAAACCAAAGTTTGATTTAACCGGTCACTTGACAGGAGGTGAAACAGGTGTCTTCAAGTCTGACCCGGACAGTGCTCCGGAACCATATGGTTTTCCTGCCTCTTTATTTATATGTTATTGGAATATAGTGGGGGATGATATTTTTGAGGTCATGTGCAGCTTTATGAACTTAGGGAATCTAGTCAAGAAGGATGACAGGTCTATGATAGCTCTTATTCTAAAACATGAGAAAGCCAAAAGGGTCACCAATTTTCATCTGATAGCTCTATGCAACTCAATGTATAAATTTATGTCCAAATTGTTGGCTAATAGGATGAAAAACATTCTCGCAAAGATTAATGTAACATTCTCAACTTTTTGTTCGAGAAATGTTTAAAACATCTCTATTCATTTGTTTCTTTTTTCTGTAAAAAGGTTAGAGAAAAATTAGTCGCTTATGTTTTTGTAGTATGAAATATATTCAGTTTATAATGTTCTTTCTAATAATCCGGTTGCTGCAAAAGTAAGTGCCATGACAATATTAAAATAATGGATCACGCTTTTTTAAGACGAATCACTGTTTGGTTTACATTGTGTATGGTAAAGGCTGGATCCAACCTAAATTCAAGCCACTTAATCCCTACTTTCAACTTGGGAATATATGACTCATATTATTCTGCCATGAGAACCATTGAAGAACAAGTTGATTAACTGGAAGAAAAATGTCACGTAGCTTAATAAAGAAAACTTTTTTTTTTATTGAAATGCTTCCAAGATTGTCTGAATATACTTGACATGATATCTAATTGCCATAGTATTATTATTATCATCATTCCCTAAATACTTGGATGAACATAATGTTCTTGACCAAAAAAGGTTAAGCAGAAGAAATGTTCACATAAAATATGTGGCCATCATTCCTTACCTGAGGGCACCATTTTATTTCATTCACTACGCTATTTTGTGGGTCGAGAACCTGTGCCATTTTATTTCCTTCAGCATGCCATTCTATTTCATCTGGGGGCGAAAGCAATGGGGCCTGAAGGGGCCCTGGGCCCACTTCATTTTTTTAATTTATATATAAATTTTAGAAAATTGTATTTGTATTATATAAAAATTTTGAAAAATGATATTTTGGCCCCTATCTAGTTTAGAAACTTTAATTCGGTCCCCTTTATAAAAAATTTCTGGCTCCCCCCCTCTTTTCATTCAATGTGCCCACATTGTTGTGAGAGAGAAGTTGACTTTGGCCATCGGCCTAGTTTGTCATCATTGATCGATCCATCACCCAAAACAATGCCAGTCATCAGGTGGGCAATAATTTCCATTTCATGGTAAATTTTATTAGAATTTGAAAAGCCATGATATATACATATATACATGCATTTGAATTTCGAAAATAACTTTGGCCACCAGTTAATATAGGCCAGCCAAGGTATTAAATCTTCTCATTAGGCCGGAAAAACGCACTAAATGTTCTGATTAGGCAAATATCTTTATTTCCTATTGGCAACAGTAAAGGCCGTAGTAACTGGTACATTTTATAGTAGTACCTTCAGTGCCAAGGATGTTCGAATCATCCGTCCTATTGACGACCCCAAATACTGGACGGTATTGTCCTGTATGTTCTGCTTCTCTCTCTTAAATATTCTTTAATTGTCATCCTTTACTTTTGGCGGGACCTTCACAAATTTCAACTTGAATCTGTTATGGAATCTCACGAACTCGTTCAGTTCATTGATGGGTCTTCTCCACCCCCTTCTGAAGTCATAATCAAGGACGCCAAGAGCGAAATCAATCCAGAATTCACTGTTTGGAAGAGATCAGACAGGTTAGCCTTGAGCAAGATCAAAGCCACCGTCTCTAAACCTGTCTTAGAACAGATCATGTCCTGCAAATTTGCCTATGCAGCATGGCACACCTTGAAGATATCCATTAGATCTCAGTCACCTCTGAGAATAATGCTCTTGAAGAAAGAGCTGCATTTTATCCAGAAGAAAAACATGACTATGCAGTCATATTTGCAACGAGCTGACACTTTATCTGCAGTAGGACAAGAAGTCAATGATAGTGATCTTGTTCAGATCACAATGAACGGGCTGCCGGTAGAGTATGAAAGCTTTGTTACTTTTATTAGTGCCAACTCCTCTAATGCTTCCGTCATGTTTTCAGAGCTATTTGATCTTCTGCTTTCTCAAGAAAGGAGACTTGATCTTTTCAAATCAACGGTCACCAATTCTAACCGCTCTGTCCAAGCATTTCCACAAGTAGTAGAGAATCAAGCAGCTTCAATGTTTTTCGAGATCGAGGATGAGGATGAGGAAACTTTAGAGGACGGGGAGGAGGTCGGTCTCAAGGAAAAGGAAATCGGTTTCCAAATCGAAATCAGTTACAAACTGGAGATTCAAGCAGCAATAATGGAGGCAATGAAACTTACCCTCAGAATCCTGTTATATACCAATATTGCGGCAGGAAGGGTCACTCAGCCAGGTCATGCTATGATATTCCGTGATCATTCTCTACAATGAGATTACAAGAATCCACTGATGAATACTGGTATCCCGATACAGGAGCTACGATCATGTTGTCTAAAATGATGAAATGATGAGCAACAAGACAACATATGACGGACCAGACAATATTATGGTCGGTAATCATTCAAGTCTTCCTATTAAGCATACAGGGAGTTTATTAGTAAAAAGCACTGAGGTGCCTTTTCATCTTAAGAATGTTTTTCATATTCCCAGTAAAGCTCATAATCTCTTATCAGTGGGCAAGTTTACATATGAAAATGATTGCATCTTTCACTTCTCACCAACTGATTTTATTGTAACGGATCTGCAGACGGGTAGGGTTCTTCTTCAAGGACCAAAGACGCGTAATGGCCTCTATCCCATCAAGGCAACTAGATCCAGCAATGATCAGATTTCAACCAAGCAAGCAGCATTTAGCAGCTAGTTTCCAGCAGGTGTCGATAAGGCATCAGCATCTTTTGATCTCTGGCATCGACGGCTTGGTCATGCAAAAAGGAAAATAGTTAGTTTTCTTAATTCCAGTCGATTTATATCCATAAATACTCCCATTACAGAAGGAGTTTGTCAGTCTTGTCTCTTGGGAAAGGCACATAAACTACCATTTCCAAGTTCTGATTTTCATGCCTCACGGCCTCTTGAAGTATTTCATATGGATGTATGGGGACCAGCCCCAATTTTGTCTCGAGCTGGTTTCAGGTTTTTCCTGCTTATAGTAAACAATTATTCCAGATTCTCATGGTTATTTCCTCTTAAAGCCAAATTTGATGTGGTTGCATGCTTTAAGAATTCTAAGGTCTTGATTGAAAAGCAATTGATTGTCTCTATCTCTTCGATTCAATTGACAATGGCGAAGAGTTTGCAAAACTCAGATTTTTCCTTATTTTGTGACTCACATGGCATTTTTCGTTAGTTCTTATTATACACTCCAGAGCAAAATGGTATAGTTGAACGGAAAAATCATTATTCGTCAAAACAAGATTGACTATGCTTTATGACGCTGGTTTGACTTATGATTTCTGGGTTGATTCATTTCGTACTGCTGTTTATATCATCAATTGTCTCCCAACTACAAAATTGCAGCGCAAATCGCCATTTTCAATGCTTTTCAAAACAAGTCCAGCCTATGATCATCTTTGAGTGTTTGGGACCACGTGCTACCCCTTGGTGATGCCAACAAATGATTCCAAGTTTCATCCAAAAACAACTCCTTGCACTTTCAGGGCTATGAAACTCATCACAAGGGATAATTGTGTTATGACACCTCACGCAAACGAGTCATCATCTCCCGTTATGTCGTTTTTTATGAACTTCATGGACCACACATCGACAAGTCAACCAAAGATCCACTCGTCTCTGATAACGTTTTTGCTGCTTGGCTGCCTAGTGTGACTGCAAACACCCGATCCAGTCCAGCTGATGATGTTCATTCCTTACACGGTATTACCCCTTATTCCCCAGTTCCTATCGCTGGTTCTCCCACTCCCACTTCTACTTCATTGACTCATGCGGCAATAACCTGCCACCACCTGCGGATCTGTCACCTCATGATCAGAAACCATTAACATTTGCGTCGTCTCAATCCGACCTGCCTTCCGCTCCTGCAGTCCCTCCCGCCGATCCTCTTCCTCTCTTGGTTACTCGTTCCCATCCGATGGTCACTCGTTCCATGACTGGTTCCTTAATGCCCAAGGTTCTCACTACTCCCACCGCACTAGAGGAACCCAGCACATTCAAAGAGGCTGTTTGGTCCCTAAGTTGGCGTCAAGCTATGCAACTGGAATTTTCGGCATTACAGAAAAATCAAACATGGCAGCTTGTACCCCCCCCCAGCCAGATATCAATATCATAAGATCCAAATGGGCATACAAAGTTAAACATCATCCTGATGGCTCTATTGCGCGGCATAAAGCTCGGCTCGTTGCTCATGGTTTTCTTCAAATTACTGGAATTGACTACCAAGAGACATTCAGTCCCACTATCAAACCAACCACTATCCAGGTACTACTCTCTCTCATCATTTAGTTGGGCTGGTCATTGCGCAACTTGATTTTTGATAATGCTTTCCTTAATGGGTATCTTTCGGAAGATGTTTACATGGCTCAACCAGAGGGATTTGAAGATCCAAAATTTACTCATCATGTATGCATTTTAAATAATGCTCATAGGCTCAACCAAGCCCCGCATGCATGGTATCATCGTCTCAGTTGCTATCTTCGAGACATTGGTTTTACTGTTTCTCAATCGGATGCGTCTTTATTCATTTATGCTCATGGTTCCCATAAACTATATCTTCTCATCTATGTTGACGATTTGATCATTATCGGTACTTCACCGTTGCTTATTTCTCACGTGATACAGCAGCTTGGTACAGTCTTTTTTGTCAAAGATCTTGGTCCCTTGACATATTTTTTCGGCATTGAAGTCAAGCAAAGACCAGGCAAACTCTATCTATGCCAACACAACTACATTCATAGCATTATTCACAAAGGTCAACTGGATAATGCTAAATCTATGGTCTTTCCCATGGCAAGCTCTGGAAGGCGTCAATCTCACGATGACTCTCTCTTTGGGGATCCTACACTATATCGCAGTATAGTCGGAGCATTACAATATGCTACCCTAACCCATCCTAATATCGCATTTACTGTGAATCGTGCTTGCCAATTGATGCACTCCCTGAAGCCCATTCACTGGTTGATGGTTAAAGGGATTCTCCGGTATTTGAAGGGCACAAGTCATTACAGTTAAGCTTCTTTGCTGATGCAGATTAGGCTAGAAGCCCAGAAGATCAAAAATCAACAGGTGGTTTTGTGCCTCTCCTAGGCAACAACATAGTATCATGGGCGTCTAGGAAACAACGGACAGTTGTTCGGTCGAGTATTGAAGCTGAGTATATATCTTTGGTGTGTGCTGCTGCAGAAATTCTATGGCTTAAAGCTCTCTTGAAAGAGTTAAACATTCCAACATCTAAAGCACCGATCTTGTGGTGTGACAATATAGGGGCTTTATCTTTGGCGTCAAACTCTGTTTTCCATGCTCGAACAAAGCATGTTGAAATTGATTTTCACTTTGTTCGAGATCATGTTAACAAAGGAGAGATCCAAATAAGCTTCATCAAAACAAGAGAACAATTAGCAGGTGGAAAGACAAAGGCCCTTGGAGGAGCTGCGTTCAACGAATTTCGATTCAATCTAAACGTCATGGAATCTCCATTCAGCTTGCGGGAGGATGTTAAGGAAAGTGATAAGGAGAGAAACAAATCTGGTTGCGTTAATTCTGGCAAGGGATAAAATCATGTAGATTCTAAAATCTTGGTGTTAACAGTTTATCCCTTGCCATATATTGTTGTAATTCACGAGCCTTCCTTATCACATGTTTCCTTCCTTTTCTTTTTTGTAACTCCAACTGTAATGAACCTATATGTACCATGTAATACTCATCATCAATAGACAAGAAAAAGAGTTCATAGTAGTTTCTCTCGTTCTCTCTCAATTACTAGACTTTTCTCCTTAAAGTGACCAACTGGCACTCATTCATTATAGAAAAGAGAAACCTCTATTATCATCCCCACACAAAATGGGATGCATCCAAAAAAAATGAAAAGAAAATGCTGGAGAACGCATTGATATCATATATATATATATATATATATATATATATATATAAGGGAGTGAATGATGACTCTGGTTATCTAGATTCACCCAACAATCTAACCAAGGGTGTCCATCAAAAACAGGTGGATAGTTGACAGACAAACTTAGCATAAGGGGTGTGAACTAATATTAGATGATGAACATGTCCATCGCCTCTTTGTCATGATTTTTCTCTTAACTGTCTATTATGTTGGATTCGATGATGCAAATTAGATGGATGGGTGACACTAAAAAGCTAGAATTACCATTCAATTTTTTATTTAGATATATTGATGATAATAATAATGACAAAGTTTAACTTTTCTTTGTTGAACAAATGGGTAACAATAAGAATCAATTTTGGCTTTTCTTTGTCGAACAAATTTCGGTTAGCTCATTTTTGAACAACGGGCACCTTTAAAATATCAGTTCTTCTGTCGTATAGGTTCGACTGTATTGTCTCCTGGCTGTTTTCATGCAGATGACCTTATCCTCATGTGTAAGGTAGAGGCAGGAAGTGTACAGTGCATTAAAGAGGTTCTCTCAAGATTTTGGTGGAAAATATAGATTCTGTGTGAATTCTCAAACATCTGTTGTGATTCCTCCCCACGTTGAAAGACATTTGAGTGAAGATCTTAATTATATTTTTAGGCTAGAGTGGGCGTACTATCCCCATGGGAATACCTTTATTTTTAGGGAAAAACGAAAGTGGCCATTGTGAGGAGTTAGTGATTAAAGTTTCAAAAAGACTTGCGGAACAGAAAAGCCGTTTGCTTAACTATGCTAAGAAATTATATCTGGTAAAGCATGTAACATTACAAGAAAGGAAATCTTTAATGAAGGGCAAAAACAGTTAGTATTGGGTAACAAGGTGTCAGTATAAGTGTCGTTGACAGATTGCTCCATCTGTCAGTATAACTGAACTACAATGACGAAAAGACACCATCATAAAATATG
Organism: Nymphaea colorata; assembly: GCF_008831285.2. NCBI lineage: Eukaryota > Viridiplantae > Streptophyta > Magnoliopsida > Nymphaeales > Nymphaeaceae > Nymphaea > Nymphaea colorata. The sequence goes on from NC_045144.1 coordinate 15,392,045, forward strand.
TGATATTTACTGATGGAGAGCCCATACTGTCAGCGAGTGAAGACATTTACCAACAGTAGCACCCGTCACAATTAGTTTCTTTATACTGACGTTGACCTAGTATGTTAGAAAGCTTAGCCATGGTGGGTGTATATGCGGTCATTACATGGTGACAGAATAGGTTACGTAAGCCATCGTAACATATTCAGCATAAGAAGAAACTCTACTAGTAGCTGCGGTTCACAAACAGTCGTATTGGTTAAACAAAATGGATCTGATATTTCTGGGCCAGTTCCCATGTGATAATAAAATGAAATAAGGGTTTTCGGACCGACCATTTTTCTCTTCCCTCGCTTCCTTTTTTCCATTTTCTGTCTATGCCTCCATCACCTCCATCGTCGTTGCCCAGGTTCCTTCTCCACCGTAAAATATAGGTCAGGTTTTGTCCCTAACCTAATTTCTACCCCCAGCTCATACATTATATATATATATATATATATATATATATATATATATATATATAGATATATATATAATGGCTTAGAAAGATCAGGTAGCGTCCCTCAATGGACGCAGCCTTGAGTTGTCTATAAAAACATGAAAATTTTATTTTATTACCTTCAATTTGTGTTATGATACAGGGAAACTGTTGGGTTTTACGTTGTGAACAGACAAATAATGATAAATCAATTGAAATTGAAACTCTACAACAATCTTTTGAAGGATAAAGACAGCAAACTTCCTTCCATATTTGAGTCATAATATTTATCAAAAGAGCTACTAATAGATCAAGATAGGAAAGAGGATAATTTAGCCTAATAATATAGTAAATTCAAAGGAACCTTATTTCTCCTTAAAAACAATAAATACATTCTTATTTCCTGTATATTAGACAAATGGTTCTGCAGTTTGCTGCTAACTTTGAACATGCATAACATGTGCTAAATGGCACCTGCCATTGTTTCCTCTATTTCTTTTGCAATATATAATACTAATTTTGAGTACTGTAATGTTATTTCAGTTGGATTTTTAGGTGCAGGATAGCATGGTCAAATACATATTGTGGGCTTTATGAGTAAGAAGCATAGAAAAAAGGTCATCAAGAGACATGTAGTGGATATATATATATATATATATGATTATTTAAAACTAGTACGAAAAGGGAATTATAAAAATGTTAAGACTAAAAAATGTACATATTTTTATAAAAAAATTCTGAAATATCTCAGCCCCCTTCTTTCTTTTTAGTGCATATTTGTTGCATGCACAAAGGTGTGCATCCGGCTCGATCTTGTTTCAAACATGTTAGAGTACTCAAAAAAAGCTAGCTAGCCGGGAGTCGGTCCAAAACCAATAGAAAACAAAAAAACTTACATTTTAGCTTCAGTTTGTATTATATACGATTCAGGGAAACTGTTGGGTTTAACATTGTTCAATCTAACCTGGTTATGTACACAATTTAAAGAAATGAAAAGACTCAAAAGGACAATTCTTTTTCAAAAATTTCAACAATGTTCTCTTTTTCCTTTTGGCGTACATTTGTTGTATGCATAACGGCACACTCAATTCAAGGTGCTAAATGGCATCCGCCCATTGTTTCCGCTATTTCTTTTGCAATATAATGTTGAGTACAGTAATGTTTGTTATCGCAGTTGGATCCTTAGGTGCAAGATAGGAAGACAGTATTGTGAGCTTTACAGGTAAGAAGCATCACAAATAGGTCTTCAAGAGATATGCGGTGGATATAGGATTATTTAGTGTAGGACCAAGGGACAGATAAGCATTTTCCCTTGTTCTTATCGTCTGAAAATGATCAGGAAGTGAAGTCAGATTTGGAATGGTCGCAAAAGGCAGCTAGCGATTTTAAAAATATAGGTAAGTGTGTCCAGCCTGTATAGATATGGGTCCGTTCTAAGACTTCTAGTGTTTCGTCGACAAGGTGTGGGCCTGAGAGATAGACAAAGGGAATTTTTAAGACAAAAAGGATTTATAAAAATGTTAAAAGGAAACAATTTACATACATATTTTTATACAAGATTTCTACAATATCCCAATGTAGTTATGTAGGCTATGTTGGTGCATAAATTTTGGTGCATCAATATGGTTGATAACAAAAGTACCCCAGTTAAAAGAAAAAAAAAACTTTTTGTAAGACAAAAAAAAAATCAAAATATCCCCTTCTCTTTTAACGTGGAGGATTGTGTGAATCTAGCAACTCACTCTCGAACCTCCCTTCTTTCTTTTTTTAAATGAAAATTTGTTGCAAGCAAATCGATCTTGTTTGAAACGCGTCGGAAAGGCTAGCAAGGTGAGAGTCGGTCCAAAACCAGGTGAAACTGCTAGTTATGAACTTAAAAACTGAATGAAGAATTCTAATACTACGGCACTGCATGCCCACATGCAGCCCAAACACTCGATGTACGTAGCAAGCCGCACCGGGTCATTGATTTTATAGATCATTTGCCAACTAGGTGAAACAGCAGGTATATATATATATATATATATATGAAGGCCATTATACTATGCTGTGGATCATCATTCTTTACTCATCAATATCTGGTTCTCATCGTATGCTGGCCATGTTCGATCTTTCGTCCTATCTCCCAAGTCTGTCAACGTTGCATGGGCTGACCACGCAGAGTACTGGAAGGTGTCTTCCATGCACAACTCGCGGTATTTTGAACCCCAACCCCTCACCCTTTTTGTTCTCTCTCTCATTCTCACATATACATACGCGCGTGCACACATCTTTTAGTTGCAGTTAAATTTTTTGGGTCCTCTTTATTTACTGCAGTCTCTTTTTTAGGGTGTTACAGTTGTACCCACTAATTGGGTATTTCTGTCTCTTCCAGTTGTCCTTCGAAAATACCATAGTTGACATTCCCTTCATGAAATTATAAGGCCTAATGATGTATAAATTCTACATCATCTATATAATAATATCAAAAAGTGGCATGAATTTTTAAGAGCATGGATATCTGAGAAACAGGAGCAACGAGAGAAACGACTATGTGCTCTTTTTCTTGTCTATTGATGATGAGTATTACATGGTATATATAGGTTCATTACAATGGGAGATACAAAGAAGAAAAGGAAGGAAACGTGTGATAAGGAAGGCTCGTGAATTACAACAATATATGGCAAGGGATAAAACGTTAACACCAAGATTTTAGGATCTACACGATTTTATCCCTTGCCAGAATTAACGCAACCAGATTTGTTTCTCTCCTTATCACTTTCCTTAACATCCTCCCACAAGCTGAACGGAGATTCCACGATGTTTAGATTGAATCAAAATTCGTTGAATGCAGCTCCTCTAAGGGCCTTTCTCATTCCATCTGCTAATAGTTCTCTTGTTCTGATGAAGCTTATTTGGGTCTCTCCTTTCTTAACATGATCTCTGACAAAGTGAAAATCGACCTCAACATGCTTTGTTCGAGCATGGAAAATAGGGTTTGATGCGAAATATAAAGCCCCTATATTGTCACACCACAAGATCGGTGCTTTAGATGTTGGAATGTTTAATTCAAGAGAGCTTTAAGCCATAAAATTTCTACAGCAGCACACGCCAAAGATTTCTACTCAGCTTCAGTACTCGATGGAGCAATTGTCCATTGTTTTCAAGACGCCCATGATACTATGTTGTTGCCTAGGAGAGCCACAAAACTACATGTTGATTTTCTATCTTCTGGGCTTCCAGCCCAATCTGCATCAGCAAAGAGCATAATGACTTGTGCCCTTCAAATACCGGAGAATTATTTTAACCATCGACCAGTGAATGGACTTCAGAGAGTGCATGAAATGGCAGGCACGATTCGCAGCAAATGCAATGCCAGGATGGGTTATGGTAGCATATTGTAATGCTCCGACTATACTACGATATAGTGTAGGATACCCAAAGAGAGAGTCATCATCAGATTGAGGCGTACGAGAGCTTGCCATGGGAGAGACCATAGATTTAACATTGTCCTATTGAGCTTTGTGAATAATGCTATGAATGTAGTTGTGTTGGCATAGATAGAGTTCGCCCGGTCTTTGCTTGACTTCAATGCCAAGAAAGTATGTCAAGGGACCAAAATCTTTCACAAAAAAGACTGAACCAAGCTGTCGTATCACGTGAGAAATAAGAGACGGTGAAGTACTGGTAATGATCAAATCATCAACATAGACGAGAAGATATAGTTGATGGGAACCATGAGCATAAACGATTGAAGATGCATCCGATTGAGAAACAGTAAAAACAATGTCTCGAAGATAGCAACTAAGTCGATGATACCAAGCATGCAGGGCTTGTTTGAGCCCATATAGAGCTTTATTAAATTTGCATACATGATGAGGAAATTTTGGATCTTCAAATACCTCTTGTTGAGCCATTTAAACATCTTCCAAAAGATAACCATTAAGGAAGGCATTATCAAAAATCAAGTTGCTGCAATGACCAGCCAAACTGAACGGCGAGAAAGAGTAGTACCTGGATAGTGGTTGGCTTGACAGTGGGACTGAATGTCTCTTGGTTGTCAATTCCAGAAGTTTGAAGAAAACCATGAGCAACGAGGCGAGCTTTACACCGCGCGATAGAGCCACCAGGATGACGTTTAAGTTTGTACACCCATCTGGAACTTATGATATTGAATCCGACTAGGGGTACAAGCTGCCATGTTTGATTTTTCTGTAATGCCGAAAATTCCAATTGCATAGCTTGATGCCAACATATGGACCAAACAGCCTTTTTGAATGAGCCGGGTTCCTCTAGTGCAGTGAGAGCCTTGGCCATTAAGGAACCAGTCATGGAACGATGGGAACGAGTAACCAAGGGAGGAAGAGGATTGGTGGGAGGGACCGCACGTGCAGAAGGCAGGTCGGATTGAGACGATGCAAATGTTGATGGTTGCTGATCATGGGGTGACAGATCTGCAGGTGGTGGTAGGTTAATTGCTGCATGAGTCAATGAAGTAGAAGTGGGCATGGGAGAACCAGCAATAGGAACTGGGGAAATAACAGGTAATATCGTGTAGGGTGTGGTTGTCGGTGAGGAATGAGCATTATCAGCTGGACTGGATGAGCTGTTTGCAGTCACATTGAGCAGCCAAGCAGAAATAACGTTATTAGAGAGGAGTGGATCTTTGGTTGACTTTTCGATGCATGGTCCATGAAGTTCATCAAAATGACATGCCGGGAGATGATGACTCGTTTGCCACGATTGATTATATAAACAGCAGTACGGAATGAATCAACCCATAAATCATAAGTGTAACCAGCATCATAAAGCATAGTCAATCATGTTTCAATGACATGATTTTTCCGTTCAACTATACCATTTTGCTCTGGAGTGTATGGGCATGAGAACTGATGAAAAATGCCATGTGAGTCACAGAATAAGGAAAAATCTGAGTTTACAGACTCTTTGCCATTGTCAGATTGAATCGAAGAGATAGAGACATTCAATTGCTTTTCAATCATGACCTTAAAATTCTTAAAAGAAGCAACCACATCAGATTTGGCTTTAAGAGGAAATAACCATGAGAATCTGGAATAATTGTCTACAATAAGCAGGAAAAACCTAAAACCATTTCGAGACAAAATTGGGGCTGGTTCCCATACATCCATATGAAGCACTTCAGAAGGCCGTGAGGCATGAAAATCAGAACTTGGTAATGGTAGTTTATGTGCCTTTCCCTAGAGACAAGACTGACAAACTCTATTTGTAATGGAAGTGTTTATGGATATTAATCCACTGGAATTAAGAAAACTAACTATTTAACTTTTTGCATGACCAAGCCATCGATGCCAGAGATCAAAAGATGTTGATGCCTTATTGACGCCTGCTGGAAACCAGATGCTAAATGCTACTTGCTTGGTTGAAATCTGATAATTGCTGGATCTAGTTGCCTTGATGGGATAGAGGCCATTACACGTCTTTGGTCCTTGAAGAAGAACCCTGCCCTTTTGCCGATCCTTTATAATAAAATCAGTTGGTCAGAATTGAAAGATGCAATCATTTTAGGACGTAAACTTGCCCACTGATAAGAGATTATGAGCTATACTAGGAACAGGAAAAGCATTCTTAAGATGAAAAGGTGTCTTGGCACTTTTTATTAATAAATTCCCTGTGTGCTTAATAGGAAGACTTGAACCATTACCGATCATAATTTTGTCTGGTCCATCATTTGTTGTCTTGTTGCCCATCATTTCATCATTTTTTACAACATAATTCGTAGCTCCTGTATCAGGATACCAGTATTCATCAGTGGATTCTTGCAAACTCATTGCAAAGAACGCCCACGGAATATCATAACATGACCTGGCCGAGTGACCCTTCCTGCCACAATATTGGCATATAACAGGATTCCGAGTTCGAGTGTCGTTGCCTCCATTATTATTGCTTGAATCTCCACTTTGTAACTGATTTTGATTTGGAAACCGATTTCCTCTTCCTTGAGACCGACCTCCTCCTCGTCCTCTAAAGTTTCCTCGTCTTCATCCTCAACCTTGAAAAACATTGAAAGCTGCTTAATTCTTTACTACCTATGGAAATGCTTGGACAGGCCGGTTAGAATCGGTGACCATTGATTTGAAAAGAACAAGTCTCCTTTCTTAAGTAAGAAGAAGATCAAATAGCTCTAAAAATGTGATGGAAGCATTAGAGAAGTTGGCACTAATAAGAGTAACCAAGCTTTCATACTCCACCAGCAGCCCGTTCATTGTGATCTGAACAAGATCACTGTCATCAACTTCTTGTCCGGCTCAGATAAAGTGTCAGCAAGAAGTTTGATTCGTTCCAAATATGATTCCATAGTCATGTTTTTCTTTTGGATAAAATGCAGCTCCTTCTTCAAAAGCATTATTCTCAGAAGTGACTGAGATCTAAAGGATTTCTTCAAGGTGTGCCATGCTGCATAGGCAGATTTGCAGGACATGGTCTGTCCTAAGACGGGTTCAGAGACGGTGACTTTGATCCAGCTATAGGCCAACCTGTCTAATCTCTTCCAAACAGCGAATTCTGGATTGATTTCACTCTTGCCGTCCTTGATTATGACTTAAGAAGGGAGTGGAGAAGACCCATCGATGAACTGAACGAGTTCATGAGATTCCATAACAGATTCAAGTTAACTGCTCCATAACAGATAATTATCTCTGTTGAGTTTAATAGAGTAACGCTGAAATAGCATTCCATTGTGTTGAAGAGGACAACGAGCCAGCCATTTTCTTTGTAGAGGAAGAATACGACAGTGGCCTGGAAATGTTATCAACGACTGGGGAGGCAAAGAGTTATTTGAGATGAAATTTGGACCAAATTATAGAAGAGTCATGCTGGAATCCAATGCCACCAAGCTCGTTTTCAGATTCGTATCCTAGCAAAATCGCGCCCAGGATGTAGTCACGCCTCAGATGGTTCTCCTGTTGATTTATGGCTTCAGCACAGTTGTAGGGTGCCGTTCAGAACAATGTGTATTAAAAAATCCATAACATGCTTGTTAAAGTTTTGTGAAAGAAGAGGACGAGAGAGAAAGAGGAAAAACGAGAGAAGAAGGAGATTGTTTTATTCATTGTCGACTTCTCAATATATAGTCTTTTGATTTTGGTGATATACATAAAAACCTCTAATCTTGCCTAAGATCAAGGATTGGCTAATCTTGCCTAAGATCAAGGATTAGCTCTAGATTGATCCACCTTATCCGCCTTATCTTGATAAGGCATAGCTTTTCAACACTCCCCTTCAAGTTGACGCTCCTGGATTGCCAAGCGCCAACTTGCTTCTTAGATTGTGGAATGCTTCTCTTCCCAAGGGCTTGGTAAACATGTCCGCAACTTGTTTAGTTGTGGGAACGAATTGAGTTTGGATGTCTCCATTCTGAATCTTATCTCTCACCACATGACAATCAACTTCGATGTGTTTTGTTCTCTCATGGAACACTGGATTGGCTGCAATATGCATTGCAGCTTGGTTGTCACAGAATAACGTCATGGGCTCTTTGTGGATGATCCCGAGATCTTTTAGTAATGTTTTTAGCCAAATAAGCTCACATGTGGCGAGGGCCATAGACCTGTATTCTGCCTCTGCAGATGATCTAGAGACTGTTGTTTGCTTCTTGGTTTTCCAAGTGATAGGACTATTCCCAATCATGGTACAGTATCCGCTTGTAGATCTTCATGTCATTGGACATGAAGCCCAATCTGAATCACAATATGCTTTGAGGTGAATCGGCCCCTTTGATGACAACATAACTCTATATCCAGCAGTTCCCTTTAGATATTTCAATAAACGGTTCATGGCTTCTTTATGCGGCACTCGTGGTTGACTCATAAATTGGCTCAAGATGTGGACTGTGTGAACAATGTCTGGCCTTGTTAAGGTCAGATATATTAGTTTTCCAATCACCTTTCTATAATAATTTTGATCTTTGAGGACGTCTCCTTTTTCATTGTCAATCTTTATGTGTTGTTCCATAGGTGTCTCACATGGTTTTGCTCCCATGTACCCTGTCTCATGGAGTATGTTGAGAAGATATTTCTTTTGAGATCAGAAGATACCATCCTTTGAAGTAGCTAATTCTATGCCAAGAATATATCTGAGTCTGCCTAAATCTTTCAACTTGAATCTTTCATTCATCATGTGCTTTAGGGAATTGATTGCATTCAAATCATCCGCTGCAATGATGATGTCATCCCCATACACAACAACAAATGTTCATCCTCTAGTGCCGATCTTGGAAAACAATGAGTAGTCTGCCTTGGATTGAATATAGCCCATGTCCTTGAGAAAGGTAGCAAGTTTGGAAAACCAATTTTGAGAGGATTGTTTAAGTCCATATATAGACTTATTTAGACGACATGTCATTCCTTCCTCCCTTTGTCGACTAAATCCAGGAGGTAATTGCATATAAACTTCTTCTTCTAGATCACCATGTAAGGAGGCGTTATTAACATCAACTTGAAACAGGTGCCACTTTTGAATAGCGGCAATAGTCAAAAGACATCGAATAGTAGAGATCTTGGTGACGGGGGCAAAAGTCTCATTGTAATCAGCTCCTTCAGTTTGTGTATACCCTTTTGCGACTAAGCGGGCCTTGTATCGCCCGATAGAGCTATCAGATTGGTATTTGATTTTGAATACCCATTTGCAGCCTATGGGGATTTTGCCCAGAGGAAGTTTCGTGATAGTCCAGGTATGGTTGGCTTCTAATGCATCAATTTCAGCCTTCATAGCATCACGCCATCTAGGATCCTGTATGGCTTGGGCAAAGGATGAAGGTTCACATTGCTCAAGGAGGGTAGACATGAAACACTTGTAGTTGGAATTGAAGTTAGTGGTATCAAGACATTGTGTAATGGGGTAACGAGTACCTTTTGTGGGGCTTGTCCCCTCACTCTTCAACAAATGGCTGAAACTGGGCAAGACTGAGAAGCATTTGTAGTCCTTGAGATGAGTAGGTATATGCCTAGGTCGCGTAGATCTGCGAAGCTGAACTGAATCACCATGTGTAGGCTCGATTGATTGAGGAATGGGATCTGGGTTGGTCTCATCATCTAGATTTGATGGAATATTGTTAAGAGGTTTGCTTGGGCTTGGAAGAAGCTCATGTTCTCCTGAGACATAATCATTGAATGGTAAAGGAAGAACCACATGTTCATTGTCCCCAGTGTGCACTTCATTTTTATATGGAAAATGATTTTCACAAAATCTGATGTCTCTACTGGTGAACAACGACCCATTTTCAAGATCATAAACCTTGTAAGCTGATTGACCATATGGATATCCAAAAAATCTGAAACTTGGTGGGGAGAAAGCCAAGAAAGAAACGATTCCAACGGATCCTTGATCGACCCCAACCGTTGCCGGAGCTGACAAACGCCGGTGATCTGAAGTTGAGGCAAAACTCAGCTAGGCGCTGGAACAGGGGATTCTGTCAGGACAGGCGGTCTGAAAACCATCGATTCCGGCTGACGCGGACATTGGCTACAGTTAGATGGAAGCGTAACTTCCAAATGAAGCTTCCTATGCAACCTTGGATCAATCGAACTCTATGGATACAACACCTGATTTTTGAAGCGGAAGAGGGTGGTCGGTCGGTCTGCCTCTTTCACTGAAGAAGAAGAAAAGGAAGATGGTGGCTGTGCGTTTTTCCCACTGCTTTTTGTTCTTCACCGCCAAGGAAGACTGGTTGACTTCTGTGTGGGAAAAAACAGAAGACACCAAGAGATTTAGACAGGAAAGGGGGGACAGCAAACAGAAGCACAACATGTGCTTATTGCAGATAGGCGATAATAGAATAGCTCTGATACCATGAAAAACCTAGTAACTGAGAGAGAATGAGAGAAACGACTATGAACTCTTTTTCTTGTCTATTGATGATGAGTATTACATGGTATATATAGGTTCATTACAGTGGGAGTTACAAGGAAGAAAAGGAAGGAAACGTGTGATAAGGAAGGTTCATGAATTACAACAATATATGGCAAGGGATAAAATGTTTAACACCAAGATCTTACGATGTACACGATTTTATCCCATGCCAGAATTAATGCAACCAGATTTGTTCTCTCCATATCACTTTTCTTAACAATATCTATCTATCTGATCTAATCACTGTGTTAAATTTTACCATGCTTAGCATCCTTTTGTGTTGGTCTGATGGTAATAAAGGGGGAACGTGTCGATCCACATTGTCTTTGATTTGTGTATTTTAGATTGTTGTGGATTCCAAAATCACGAGGTCCAACAAATATGAATGGATTTTGGGTCCTAGGCAAACTTGTCCGGCTTGTGTAGTGATCATTTGTTGTGCTGGTTCCTGAGAAATAAAGTGGATCCTTGGTGTTCCTTAATTTGCATCTCATAATGCTTTAGGTTTTATGGAAACTTGATTGAATTAGGTTAGCAGTAAGCAAGACATCATCAAATGTAGAACTTTACTCTATTTTATTAACATTTATTTACTGAGGGTTTCTTAATGTAATTAAGGATTAGCTTTTTGTAGTGGAGAATAGTGGAGATGGAAAGAAGGATAATCACCAACCCTCAAGGCATGTCATGGATGCATGTGTGCACTTCTTATTTCAAAGGTTATCTCATTGAATAAATTCCATTTAAGGTTTTCTTCCCAAACAGATTTTGGAGGATCTTATCCTTCCAATCTTTTCACAAAATGTAGCTCTTAGCTCTCCAACTCATGGATGTCGGTATCAGATGGACAGGCAATAACAGGAGCTAAGATAGCAGATCGCAGTGGTGAAGCTAGAAATTTTTAGCTAAGGCGTATTGTTACTATTTCAAAGTTTAGCTAAGGCATATTGTAATTATTTCAAAGTTTACGTGGTCAATCATACGTAAAAAAATGAAAACTAAAGAAATCTGTGTGTAAGTAGTGTTTTTTTGGTGCTAGTGTGGGCAATTGCCCACAACAAACCACAACATTGCTCCACCACAACATAGCTCTTACTAATGGTATGGTTACTGACATTTTGTTGTACAGTGAGTACTAATGACATTTTCTTGTCAAGTGAGTACTAATGGCATTTCATTGCAATGAGTCTTGACCTTTCAATAATGAGTCCTGACCTTTCTCTAAGGAAAGTACTAATGACATTTTGTTGTCAAGTGAGTACTAATGGCATGAAATTGCAATTAGTCCTCACTTTTCAATAATGAGTCCTGATCTTTCAAAAGAGTCCTGACCTTTTTTATCCTGACTTTTCCATATGAGTTCTGACCTTTTTGGATCTTGACCTTTCCATAACATTCAGGAAATCATCAAAAGTGCTTCCATTAGTCTGAATAAGAAAAAGAGGGCTTTGTTCTGATGTGACGTGACCTTCAACAATTGGAAGTTGCAAGTGCTTTGACTATCAGACATGCAAAGCCCACAAAGCACTCGCAAAGATTGCTCGTGACTTTGTTTGCTTTGCGAGTGCTTTGACTATCAAAGATCCGAGCTTCCATTCACTTTGTCCTGACTCACTAGGCGAAGGGTATGATATTGCATTTGCATACTCGACGAGAGAGAAATGAGATATGAGAGAGACGAGGGGTGAAAACCAATAAAAACATGAACGGATTTGGGATATGCAAATGGAATAGATGCTTTGGAAGAGTACTACCTTTGTGTAGAATACATTGAATTGGTTAGGGAAAAGAGTTAGCTGTTGTTGCTAGAGCCAGTTCTCTTTTGTCTTTCTTGTGGCACGGTCAGAGTGACTGTTGGTGCTTTCATTGTTCTTTTGGTGGTTGGTGCGGTACTCGTGGTGGTGCTACGAGATGTTATCATAATTTCATAGATACGGATTGATCCCCCATCAGAACTATGGATCCACGGATCCTTTTCATCTAATCACACACAGGTTGCTTTGTCATTGTCTGATGTTTGGTTGTCTCCTTACGAAAAAGAATGTATCTACTTATAGTATTTTTGCCCCTGCTCGGCAGTTCCGTAGCAGGTGCTTTCAGACGTTTTCTAGGTGCAGAAGGAACCGCTATAATTACCACCGCGTGCATTTCATTATCTTCTATCTTATCATTTCTTGCTTGTTATGAAGTAGCATCGGGAGCTAGTGCTTGCTATCTCAGAATTGCTCCATGGATCTCATCGGAAATGTTTGATGCTTTTTGGGGCTTCTTTGGCGACCGTGAAGTAACCGGATGAATTGCAGAGTAGATAGATCTGATCCGAACGCTGCAATTGCTCCGCGGCGATACGGACTCGACCCGCTCTTACCCCCACCCTGGGGCACCATAGCATGTCAGGGATAAGGGGGGATATACTGGACGTCACAACCCCCTTGGCGGCTGTGCCGCCCTGTGGAGTCGACGTTCTGAAGGCTCCACTTGACAGCCTTTCGATCGATACACAGTTGAGGAGGCCGATCACGAACGCTATAGGTGTGGGAGCGATCCTGGTCAGGGAAGGCTCAGACAGCACCTCGCATATTGGTAGCAAGAGGGCGCTTATGCCCGGACGTGCGGCCTTATGGGGAAGGGACCAGCCAATACGGACAGCACACCCCCCACTGACAGGCGCACCTCTGTATCGACGACATCACTCTCAGGGTCTAGTTGGTGGAACCGGTGAACCACACAAGCTGGTTAGATGCGTGGGGCAGAGGGCTCATAGTACCCCCTTTTCTTGATCCAGCCTTTGATTCGCATCGGTAGTCAATCACCTACTCCACAAATCCAAGGGCTGGCGCCTACACTGTTAGGTGGTGGACAGGGAAGAAGGAGCCTAAGCACGGCAAATGTCGTACACTTGAGTGGCACAAGAAAGCGATACCGTACCCATCGACATACGGTTCCCGCGGAAGATCAAGTTGGTGAGCCGTGTGATGGGAAACCTTCCAGCACGGTTTGGAGAGCACTCAATACAAATGAGAGGTTAACAACCACAAGGGGAGCTCGCTATATTTGCAAATTGGTCCGACTCGTAATTCACTTCTGACCCCGTGTTTGATAGCCCGACCGTAGTTATGTCAATTGTAGTTACATCCGTCAGTAGCTTGGTCCATCTTTATTCCATTTCATATATGTCTGAGGATCTGCATAGCCCTCGATTTATGTGTTATTTATCCATTCCTACTTTTTTTATGCCAATGTTGGTGACTGGACATAACTCTCTTCAATTATTCTTGGGATGGGAGGGAATAGGTCTTGCTTCCTATTTGTTAATTAATTTCTGGTCCACACGACTTCAGCAGATAAAGCAGCTACTAAAGCTATGCCTGTCAATCGAGTAGGTGATTTTGGATTAGCTCCTGGGATTTCAGGTCGATTTACTCTCTTTCAAACAGTAGACTCTTCCACCATTTTTGCTCGTGCTAGTGCCCCCAAAAATTCTTGGATTTCTCGCAATATGAGATGGCATGCCATAACTAACATTTGTATTTTACTTCTTATTGGTGCTGCTGGGAAATCTGCAAAGGTAGGATCACATACTCGGTCACCCGATGCAATGGAGGGTCCCACTCCAGTATCCGCTTCGATTCATGCAGCTACTACGGTAACAACAAGCATTTTCATGATAGCAAGGTGCTCCCCTTTATTTGAATACCCACCTACAGCTTTGATTGTTATTACTTCTGCAGGAGCTACGACGTCATTCCTTGCGGCAACCACAGGAATCTTACAGAACGATCTCAAAAGGGTCATAGCTTATTCAACTCGTAGTCAATCAGGCTATATGATCTTTGCTTGTGGCATTCCCAACTATTCGGTTAGCGTCTTTCATTCAATGAATCACGCTTTTTTTAAAGCATTACTATTCTTGAGTGCAGGTCCAGTGATTCATGCCATGACGGATGAGCAAGAGATGCTGAAGATGGGGGGGCTTGCCTCCTCGTTCCCTTTCACCTATGCCATGATGCTCATGGGCAGCTTATTGGATCTCCTTTTCTAATTGGATTTTATTCCAAAGATGTGATCTTAGAGCTCGCGTAGACTAAATATACCATCAGTGGGAACTTTGCTTTCTGGTTGGGAAGTGTCTCTGTCCTTTTCAATTCTTATTACTCTTTTTGTTCACTTTTTCTAACATTTCTAGTACCAACTAATTCATTCAGGCGAGACATCGTCAGATGTCATGATGCACCCATTCCTATGGCCATTCCTTCAATACTTCTGGCTCTCGGGAGTCCCTCTGTAGGATACTTCGCCAAAGTGTGGCCCATTAGCCCATAAGTCTGTACTGTGACGAAGCGGCTGTTGCTCACCCGACACGATCGTACGAGGTCACAATTCACCCAACACGATCATCCGAGGTGAACAAGAATTGGGGATCGGATGCGGGCGAAATTCCCGCCAATGACTGAGATGTTCAGTCAACTCCCTCCCCCTCTGTAGGGGGCTGGACCTACGAGTGAGCAGAAAAGGGAGGAGGAAAGAACCCCTGGTGAACCGTCATAATAAGTGAACAAGTGTAAGCTTCGCTGCCCGACAGTATTCAGTACTGACCACACCGAGGGACAGGCCCTGAAGCGAAGGATGGGAATGAGCAGAATCAATGTGTTCCAATTTCTGGCCTTGCACCAACCATCCAATGGACCATGGACTAAACGGCCACTGCCTCAAATTAAAGGACTATGTCTAGGGGACCACCGCCCCCCCACACAAGGTACATCTTGCACCTATGGGCCGCTATAATTATCCAAGAAGACACTCGAAACTGGAAGGATAACCCACCCGGTGGACTGCCGAGCGTCCTACGACACAGGAGCGGGATTCTCTAGAAAGCCAAGGCCGTGGGTTGGATGGCCAAGAGGGCCCACTTGGAGACTTGGGATCTAAGCAGGAAATGCGAAGGTAGCTTGCTGAAAGCTGGCCGGCTGATAGGCGAAGGAGAAGAAAAACGTGAAGTTCTGATCTGAGTAGGCTCAACATTGGGAATACCCTAACCCTAGGAACCGGGGGCCTGGCCATCCACTTCTTTTTTATTCGGTAGATAATGGGCTCAGTAGCCCACCTCTTGAGTTTTGAGTAGTGCCTACTTGCCTGTTGGCTCTAATGAACCGTAGTAGGCATGCGTAGCACTTGCTCGCTCCAAACAAGAGAAGGCTCGCTCCAAAGTGGAGAAGAGTCATCACTCTACACTCGTAGGCCTGGCTTGAGTCTCCGATAAGGCAGTCAAAGAACAAAGAAGGAAGTCCGTGTTGTGAGTAGCGATTTTGATAGTTGTTCTTAGTCCGATTGTACTGCAACGATTAGTACAGAGTCATCCTTCGAATGATCTGTCAAGCGAGTGGAAGGATCCCAAGAGAAGCATGAGTGGAACGGCTCTAGTTTCCGTTAGCAGCTGTAGTCGGACTAGCCTTCCAAGCCTTCACTAGATTAAGCTCCAAAATTTGACGGAAGCTACTCAAGCCGATAGGTCGGTAGGCTCGACAGCTCTAGCTCTACTCCAATAAGGAGGTGATGCAATATGGAGAGTTTGAGAGGGTGGAAACTTATTGGAGAGTAACGACAGGATGAGTGAAAGCTGCTAGCCGATAAAAAACAGAAGAAAAAACCCTTTCCAAAAAGACTAATTAAAGGACGCTTTCAATATCAGGCTCGTCTGGTAGGTCTGCCGTTTAAGGCGATGGAAAAACATGCAAAGCGAGCAAAGAAAAGGACTTACCAAGCGAACAAGGAAAACCAGAACTCCACGAGGAGGCTACCGCACTCCGTCGAGTTCATTTGCTTTTGTTGGTAGCTGCTTTTTTCGAAGAAAACTGTAGGGCAATCGTGAGATGGTTGGCTCTGTCTTCAGGTGGCTACTGCTTAGTTAGCTCTGTATTTAGTCTTGTCTAGAACCATTTGTCTGATAGCTCATCCCTCTAGGCAAGTGAGAAGAGAACAATGCAACAAGCTATGGAACTGCCTCTACGACCTACTGTATTGCTTTTCTTCTCTTTCAGATCCTCTCTTTTCCTTCGGAACAAGCACTTCTCTTTGTAGCTTTAGCTCTACTACTGCTAGGGAAAGGATCAGAGAGAAAAGCTAAAGCCCTACCACTATTACGGGACTGCTCTCTGTGCACTACTTTCAGTGTACTGCTTTGCTCGCTCTATTGTTGGTTAGGTAGGCTATGTCTTGAGTAGCTCGCTCTTCATCGAAGCACTACTGCTATCAGGTAGCTACCTTAGAGTATAGTAGCAACAGACCTAAAGACGTGGCACTCTTCGATCTACGGGCTTGACGGACCTAAAGACGCAGCACTCTTTGATCTACGGGCTTGACGGACCAAGGCCCTACGCCTGCGAGGCTGAGTTACTCTTTGTGTCATGTGTGTATGTACCGCTTATCAAGCTCTGACGTCTTGCAGTCCTCTTCTTGCTCTTTTTCTTGTAGCTACTAAGAGGTGCTACTCTTGAGTTGGGTCAGCTATCTCTTGCTCTGTCTTGAGTGAGCTCTGTAGTTCTGTGTTGCTTTTTTTGCCTACCCCATGTCTATGCAACAGAGAAGAGAACAACAACTACTGTGTTGTGCCCTACCTGGGAGACAACTGCTATGCCCTACCACTGCTACGAAACAGCCTCTAGTACAGCTAGGAAAGTCAGAACAGAAACTGGTAGCTACTACCTACCGAAACAAGAGGTAGCTACATTCGGGAAGACAGAGCTCTAAAGTCAACCTGAAGAACAACTAGCTTTTAGTTGTTGCTAATCGAAAGCCCTCAGAAGAACTCCTTCATTGAAGGGTCAGCGGATCCATCTACAGACCTACTATCCAAAGACCATCAATAGGGTTGGCTAGCTACTCTACAGAAGACCTACTCAAGGGTAGGCTCAAATACCTACTAGAAGACAAAAGGAAGATCTAGTAGGTGTCAGTGAGCAACAGGCTCAAAGAGAGCCAACGAAGCTAGTCTTGACAAGGTCTTGCTTATCGACAATCCCACTATGGCACCTATCTATGCCTATCAGCCAACCAACTAAGAACAGAAATGTACCTTTATAGTGGAGCTCAACGCTTATCAGTGAAGAAGTCAAGCACCTTCTCTTGAGGAAGTATGATTGAGGAACTACTCCTAGCTAGCTCCACTCGAGGGAGCTGCTAGCTTCAGTGAAACAGCCATCCTTGTGATTAAGGATAGGGGATAGACCATACATCAAAGGTGCCATTTTTTTGGTCAAAGAAAAAGCTGCTTAGCTTTAAGAAGCTGCTCAACGCCGACAGCTAGGAAATGCAGGACGGCGCTGATATCAAAAAAACCGAGGGGCCCACCACGGACACCATTGATGCGGATCCAGATGTAGGGAGAGATAGCTAAAGAACCCATCCCGATTCCTAACCTACGATTCCTTATCCCATAACGACGGAGGTTTCTAGAATCCCCGGGAGAGAGAGGGGAATGAGTTAGGAAGAGGTTCCTCTATAGATAGATAGTCGCACAAAACAACATCTTTGTCTGGAGTAGCTGGAAACCCACTCTTGTTTTGTCCTATACCTTTCATGTTGACCACACAAGGTCTCCGGATCTACTACTCCTTGAGTAAGCTCAGTCGCCTTCCATGAAGACTTGACTTGAATCTATGTCTTCAAAGCCTTTGTTTTGGAAGCCAAGAAAGAAATGCAGAAGCCTTTGCTCATCGGGCCGCAACTCCGTTTAGATGTCCATTTTCTTCTTCTTTGCTGATCATTGCGTTTACCAAGGTCCTGCATTGACTCGGGAGTGAAGCATATCTGACCGAGACAAAATGCTCTGATCAATTGCTCGACTCCAATGATGGCCACCTCCAATGGAATCATGCAACCCTCGAACGAGGGAGTTAGAGACTTTTCAAACTCTATGGATCCGACACGGATAGAGAAACTCACCGCTATCATTGGCCCTGAGCTTTTTTCCATGAATGGATCAGACGGAAGGCCGGGATTTTGTGTTCCGAACTACTAATGACATGAGGAGGGGTTGCCAGCTACCACTGAATGGCCCAGGGGACAAGGAACCACCCCGTACCAACATACAAAACTGCAGGGTTGGACGTGTGGGAGACAAACATAATAGAATGTTCATCTTCCACTTATGAACCAGTCTGCCCTAATGATCATCGGACACCATTTTTTGCTCGTCAAAAAACTCGCTCCTACAACTTCGCTCGTAGGCAAGACTCTCTCAGCGTTAGTGCTAGGGGCGGCAGTGTTTTTGAATTCCGTCTCTCTGAACTGAAGACGCACTTCTCAGATCAGGCTAGGCCTCTCCAGTGGAGCTGGGCGTCGGGCCCCTGGATGCGCTAGCGATCGGCGCAAAGGGGAGTTGTTGGCAGGGTTGATCGGCCTGGTATCCTGCACCTCGCGTTCATGATAGAAACATTCCACTGTGCCCCGGAGACACGGTCGAAGCACGCCCGCCCTGTGTGCTTCTTTCACGACATGCTCAGGTCCTGGGTGTCTTCCTGTGGTATTCTAGCGTTAGAAGAAGTTGTGTCCATCCCGGACATCTGCAACGTCCTCCCATGCCTTCTATTATAGTATAGGACTCTTCGGTGACTTTCGCGGTCGCCCTCACTGAACCGACTTGAATCTGAACTACAATTCAGATCAGGTCTGACCGAAATTGGATTTCCTTTTCGTGCCATATGGCGCTTTGACTTTACTTTTTCCCCCTTCTTCCCGGTCCAATATTTGTTCTCGAAGGTCTTCGTATCCGTGTAGAAGCAAACTCTCCAAATTTATGAGCAACATTTCCTTCGGCGATCTTACAACGAACAGGAGTTTTTCCATTGTAAATTCGTACTCCGCAATCAACGAATTCCGGCGAAATAGAAGATCTACATGACCAAATTTTTATGAGAATGGTGATGCCTGTGCTACTGCTACGCAAGGATGCACTGCTGCTTTTGGCGTCTCTGCTACGCAAGCCTACATTGCTCACTTCATTCTCTCTTTTTTTCTTCATTAAAAAAAGGTCAACAAAACTGCCCTTCCATATAGATTGTCGTGCCATGAACTAATTTCTGTGTTTCCCCACTACGGTCTGAAATCCTTCTTTGGTGGGCTTCCCCCAAGGTGACACCGAAGGTCTACCTCCTTTTGTGCGCCCCTCACCTCCTCCATGAGGATGATCCACTGGATTCATTGCAACACCACGAACAATTGGGCGTCTGCCTAACCCTCCTTTTCTAAGCTTACATGCACCATGGTTGGGATTGGAAACTATACAAATAGTAGCTCGGCATCGGGAATCAATGAGTTTTTCAACACCCGAAGGTAGACACACAAGACATTGTGGTGCTGGTTCCTTCATTATTTTAGCAAAAGTTCCTCCAGCTCGAGCCAGCTTTGCGCCTTGACGTGGATGACATTCAATATTATGTACCCATGTTCCTATACATATATCAGCTAATGGTATGCAATTTCCTACTTAATAATGAAGATCAAGTATATCGTATCTAAAAGCAGGGGGGCGTGGCCCAGAGGCAGGCTGCTGACTACCCCCTTCCACTCGGCCCTGATTCGCAGTGCGAACAAGGTCTTGGAACCTCAGTGTTGTATGGGCATGATGGGCGGGGTCGCAAGAAGCCACTGGTTGAAGGTTTGGACCAATCTAAATTCATAACCATGTTGCCCACTTCCAATTGATGACTGGCTAATATATAAGTGTTGACCTAAGCCCCTCTGTGCTGGGGCTCGGCTCCCGAACCGTACGTGAGCTGCCTCATACGGCACTTCCTAAGAATGCCCCCCCCTTTCTTAATCACACAAGAAGAAAAGGTAGCTCCGAGCACAAAAAGACTTTGGAAAATCCCTTCGCCCTCCTGGGCGGCTATTAGAGGTTCTTTAGTTCTTTTTTAAGTAAAGCTTCCTTGTTCCTTAGTGTAGTCTCGGTCCATAGTGGAAGACTCCATTCCTTAGCCTTTTTTATATCCTAAGCTGACACAACTCCGTACCTTAGTGTAGTCTCCACAGCTCCCATTCATATAATGGCATTTTGCTGTCAAGTGAGTACTAATGGCATTTCATTGCAATGAGTCCTGACCTTTCAATAGTAAGTCCTGACCTTTCAATAAGGAAAGTACTAATGGCATTTTGTTGTACAGTGAGTACTAATGGCATTTTGTTGTCAAGCGAGTACTAATGGCATTTCATTGCAATGAGTCCTAACCTTTCAATAATGAGTCCTGACCTTTCTCTAAGGAAAGTACTAATGGCATTTTGTTGTCAAGTGAGTACTAATGGCATGAAATTGCAATGAGTCCTGACATTTCCATAACATTCAGGAAATCATCAAAAGTGCTTCCATTGGTCTGAATTAGATTAGCTTATTTGAAGAAAGAACTCTTTTCATATCTGAAATTGGCATTACTCCTACTTTGAATAAGCAAACTTGCTTCCTTTGGCTTTCAATGTCCAGTCCAAACGAACCACTATCAGAATGAATGTCATTTTGATAAGCTTGATAAGCACTCTTTTTTCGCTTTTCCCTGAAGCTTCGCTTTGCGAGTGCTTTCTTTTTCTTGAAGTTTTTTAGTTTGCTTTGCTTGTTCTGCTATCGAGCTTTGCCTACCGCTTTGCGAGGCTTTCTTTATAGGTCCTCGGAGCACTTTTCGCCGAGCATTTCACCCTCTTGACTTCACTACGCTCAGTGGCTCGCCAATAGTTCAAATTTCTTCTTTGTTGGGAGAATAGTTCCAATCATAGAACAATGGTCTCCAAAACCACAGGTTAAGGGTTCATATCCCTTTTCTCCTGATCCAGAAACTCTTCTTCATTCCTCTGGGGGGAGTTCGCAACCAAAGAAGTGCTTGGACCCGACCCCTTTTTCTGTTATGGCCGAAGCCCTACCCTACATACAGCTAGAGCTCAAGAGTTAGATTTCCAATTCTAGAAAACAAAAACTTGTGAACTACTGGCTATTCTCAAGACCGGGCGACCACCCGGCTTCTTAGGATCTAAAAAACAGTCTTTTAGATAGCCCGGCTACTTGAGTACGCAAGCCCTACGAAGTACGCAAGCCATTTTCATTTGAAGTAGGGAGACCAGTTGGATAGTGACTTCTGTAGGATGACTACTCTTGCTAGGGCTTCTTCCTTTGATTTTTTTTATCTATGGAAGCCTTTGATACAATAGGCATCCCTTCTTCAAAAGACGCTACTGTGCCACTATCTAACACCACCGATAGACTATTGAAGATTCAAAAGCTGAGTAAACCGAAGGTTCCCCTTCTAGCTTGAATCCCAGTCCCCTATGGATAGTCAATAATTACAATATCTATAGTTAGCCTGAATTAGTGAAGTTTGGTATGACCTTTTTATTTTTAGCAGAACAAATTGCCTTCTTCTTTGCTGCTACAGCGGAAACCCTATGGAAGTACCAAGGGCGAACAGCCCCTCTTCCCATAAGAAATGGAAGACCGGCGTACTACAAAACGAATTCCTTCCAACCGGTCGCATAGCAAGATGGATGGGCTAAGGTAGCCGAAGTCAGAAAGAGTGCAGCTAATATACCTTCTCCTCAAAATGAATGACACTAAAAAAGAGGCAAAAAAAGGTCTTTGGCTGCTACAGTGGAAACCTTCAAATCATGATCCACTTCCTCTTTGGCGGAAGCTAAAGCTACCTTTCCATCATAAGTACAACGCGCGGTTGATATTAGCTTATTGACTTGAGCTTGAGGCATAGGCATAGGCATAGGCATAGGCGGGATAGGGATAGGGCTTTGCTTGAGCATAGGGAAAGAAGCTCTCTCAGTCAGCCGATAGTACCTGTTGCCGCCTCCTGACCTTTAGAGTGAGTGGTGGTGGTGGTGTAGTGGTGGTGTAGTGGTGGTGGTTTTTCCTCTTCTGTCCCACGGGGTAGGGGGAGGCTTTTCAGTGAACCCAAAGGCTAAACGTTTTGCGATAGGAGCTTGCGTGTGGGCCCAAGCTCTATAGGAAATCCAATATCATAGGCAACGCAGCGGCTACTCTTTTGCTATGGGAGTGATTTTCTTGTAGTTTTGCTTCTCTTTCTGCTTCTTCCTTTCTTCCTGGGGCGATGATCGAGTCTAGTTCTACTGTGGGCATACTGCCTCACTTGTAGGGAACCATGTCAAGCTAAGTGATGTTCATGAAAAGGTATTTCTTTCAACCTTTTCATTTTCATGTTTTTACTTTTGCTTGACATTTTTGTCAAGAATATTATGGTCATTATAGTCTACGTTCAAGTATTCAGTCTCTTATGTTTTCCTCGATGAACAATAGGAGAAGTACTGACTTATCAATGACTTTTATGGTGATTTTTTTTAAAAAAATTATATTTATTATGAAAATAAGCTAGTCTTCTGTTTTGTCTCGATAAATATTAGTTTGGTTGTTACAAGCTAAAAGAATCAGTCCTATGGAAACATGTATTGGGGAAAGTAAGCACACACATTAGGCCAATGATTCAGAACAAATGAAAATGATGGCTCAAAAAAACTTATAAATAAACACTTCTATGTCTGGAACATATAAAAAAGAACAAAACTTTCCACACAATTTCCAAAAAAGCACCCATTTGGCATCAAAACTGATCACTAAATTAACAAACTACATCTTTTTCTTCAACCACCACCACCAAAAAACCTTGTCTCACCACTATACCCAATTATGATATTGAATTTAGTTAAACTAGTCAATGATGAATGTCAAGAAATAAGAAATACATGATAAAAAATAGCCGATATTAGGTGGGACCATTATCGAAGAATCTCTTCTATCTAATCAAGTCTTATAGCTTTCTACTGCGAATAATTAACAATTTCACTTGCATGATGCAGCTAGACATGCAACTTTTCATGTTAAGTCAGTTGTCTTTTATTACTAACATGATGGTTCATAAACAGAGCTCAACCTTGAGCAGCTTCAGCATGATAAAAGTGGGATGGAAAGAACTTGGTTTAATACCATTATGGTCTTATTCTTGGAGTTCAACCCAAAGTACTTCTAATTGTTAACATTTTGATTAAAGTGCATTTCCTTTCACAAAATCGCATCAAACAATACCTATGTTTGAGGGACATATGTTTCTTGTCAATTATATATATGGGCAGTAGAAAGCCACAATTTTTGATAATTTTGAAGAGAATATATGATGTATATATTGACAAATCTTGGAGTCAGGTAAACAAGAAAAAGCCTTCTCACCTATACATGCAAGTAAGGTTTCATCATAATGTAAGTATGAACTAATCTTCTCATCTTACAAATCCTTATCTAACACTTCCTTTCAATTTGCTAATTACATGGAAACTTGTAAATGGGTTTCCTTCATCTTGATCAAAATGAGTTGTTAGTCAAATAAGTTTTGTTTGAAATGTGAAAATAGTTAACGTTGACTGTGATCTATCTAGAAATAAAAAATTATTTATTTCAAATATTCATTGTAGATCGAAGCAAGAGCTCACGTACCAAATTCACTCAAGTTTTCGCAAATCCTGAACCATGCATAATGAGATCCAAACAAAGACCAACAATCCACTATTAATTACTTGGGAAACAACGCAAAACATGAGCTAGACAAGGACAATTGGACTAGGACCCAAAATCTCAATCAAACGGTAGATAAGCACACTGCATTTATAATGAAAAGATATTTAAGGAAAAACAAAATGCATCAAGAATAAGCATAACTCTTGGATTGGTTACTCCTGGTAAAGGCGCGTGGAATGATCCATCCTTGTACTGATGGGTGAGTCCATTTCTCTATCATTTCAAATCAAAACCCCATTTTTCTAAAGCACTCCAAAGACCAAAATAGATTTTTGGGATTGGGTGCAAGTGGGTGTTTAGAATAAAATAATCTTCAAGTGCAAAGGAACCACCAAAGTACAAGGCCAGGCTGGTGGCCAAGGTTTATGCTCAGAAAAAAGGAGTGGATTTTTCAGAAATTTTCTCTCTAGTTGTGAAACATTGCTCAATTAGAGTTATGTTAGCCATGGTAGCTATTGACGATTTGGAACTTGAAGAACTAGACGTTAAAACTGCATTTTTACATGATAGCCTAGAATAAGAAATATATATGCAGCAATCAAAAGGATTTATTAGAGCAAAAAATGAAAAGTTACTATGTAAGTTGGAAACATCACTCTATGGCTTGAAGCAAGCACCACAATGGTGGTACAAAAGATTTGACAGCTTTATGCTGGCACAAGGCTACAATAGGAGCATGTATGACAGTTGTGTTTATTTTCATTTTTCAAATGATGGTTCTATTATTATTTTGATGTTTTATGTGGATGACATGCTTATAGCATGCAAACACATGTTAGACATTGCTAAGTTGAAATATGAAGTTAGAAATGAATTTGAGATGAAAGATTTGGGGGCAGCCCAAAAGATTCTAGGTATGGAAATTCGTAGAGATCGAGAGGAGAGGAAACAGTGGTTGACACAAAAGGAGTATATTAACAAAGTGTTGGCTAAATTCAATATGAAAAATGCAAAATTCAAAGCCCTCATTTTGCTTTATGTAAGGGTTTGACTTGTTTTTTTGTTTTCCCTTTCTTGTTTCTCACCTTTATGTTATGGTCTGTGATTTTTGGTGGAGCTTCTCAAGTAGTGGCCATAAACATGGAGCCTCCACCACCCAGCTCTCTCACTTGCCGCAGTTTCTCCATTAATAGATGGTATAATCCAATGGTGGAGCGGGGAGATCGAGTGATTGTCATCATATTGGAGAACTTCAGGTTTGTGAAGGTTTTTGGGCAGTTATTTACTACTGTATTTAATAAGTGTATGTTTTAATTTTTTTTATACAAATGACAGAGGGAGTTTTGGGGCCAAGGGTCACTGCGTAGGAGCATTATTTTGTGCACAGATTTATCTGTTTATCTTCATATGATAGTGAATCCTGATGTGTTCTCCCCGTGGATGTAGGAAGGCAAATATCCTATCCGAACCACGTAATTTGTGTGTCTTCTATGTGACTTGGTTTCTCTATTTTTCTATCTGTCAATTTATTTATCTATTCACTCTCTTGATATCACATACACAAATCTGTTTATAGAGTGATTGCTTACACTTTACTCTGTTTTTGTTTGCAATCTAGACCTTGTTTTACAACAAGAATTTTGTGGGCATGGAAAGGGGAAAGGGAAAACAAGATCCGTGGGCGGGAAAATAAAGGAAACCTTTATTTAAATGAAAAGAAAAAACTATTACTAAAATTTCATCATTACTCACATCAAGGATAAGCATCAATAAATGAAGCTATATTGGCGTGCATGGAAAACGCATCAGTAAAACTGACATTACTGATATTGTTAGTTCACTTCAGTAAACTAATCATACACTGATAGAGAAGAAAAGATGTTAGTGATATTAAGATAAATACTGGTGGCCGCTGGCAACCATCATTGAAAGTGTACACCCGTACTGACGTTCCTAACATATTAGTAGAAGGCACATAACACTATTAGTGACAGGCATTGTCCTTCTAAGTAAATCAAACAAACACTGACGGGTCTGGTTAAATGTCAGTGCTGACCAACTTAATACAGACAACCTTTTAAGGTATAGTACATGTACATCTCTAGTCTTTATCAATGTCTCTTTATGGAAAGTCGGTAAACAAGAAACCTTCTTTACGATCACAATCGTGGTCTTGTTGTAAGAGCCAGCCCAAACTCAGCTTATCATAGGCTAGGTATCTAAGTACTTGTTCTATATCTTGTCTGATACCCACCCTTATGAGATAACTATCATCTGAGAAAGAAACATTAGGCTTGAAAGTTTTGGGCAATCATTTGTTTTTAGCCCATTTGTTAAGCGGTATTTTGAAATATTTTCATTTAACTTATTTGCTATTATTCTCGAAACATTAATTTGTTAAAGGAGGAAACTATTATCATCCTAACCTCTCCTTCCAACACAAACCTACTGTATCTTGCTCCATAAGATTTTGTTGCAAAAAAATAGCAAATATAAAGAATATGGAAAACCATTCAAAAATAAGAAAAAGGAAAATAACCTGGGACTAGAATCTTGTTCCCAAGAAAAAAAGAACCCTAAACTCAATTATCTGCAACACATACTTACAACTTCAACAGGTTAAGAAAAATTGCATTTGGATTATGTTGCGTCAGATGAAATTTCGATATCTCTCTCAATATTAACCTTACTCCAATTCCTTTAGGATAGCAACAATTAATAGGTTTTTAAATCTATTTCATCCATCTAGAAGGACCCGCCATCACAACACCCTTCTTATTAAGGTCAGGAAAGTTAACATTAAGGTTCTGGAGGAAGCCAACTACATTCCAATCAATTCCTTCATGAATACCACCATGGATACGTCAGCCATCAGCCAGTTTGATCTTCAACACAAGTTTCATTGATCTGCCTATTTTTACTTGTGCTGGCCAAACAATGAATTGATTAACACCAAATAAAGGACATGGATCCGACCAAATGTAGGTTAATAGCTATATTGAAAACTCATCTTTGGCATTAGTACTCCAAGTCGAATTACATATAACATTCTTAATATCATCCCATAGTGAGAAACTGACTCCCCAGTTTTGTAGTCTTTCTCCCTCATGCAATTCTACATTTTTATTCCTTCACAAATACCAGCTAACCAAAGGAAAAAGACATGGTCAACACCTTTTCATCCATGATCCTTTCAATTTAAAACCCCTCTGCCAACCCCAAAGCTCAAGAAAGTGAAATTGCCAAACACAATACTGCTGTCAAATTTGAAAGCTACAAAACTATATTACTAGTACCAAATTACAATGAATAAACATACGAGCTACCGACTCTTCATTTTTTTACACACTAGCAACAATTAGTTAATGCAATCACAAAAAGCTTGAGTCTATCCAAAGTAAGACATCTACTTTTTACTACACAGGAAAAAGGTCCATTTGGCTCTTCAAATAAGATTTGATCGCCATATCCAAATAGATTATGGGTCTTCTTCTCCTCTCCACCAGATTCAGTTGTATAAATCCATCATTTTTAGTGATGACATATCAATATTTCCCTATTTTGGAGTATCATCTAACAACCTTAACTAAATAGTGGCTATGCCACCGTGAGAAACAGACTCCCCAACTTTGCAGTCTTTCTCCCTCATGCATTTCTAAATTTTTATTCCTCCATAAATACCAGCTGACCATAGGAAAAGACATGGTCCAACACCTTTTCATCCATGATCCTTTGAATTTAAAACCTCTCTACCAACCCCAAGACTCAGGAAAGTGAATTGCCAAACACAATACTGCTGTCAAATTTGGAAGCAATGAAGAAACGTATGAGCTATCGACTCTTCATCTTTTGTACACATAGGCTACAATTGGTTAATGCAATCTCAAAAAGCTTGACTCTGTTCAAAGTAAGGCATCTACTTTTTATTACACAGAAAAAGGTCCAGTTGGCTCTTCAAATAACATTTGATCGCCATATCCAAATAGATTATGAGTCTTCTTCTTTCCCTCTACACCAGATTCAGTGGTATAAATCCATTATTTTCAGTGACAACATATCAACATTTCCCTATTTCAGAGTGTCAACTTACAAGCTTAACTAAATATTGGCTATGCCATGCTTCAATCAAAGGGAACACAACCTGCCCCTAAGCTCATTGAAATGCAGAGGTTTCAAGCTATTCACCGAACAAGAAAGAGTTTTCCAACATACATCAGCATCATTAGCAAAAATAAAACAGTGAAGCACACCCCAGTCCCAACATTCAAACCAAAACAGATTCAATTTTCCATTTCCCAACTCCCGTCAAACTTCATACCCAACATCTTCCCAACCCCAACGTGAATACTTCCAGTTCCAAGAGAATTTGTGTTTCAATTTGGGATACCAAAGACTACAAAATCTCAAACATGTAGTTCCTGCAAAACTTGCCCAAACCAAACCAAATATTCTGAATCTAATAGCTAAAAATATGATTTGGGCCTCATTAATGTAAGCAGATCAATTAGCCCAAATCCACCCTCTTTACTTGAACTGCACGTGAGTTCTACTTGAAAAGATGATATTTTTTCAACTGTTCACTTTCTCCCAAAACAAATGAACAACAAGCCTTATTCAAGTTCTTTATTGTTCTACCTGAGAGACGAAAATAACCATCAACTGATGAATTACACTACAAAAAACCAACATATTACTGACGGTAAGAAAAGAAGCCATTAGTACAAATAAATTTTTACCGACCAATCAAACTTGCTGTAGACGAAAGAAAATCTCTAGAGACTGAAGCTATGGTATGATAATTTAAAGCTCCCTACAATCACAAAAATATATGGAGGAGAATGCCCATTATGGTACATAATATACCTTGTTGGATTTGAGAGTTATCTTCACAATGCATAGGGCATCATATAATGGCCTTGCTATCCCATTAAGCATGTAGTCATTTGCACATGAGTACCAAAAAGACCTGAACAAAGGATTGGGCAGACCATAATTTTGCTTGTGAAACCCATCATCTTTTGATGAAGCCAACAAATAAATATTGGTCATCGTATGGCTGCCCATGCTGTAGGAATCACTGAAGACAAACATCCGGCCACCACCAGTCTCAATAAGTCAAGAGATTCAACCTACAGAAACATCAGAAATATAGACTATAAGAGCACATTAGATTTGATTAAAAAGCTAAGCAGCACATCAGAAGCTGGTTCCCCAAATAGCAACATGAAACCTATGAGAAGATAGCAGTTTCTCTAATATCCTACAACAAGACAAGTTAGTCACTGTCAATTCTGAAAATTTAGAAGTGAGGATAAATTTTGATGAGAACAATAAAAATTTAATATCATTAATGCCATTATAAGTGAACTAAATACCATGTCATGCTCTAAATGAAGAAACTCATTCAATCTATGGTACCGAACTCTTTCCTTTTAAGTTATAAGTAATAAACTGTGTTGAAATTGCCAATAATGCTACTATGATCAAAGTTTCCAATAGCCACCTCTGACTCAATTTCAGTGTACCTTTCAAGGGTCTCTAGCAATGAACGACACCTGTGGGTCCCAGCCTTGTTTTGCTTCCTCCATCTTCCAACAACTAGAACTGCAGAGAAGATGATTGCAAGAATGAGAATGGAAGACAACACTACGATGATGAGATGGGTGCTACTGATGACCTTGTGGGAGCTTTTTTTACTGCAAAGCTTGAGTACATTTGCTCCACAAAGTCCAGGGTTTCCTTCTAAATCAGATAAATGTAATCTTTGAAGTATCCCTACTTGAGGAACTAGGCATTCAAGGTAATTGAAAGAAAGGTTTAGATGCAAAAATCTGGTTAAATTGCCCAAATCAAAAGAAATACTTTCATTGAGATAGAGTACTACTCACCAAATGGAAATGACATCCATTGCAAGATCTGCATTCTTGAGCGGACCAACCAAAATCAGGATTTCAGTAAAGTACCAGAGCTTCAAGCTGCCAAGGGGAGTTCAGATATAAGAGACAAAGAAAATTCTAAGCTTGAAAATCAACTTTTTTGAGTAATTTTATACGAAAACTAACAATAATACAGTAGAAGCTAGTGATAGCTTTATAAAAGAACCCAAAGAGCAAAATGCTACCCAACAAAACCCAGCCCATGCATCAGGCAGCATTTGTGATCCACCAAGTAATGTTCCTACAACTGCTGCAACAGCTAAGCCGTAGTGAAGCTTTGGCAGAAAAATCCAGTTCAACAAGGCATGCAATCCCAAACCAGCCCTGTTTAAAACATTTGCTTTCCTCTCAAATGGTAGCTCAAAAATCTTAGCTTCCTCCTCCCTCATCTTGCATGGAAGCTCATGACTTATCCCATGGTTCAAATCCTGAAAGATGCCCTACTCATCTAGATGCCTGGACAATCTTCTTTCTACATTTCATTTATGCACCTCAGACTGAGTTGGATGTGCATGAACCGCAATTGACTTAAAATCAGCTTTTTTACATTCAATCTATCTCTAGAGTAATTACAAAATATAAAATTTCTCCCAAAGAGACTTGCATGCACGGAGCTGCCTAGGAAATGAGCATGCATAAACACTGACTTCAAAGTGAATTGCCGATTTCTACTAAATGGATAGGTGCTCGTAGATATTCTTACCCACTATTTGTATATAAAAATTCTAGCCAAGAGCTGTTCATATGGAGTTGTCACGGATTTTTAGAAGAAGAGAATCTGTTCATGCAAAAGCTGCTTACAGGCTAGAGTATGGACTTTTTTAATAGGCAGGGGACCTTACCAGAGCAAGTGCCTCCAGGCATCGGTAGAATTATACCACTATGGTCAAGTTGGAACTAATTATGTATAACAAAAGGAATCGTGAATTTGAGTAGTAAAATTTTTATGGTCATTTGGTTACATGCTCAACTTTTTATGGGCAAAAGTTATAAGGTTTTCTTCAATCAGCAGAAAACTCACAGCTTCCTTGGGGGTCATGAGCAGGGCACCACATTATTTTACTATCCATTACTATTTCATGTACCTCATTTTTTTAGCTTTATTATCCCAACAATTTAAGTAGATGAAACTAATAAGACCTTATGGGCATTGAATTCATTCAGCTGAAATTTTCTGAAAAGCTCACATCTGGACAGGAGTTTAAAAAACTTAAGACAGTAATGTTTAGGTTTTTGAAGGCCCAAGATATGTTCCATATAGAATATCGGCTCATGAATGATAGAGAATTCATGAATGAAATGTCATAGGTTGTAGTACTGTGGAGAGATTTAATAAGTTACCGTGTTGTACAGAGTAGGAATAGATAATGATGGGTTATTGTGGGAGTTAATAGATCAAGATCCATATTCGTGCCTAGCTTGTGATAGTAATGGCCTCCCATGTCTTCTAGTAAAAGTTGTTGGTCTGCCACTGAAGCTATTTAGGGAATGACAATAACAATAATACTATGGCAATTAGATATCTTGTCAAGTATATTCAGACTTTCTTGGAAGCATTTCAGGAAAAAAAAGTTTTCTTTATTAAGCTGATTGACATTTTTCTTCTAGTTAATCAACTTGCTCTTGTATGGTTAACATGGCAGAATAATATGCGGCATATATGCTCTAGTTGAAAGTAGGGATTAAGTGGCTTGAATTTAATTTGGATCTAGCCTTTACCATACACAATCTTAACCTAACAGTGTCTCATCTTAAAAAACGTGATCCATTATTTTAATATTGTCATGACACTTACTTTTGCAGCAATCGGGTTATTCGAAAGAAGTTATAAACTAAATCTATTTCATACTACAAAAACCTTGGTGACTAATTTTTCTCCTACATTTTTATAGAAGAAAGAAACAAATGAATAGATATTTTTTTAACATTTTGCGAACCTTTCTGTAGAGTAACTTCGACAAAAATTGAGTGTTAATAAAGATAGAGGGTATTGAACTTTTTCTGCTTTTTTGACATTTTCTTGAAATGGTAAAAAGAGGCTCAGTCTATCCAGAAAGAAATAAAAGGAAACGGATAATAAAACATAATAGGCGAAAGTGCTTTGGACAAGAAATCAAATGAAAGCAAGTTTAACAAAAACAGAAGGTGAAAACGGAAGAGGAAAGAGTATGAAAAGAAAATGTTCAGAAGTGAAACAGCCAAATGCGCCTCATGCTGAAACTAACATCTTGAGTAGAATGCACCTTTATCTTTCCCAACTCAAAAAAGATGGAAACAATGGAAAAAAAGGGAAAACAAAAGGAAAACTAATAGAGAATGTAATTTTGCTCCGTCACTTTTCAAGGAAATTAGTACTGGTCCACCAATATCATATAAAATAGGATCTCCTCATAGTCAACATAATAAAGATTTTGCACGTTCCAAGCGGTCACGGATCCTGCTTTTCTCCCAAGCGTCAGAGGAAGGGGAGGAGATTGTGGATGACGACAATGCTCTGAGATAGTAGCTTTGAAGGAGCACGAGCAGGATTGGATATGGAGGGCAGTGCGGCATGCAGAGAAGGGCGCAGCATGGGGAAGGATGGCAATGGCCTATTAAATATGATATTTAAAGTTTTTTTTTTTTTTAAATCTAGCGTTACCAATATGATTTAAGGTTAAGCTGGTGTAAGATCATGTTTCGGGTTTTAATACTGTTTTTGTAATAAGCAAAAATGAATGGCTCTTGTAGCATCATCAATTTGATAATATAAAAATCAACAATTTTCATAAAAACAACTTGATTCAAATATGTTTTACACCAAAATAGTTTTTATAAATATATTAAGTCATTTATATTTTATTTCCACATCAAACCCACCAGAGGAGACCTCCAAAAAGTTTGTTTATCCAATAGTGCCAAAAACAATATTTATAGGGGAACTAACAAAAAAAAATTGCTTCATCGTGCACAGGAATGACATTGAACCTCAAATAAAGGGCAGCAAGGAGAGAGTTTGCACATCAAAATTTTTGTTTGTGATGCGGAATAGTTGAACTTTGCTAGCCACGATTTGGGGAGCAGACCTGTCTCCCCTCTTCCTTCAATAAGAGAGCTTAGCCAAAATCTCCATTTCCTGTTGTTAGCACCCATAATTATGGTGGAGAAATCATTGAAGTCAAAGTGTCATAGCATCCATGCTAACATCACTATCTCAGGGAAGGGAGATATTGATTGGTGGCAGAAAGGATTTTGTATGTCAAAAACGTCTTTGGCTCCCTTGACATTAACTACAACTCAGCATGTACCATTAGTTTTCCTAGAGGCAATATGGATATTTCCTTGGTCAGGGTGAGTGGTTAACCATTTGCCTGGAAGGATGCCAAATGTGGACCAGGTACACATTTCATAAAGTTCCTCAGGCTGGCTATCAAGTATGGCAGCAATACTACTGACACTGTCCAGCCATATCTGAGAGCACATCAAGTCTACAGTTCTGCTATCCCCCCCCCCCTCCCAATGTAATCGCTTGTTTCACCAGTTCCATATACTCCAAATTACAGTTTGAAAGCAGATCCTCCAGCAACATGCAACCCATCCTCTCTTGAAACTGCAGCTGTACCCGTGCTTTAATTCATTAATGGTAGTTCTTCCTCTCCCTAGTTTCTTTTCAAATTTCTTTGAGACCAAATTCCATATTTTCCTTGCAAGACAGCAATCCAACAACACATGCCCATTTGACTCCTCAGCAACATTACAAATAGGATAACAATTTTCTAGAGAAAGGCCTCTCTTCTTTTGTCTGTCCTAAGTAGACAGATGCCCATTTATGGCAATGTAAGTGAACCAATGGCCACGAGGATGAACGTCTTTATTCCAAATAAATTCCCTCCAAATTTTCTTAGGCCACTTCTCTCTAGTATCCTCCCAGGTATCTCTCACCTTAACTTCAAGAGCAGGCCTCCCGGCATAAAGTAGTACATCCAAGCCACTTCCCAATTGGGGTTTAGGCATATAGAACCTACAGAGCACTACACCGAACTCAGGGACAAGGAAGTGATCAAATTCTAAAATCTGCTGGATAGTCATTCTCCAAGATTCTTGGAAGAAAATTTATTCCTCTTCCAGGAGGGCATCTTCCAGAACATGATCTCCCCATTTACCATACCAATAGCTTTTCTCGCCTCTACCAATCTGCCACAAAGCATCGCCCTTAACTGGATACCAAGCCATAATGCAGTTCTTGAAAAACCAAGAATGTTTCTATTTTGGTTTAATAACCCATAAACCCCTTGGTGTAACGTATTTCTTGTGGCAATATTTGGCCCAATTAGCTTCATGAGCACAGATGAAAAGGGACCATTTTACTTGGCATGCCCTAACCCATTCATCTAGCCGTATTAAGCCAGCTCCTCCCTCCGAGTAAGGTTTGCAAACTTGATCCCATGCAATCAGGTGCCTTGGTGTAGCGTTCACATCTGCACCCCATATGAAGTTGGCCATGGTTGCTGTAAGAAGCCCGGATACCTTCCTAGGAAGAGCAAAGACTAACGTCCAGAAGCCAATTACTTTGCTAAGGACGTGCTTGAGGAGGCAAAGTCGTATTGCTAGGAGACGGTGGTCGACTTCCACAAGGAAAGATGTTTTTTGACCTTGGTGAGGAGGGGTTGGCACCAATCATCCTTTAGTTTAGCGAACAAAGGCAGCCCAAGGTAAGATGTTGGGAGGGAGTCACAAGGCCATCCAAGAGTAGAACAAATCCTGTTTTTCACCTCAGACGGCACTCGTCAGAAAAAATATATATTAGATTTTGGGGAGTTGACCTTTAGACCTGCATTGGTCCCTAGGAGTGGCAATGTATCTTGCACTTGTTCAATCGAAGCTTGCAAAATATTGCTGAAAAGGAGAACATTATCTGCAAAGGCAAGAACGAGGGGGGTGTGACCCACACGAGGAATGAGGGGAGGCTTGAACAAGTGATCTGCCATCCTCCCTGAGATAGCCCTGCTGAAAATTTCCATAGTTACAATGAAAAGATAAAGGGAAAATTGGAACTCCCTCGTGAAACTCTCCATGAACCCCATTTACAAAGGTCGAACCAGAGGTGGAGGTGACACATGACATGACGTGCGTAACCCATGCTTCTGAAAATCCCACCTTATGGAGAGCATTTTCAAGAAATTTCCAATTTACCAAATCATATGCTTTAGACAAGTCAATTTTTAAGTAGCAAGAAGGCTTCTGGATTTAAGAGAGTGAAGTATTTCATGAGATAATATAACATTTTCATAAATAGAACTGCCTGGGATGAAAGCACATTGGTTTTTTCCAATAATCTTTGCGAGAATGTTTTTCATCCTATTAGCCAACAATTTGGACATAAATTTATACATTGAGTTGCATAGAGCTATCAGACGAAAATCGGTGACCCTTTTGGCTTTTTCATGTTTAAGAATAAGAGCTATCATAGAATCGGTGACCCTTTTGGCTTTCTCATGTTTAAGAATAAGAGCTATCATAGACCTGTCAGCCTT
This sequence comes from Nymphaea colorata, assembly GCF_008831285.2. Lineage (NCBI taxonomy): Eukaryota > Viridiplantae > Streptophyta > Magnoliopsida > Nymphaeales > Nymphaeaceae > Nymphaea > Nymphaea colorata. Next base: position 15,427,328 of record NC_045144.1, read on the forward strand.
TTTTACTAGATTCCCTAAGTTCATAAAGCTACACATGACCTCAAAAATATCATCCACCTTTTGGCTTTCTCATGTTTAAGAATAAGAGCTATCATAGACCTGTCAGCCTTCTTGACTAGATTTCCTAAGTTCATAAAGCTACACATGACCTCAAAAATATCATCCTCCACTATATTACAATAAGATATAAATAAAGAGGCAGGAAAACCATATGGATCCAGTGCACTGTCCAGGTCAAACTCGAAGACATTGTTTCACCTCCTGTCAAGTGACCGGTTTAATCAAACTTTGGTTTCTATCTCTGAAACGATCTCTCAGTCCCATAGACCTGGAAGTATCTCCCCCGAGCCATCTGTAGAGCCAAGAAGGTTAGAAAAATAATTGGAACAAATTGGTTTAATCATATCTTGGCCACCAAACTCCAACCCGCCTTCTTCCATTGAAAAGATTTGGTTTTTGGTTATGCTTTATTTCCATTTACTTTTACTAATTACTTCTGCTTAACCCTTTTTGGTCAAGAACATTATGTTCATCTAAGGTCATGTCCAAGTATTTAGGGAATGATGATAACAATAATACTATGGCAATTAGATACCATGTCAAGTATATTCAGACACTCTTGGAAGCATTTCAGTAAAAAAAAAAATGTTTTCTTTATTAAGCTAATGGACATTTTTCTTCTGGTTAATCAACTTGCTCTTGTATGGTTAACATGGCAGAATAATACGAGGCATATATGCTCAAGTTGAAAGTAGGGATTAAGTGGCTTGAATTCAGGTTGGATCCAGCCTTTACCATGCACAATCTAAACCTAACAGTGTTTCATCTTAAAAAAACGTGAAACATTATTTTAATATTGTCATGACACTTACTTTTGCAGCAATCGGATTATTAGAAAGAATATTATAAACTAAATCTATTTCATACTACAAAAACCTAAGCGACTAATTTTTCTCTAACCCTTTTATAGAAGAAAGAAACAAAAGAATAGACATGTTTTTAACATTTTACGAACCTTCCTATAGAGTAACTTTGACAAAAGTTGAGTGTTGATAATGATAGAAGGTATTTGCCTTTGTCTGCCTTTATTACATTTTCTTGAAATGCTAAAAAGAGTGTCAGTCTCTCCAGAAATAATAAAAAGAAAATGGATAATAAAAAATAATTGGCGAAAGTGCTTTCGACAAGAAAATTCAAATGAAAGTGCTTTCGACAAGAAAATTCAAATAAAAGCAAGTTTAACAAAAACAGAAGGTGAAAAGGGAAAATGGAAGAGTATGAAAAGAAAATGGTCAGAAGCGAAAAGGCTAAATGCGCCTCAGGCTGAAACTAACATCATGAATAAAATGCACCTTTATCTTTCCCAACTCTAAAACGATGGAAACAATAAAAAAGGGAAAACAAAAGAAAAACTAATAGAGAATGTAATTTTGCTGCGTCACTTTTCAAGGAATGTAGGACTGATCCATCAGTATCATACAAAATAGGATCTCCTCATAGTCAATATAATAAAGATTTTGCACATTCCAAAAGGCCGTGGATCCTGCTTTTCTTCCAAGCGTCAGAGGAAAGCCAGCAGATTGTGGATGACGATAATGCTCTGAGAGGCAGCTTTGAAGGAGCACGAGCAAGATTGGATGATGGAGGACAGTGCGGCATGCAGAGATCGGTGCAGCATGGGGAAGGCCTTACCAATAGGATTTTAAGGGTAAGCTGGTGTAAGATCATGTTTTTGGGTTTTAATACTGTTTTTGTAATAAGCAAAAATGCATGGCTCTCGTAGCATCATCAATTTCATAATAGAAAAATCAACATTTTTCATAAAAACAACTTGATTCAATGTATGTTTACATCAAAATAGTTTTTATAAATATGTTAAGTTATTTATATTTTATTTAAAATAACCTTTTAGCAAAGACTTAAAGGGTCTGGTTTTTACCAATTTAGCTACACTCCTATTTCCTAAGCTCGAGCACATAAATAAATTAAAAAAATTAGCTAGAACTTAAAATAACTTGATTAACGTCTTTATCTTAAGAAAATTTCGATTAGCAAGCGGGCTGGTTTAATGCTAATGGCGAACAACCTTAAAGAATGTGCTGAATAAATTCTCAATGGCAAGGTCAAAGTTATCTAAAGAAAGCAATATTGAAGGAAAAAATCAAGGCATGGGGTCACTAAACTTAAATTTCCACAATGATCAAATGGCAAGAACTGCGGCCTTCTTGTTTTTAGTTGGAATACGAAAAACATTACAAATTATTTAGTTTTCCATCAGTCTATATTATTTGGAAAACACAAGGAAAAAAATTGGTTGATGATATTATACTAGGTGAATATTTCCAATTATTCTATATTAGTTGGAAAAGAAAAAGCATTGACTAATGATAGAGGAAGGCCAGCAACCCAATCAAATATGAACAATGACAAATATTGGCAAAATTTCCTGAAACTTTCTGAATTGTTGTGGCAGTTAAATTAATCTAATTTCATCATCTCATACATCACGAAACATCTCTCTGTTAATCTAGCAATCATCCTTTGAGATCACTATAGAAAAAACATGTCGTTGTGATGACAAAAAAATATCGGTAAAAATTGCAGAAACGTCAATAAACCCTTTACTGATAGCGCAAATAGTCTTTTTATTATTGTGTTGGTGTACGTAGCACCAGAATTGTAGTAGCGCTCGGACTCCTTTTTTACCATAGAAATAAGGAGTAGCAGTTTGAGCAATGGAGCAATATAGGAATCATGGAAGTATATATATATATATATATATATATATATATATGTATGTGCGTATTTGAAGAAGATCCAAGGTTGACAGAAAAATAAGGAATAAAACATATGAACTAATACGGACGAAAATGGCCCATCACTTTTTTCTAGTTTTTTTTGCAACTTCTAATGTGGAGAAGATCCAAGGTTGAGATTGATATTTATTCGCTTTGCATTCTGTGACACACACACACATATATATATATATATATATATATATATATATATATATATATATATATATATATATATATATATATATATATATATGTGTATATATATATATATATATATATACACACACATATATATATATATATATATATACACATATATATATATATATATATATATATATATATATATATATGTGTGTGTGTGTGTCAAATTCGTCCAATTCAAAAGAATGTGAAGAAGACATTAAAAACAAGTAAACCAAAAAAAGGGAAAAGAAACATTTTGTGCATTTTTTCACGTTTTTGCATTTTTTTAGTTGTGGGATTTTTATTTGACATTTTATTTTTATTTTTTGATTTTTTTTTAATTTTCTGAGAAAAACACTTTGCCATATCATATTTTTTAAAATATATAGATAATTTTATTTTACGTCGTGACATGCAGGTTCTTACAGAAAGCGGAGTTTTTAGCGGCCAAATGCCAGAAGCTACAGATTCCAGCCACATTTGGCACAACAGCACTCGACAAAGGTGCCAAATACTCTGTCCTGTATTGCTTCAAATTTCAAGATCTGCAAACCGCACCGGAAACCCAACCGGCGAAGGAGGTGTCTCTCTCAGACAATTGTGAACCCCTACCAAAAGGCATGAAAGTGACGGTCTCTCTCTCAGAAGAAGATGGGAAGATCATTTGTAGCGGCCAAGCGTATCTCGCTCCGGACAGCCTTGACCTGATAAAACAGGACGGAGAAGAATGGCTGGCACTTGAGGTGGGCAGGTTTCAGTTCTCTAACATTTGTGGCGATATCACCGCTACTCTGCAGAATGCCGTTGTTGGTCCATGGAAGATATCCCTCGTGTTTGCTGGGGTGGAGATCCGTGTGTCTCCACTTAATTGATCTTAAGTTTAGTAAAAAATGGAATAGCAAGTGATCAATTCCCAACATCATCATGATTATGAACACACGCGGGGGTCGACCTACACATCTAGTACATATATATACGTTGTGTCGTGTCTCGTGTTTGTCTGATAGTATGGTAATGGTAATATGTGTAGATCCACACTAATATGTTCGATTTTATTTCATAGCGTAAGTCTGTTGGTCGTTGTCTACAGTTTGATTTGGACTTTGGGTTCTAGACCAATTGTCCTTGTCTAGTAGTGGTCATGCTTTGTGCTGTTTCCTCAGCAATTAATAAAGTGGATTGTTGGTCTTTGTTTGCATCTCATAATATTGCATGCTTTAGCCTCAGTGGAAGCTTGTTGAAGAAAGTAAACTTCTTGCTTTGATCTACAATACAATAAATATTTCATTAATGGATATGTAGAAAGAAAATCATTTACAAGTTTTCCATGAAATTAGCCAATTAAGGGAAATATTTAACCTTAGACAATGCATGTTTTGTAAGACGAAAGGTTGGACCATTGTTAAATGATGACGACATTTGACTTGTATGGGTAGGCAGGGCTTTTTTTTCTCTTTAGCTGATTCTAAGATTTTTCTGTATAGCGACAATATCGATGCAGGTTTCTTTGAAAACAAAACACTTTTAAGAATTGCAATCTAGCCATCCTCCTGCTTTCCGAGAACCATTTCTCCATCATCTTTTTGAAGCCCATCTCATGGAAGAAAGTCTCCGTTTGGACAAAGAAAGAAGTCTTTTTGTGCAGACTAAGACTAAAAAAGGAGGCAGTGCAGAAGGATTAATTGTGCTTCCAATGAAGGCCATATGTCCAGCAACTGCCACAATGCATGCATTGGTAGACGATATGTCCAACAACTGCAACTCCATATTATTTGTATCAAAAAAAGCAAATGGTAATGATGAAGTAGAAGGCTCCTTTGAATTTACTATTCTTATAAGGTAAATTATCCTTTTATCATTTCTAGATCTACTAGTAGTTTGGGAGAGCAATATGAGTATTTCATTTTACCGCCTAACAGAAGGCCGAAGACCCACCATTCCCCCTCTCCTTCAGGGTCCAGGCGTACTTTTGATGCCTTGGTGAAGGCACCCCTGCTATGCTCCAACTTGCATATCAGTGCTCTCTTTTAAAGCACAGACAACTGATGCATCAGAGATTCAAAATGGAGACTGGCCGCCTACTAATCTTTGTCCCACCCAATGCTTCAACCCCATTGGAGAAATCTAAGTCTACTAATAGCTCTTTTGATAAGTATTATGAACTCAAATATCGATACATCATCTTTATCCTATAAAGATTGTTGTAGAGTTTGAACTTCAATTGATTTATCATTATTGTCTATTCAACAATGTAAACCCCAGAGTTTCCCTGCATCATAACACAAGTTGATGGTCAAATGAAATGTTCAATGTTTTTGACGTCTTAAAAGAATTAATAGGGAATGAGTTGACATACAAGTATATAACAACATAATGACCGTTAAGTATATAAACTGCATCGAACGACAAAGAACAAGATATTTGAGCGGTTCTATTGATTGACGTATTTATCCTAAGAAAATTTTATTCGTCTAGCTGGCTAGCTGGCTTAATGCTAATCGAAATCTACCAAAAAGGATGTTTAAAAAGATTCTAAATGGCAAAGTTAAAATTATCTGAAGAAAGCAATATTGAAGGAAAAAAGCATCGCCAGCATCATTAAACTTAAACTATTTAGTTTTTGATTCGTCTATATTATTTGGAAAACAACAAGAAAAGCATTGATTAATGATATTATACTTGGTAGTTAATATTTTCAATTAGTTTATATTAATTGGAAAACAAAAAACATTGACTAATGATACAGGAAGGCTAGATACAGGTCTGCGAGCTGCTTTTTCTGCAAAGCAATATAATCAAATTTGATGGAACTTTGTGAATTGACGTAGCAGTTAATATAACAATAAGTACGATCTATACATCAGCATGTGTTAACCATCCGGTTGTGAAGATGATGAAAGTAGTCATTGTTAACCATCCGGTAGTGAAGATGATGAAAGTAGTCATAGGCAAAATGAGTTTTTCCAATCAGTGAAAAAGCTGTCCATTTTTTTTCGATTGTTGGGGGAGATGACGAAGTACTACACTATAACATACACACGTTATTTGAAGGTTTCGTATTAGTACCAATTATGGTAACTGTCCACGTTGATGACAGTAGTATGCCCTTTAATTGGAGATGGAAATTGGCAACTGGTTATATGTATATGGCCGTGCAACTTTGCATTGTGCATAGGTTCATGTGCATGACATCTACCCATAAGACTGGGTGCATAGCTTGCATTTCTTCAAATTTCCTTTAAAAAATTGAAACCATCTACAACTATTGATGCTGATACCGTACAAGACTGATGTGGGTGTAAATATGTTTATATTTTTATTTTTAAAATCAGCTCGAAATATTTTAAAATATCTATTAAATTCAAAAGGTTGATAGGTATCGGCTTATATATGCTGTATCATGAGCAAACTAAGGCATACATCGAATGCGAAGCAACACTTCATCATGCCTAGTCTGAAGTTAGATTGACCAAATATTAGATCTAGTGCCATTTTACGTTCGAATACACAAGCATTTTGTTGGAACTTGAATTGAGGCAAATTAAAAGATTAGGTACCCGACGACTTCTGGTCTAACCATGGTTCTTTTGGGACTTCAGATCCACTTCACTAAAATCATTTTAATATCATTTTCCTCTCATACATCATGAAACATCTCTATGTCAATTAAGTAATCATCCTTTGAGATTTACATTTGAACTTACTATAAAAATACTTGTTTTTACTTTACTGATGAAAGAAAAACGTCAGTAAAAATAGGAAAGGCATCAATAATTTTCATGGTAGCACCAATAGTTTCTCTGTTGTGGAGTTGCTAATCTTAGCATCAGAATTTTCGCCAAAGAAGTGAGGAACAGCAGTTTGACTTAGAGCCATAAAGCTCAAACTTGTAATCATCGGTATATCATTCAAGAATAATATGTGTGTGTGAGGTTGCCTGTGAAGCCAGTTATAGAGTTAGACGGTGAATGAAAGAAGATGGCTTTGATGCTGCCCATAGCCCACCACCGGCCGCTCATGGGTACCACTCTTTCTTCTTCGACAAAAAGTCAAGATGCTATTGGAAATAAGGACACAACTAATAAACTTAAAGTCAAAGTTATCTAAAGAAAGCAATATCGAAGGAAAAAACCAAGGCATGGGGTCATTAAACTTAAATTTCCACAATGAACAAATGGCAAGAACTGCGGCCTTCTTGTTTTTAGCCGGAATACAGAAAACATTACAAATTATTTAGTTCCGCATCAGTCTATATTATTTGGAAAACATAAGGAAAAACATTTGGTTGATGATATTATACTAGGTTAATATTTCCAATTTTTCTATACTAGTTGGAAAAGAAAAGGCATTGACTAATGATAGAGGCAGGCCAGCAACCCAATCAAATATGAACAATGACAAATATTGGCAAAATTTCCTGAAACTTTCTGAATTGTTGTGGCGGTTAAATTAATCTAATTTCTTAACTCTCATACATCACCAAACATCTCTATGCTAATCTAGTAATCATCCTTTGAGATTTACCTTTGAACTCACTATAAAAATGCTCGTTGCTGATGACAAAAGATGTGGGTAAAAATTGCAAAAACGTAAATGAACCCTTTATTGATGGCGCCATTAGTTTTGTATTATAGTGTTGCTGAACTTTAGCACCAGAATTCTCGCAGCGCTGGGACTCCTTTTGCCATAGACCCCACGACTTCAGGTCTAACCAAAGTTCTTTTGGGACTTGAAATTTGATTTAGGACACGAATTTAATCAGATCCACTCACTAGAATCATCTTAATATCATTTTCCTCTCATACATCATGAAACATCTCTATGTCAAAGTATTCATCCTTTTAGATTTACATTTGAATTCGCTATAAAAATACATGTCTTTACTTTACTGATGAAAGAAAAACGTCAGTAAAAATAGGAAAAGCATCAATAATTTTTATGTTAGCACCGATAGTTTCTCTATCGTGGAGTTGTTAAACTTAGCATCGGAATTTTTGCCAAAGATGTGAGAAATAGCAGTTTGAGTTAGAGCTATAAAGCTCAAACTTGTAATCGTGCATATATTATTGAATAATTAATTTTTGTGTGTATGAGGTTGCCTGGTGAAACCAGTCATGGAGTTAACAAGGTGAATGAAAGGTGCCTCTATGATGCCCATACGCTCATGGGCACCATTCTTCCGCAAAAAGTCAACATGCTATTTGAAAGAAGGATGCAACTAATAAATTATAAGCTCAACGTACCCTTGAAGTGATGCATGTTCATGAATTTTCAAGTCTGCCAAACAGGTAAAATAGCAGATCTATTTAAACATCATCACACTCAGCAATGGATCATCAATCTTCAGGCAGGCCCCTTTGCTTCATCTCCTTTCTTCTTGCACCCCTTCAGCTGCCATGGCCGTTTTCCAGTCCGTCGTTCTGCCTCCTAAGTCTGTTTGGGTTTGCTGGGCAGACAACTCTAAGTACTGGAAGGTGTCTCCTATGCAGAACTCACGGTCTCTCTCTCTCTCTCTCTCTCTCTCTCCTTCAATAGCCGAATACCAAGGATGTGCCACATGCGGTGTTCACCTGTTCGATTCCCATCAGAGCGGGATTTACTATCTGTCTCTAGGGCGCTTTAGTCCCAAGGGATGTAACATACTTGGTTAGCTAGAATGTGACATATATTGTCTCATTTCATCCTAAAATGAAACAATTATTCTATTAATATCATGATTGATGTTAATGGTATGTCGGTTTACATAAATGGTTACCAAATCTTCTAAACCCAAAAGATTTTATATGCTTATTATCCATGACGATTTCGTCTCGTTGACAATATGTATGTATCACCTATGTTGTGGCAGGTTCTCACAGAAAGCAGAGCTCTTGGAGGTCTGCTGGCTGCAAATCCAGGGCACGTTTGATACGGCAATACTCGACAAAGATACAACATACTCACTCCTCTTTTTCTTCAAACACAATGATAGAGCATCAGGTTTAGGAAACGGAGCGGAGGTTTCTCTCTCACAGAAAGATGGGAAGACGATCTGCAAACGCCAAGTGCATCTGAAACCTGGCAGCTCCGACTTCATAAAACAGGATGGAGAAGAATGGCTAGCAATTGAGGCAGGGACGTTTCAGCCAACTGGCATTACTCCCGAGATCAGTTTTAATCTGCTCGATTGCAGCAGTAACTGGAAGAGTGGTCTCGTGTTTGCTGGAGTGGAGATTCGTGCTGTCTCCACTTGATCTTTATAAGAACGAGACAACAACTTTGGGTCGGGGGTTCTATAGCGTCCGTTTGCTGTCACGTACCGATCTATATTGTCGTGTTGTGTTTGTATGATGGTAATAAAGTGGGGATGTGTAGACCCACATTGTATTAGATTTATGTATTTTAGATTTCTGTGGATTCCAAAATCACCAAGTCTAACAAACATGGATTTTGGGTCCTAGACCAACTGGTGCTGCTTGTTTGTGATCATGTGTCGTGCTGTTTCTTGGGAAATAAAGTGAATCATTGGTGTTCTTAATTTGCATTTCATTATTCTTTAGGTTTTTGCTCACCGAATCCCGTAAGCCGCTATGTATTGAGCATGGAACGGAACGTATTTATGATAATAATAATTTAAAATTAATATCTGCAGATGTAATTACAAGTTATAAATTCACTCAACAAACTACGTATGCATATCGTGTTCAGATCAATACATACTTATGACTACCATCATTTAATTGAACCTATATATATATACTTATAAGTTAAATTTATTTGATAAACTGTAATTGAGTAAATGAACAACTTGAATTCCATTAATAGTGTTAGACAATGCCAATATTTATTTACACAAACCAATTAAACCGATTTAGTGATCAAGCACAACCAATTAAACTGATGGTCCGAGCTGAGTGACAGTACGGGATAGAAAAACGTCAGTAAAAGGTGGATTCGGCCTAGCTGTTCAATGAAATATGCAGTAGATCATGTGAATAAAGATTCTGGCCTTCACAGACGCTGAAGCCTTAGTGTCATTGATGCTGTACACAGTCTCAAAAGATCCCAGAAGCTCTGATAAGCCTAGGTTAAATAGCAAGTTGCCAAGGTGTTTGATGGTGATTTGTGCCTGTCTATACTTAGAGATTGCTGGCCTTTCTCCATCATTATGTTTTGCCTCAAATGCTGACAGCCAGCTCCATCCGCTCCCCATGGCAACACTGCTCGCTCTGTATTCTAGAGGGATAAAAGGTTGAGTGAGGGCTTCGGCTTTTTGTCGGGCGGTAGGAAACCCCACTCACCCAAAAATTTAACCGAAAAGAATGGCATGTTAAAATCATAAATGACCCCAACGATAACAAGCTATAATTTGTTCAGTAAAAAACAACCAAAATGAAAACCACCTTACAAAAAAATTGTGTTCGTACTCTTTGAAAAAAGTTTTGTGGAGGCTGTAATTTAGGTCACCTAGTGTTTTCCCAGACAAGAATCTGCAATGGAGAAAGTTGATTACTCGAATTATACTTGTAAAATCGGGCAATTTCACTGTCATAATCTTATTACAGCGGTTCAATGAAAAAAAAATTGATTCTTATTAGGCATTGAATCAGCGAATCCAGGTTGACTCATAAGGATTTTAGTAACACAGCCTACCTAATTGGATGAAAGGATATTGCAACTAATTAATTAATCGCCAACTTTAAACTTGTCCTCTCATATTTAGTACTAGAGAAAAAGCAGGCATAATATACACATCATCTGCTGCCCCTGTTTGAAGCTGGTCATATATACATTGTCCCTATGTATGAAATTTCATGTTTCATTTTAATAACGACAAAAAATGCCTATGTTTAATACAAAAGGAAACTTTTTTGTAAAGAAAAAAAAAAACCCAAAAAAACATTTGCAGATTGTTACGACCAACATACTCCTTTAAGCAGTAAACATCATCTCGCGCTTATGTTTAGTGTTAGTTCATATATCCATTTGTTATCTCAATATCTCATAAACCTTTTGTCATCTCATAAACATTATCTCCTACTTATATTTATCATTATTTCATACAACCACATTCATCTGTTATTTATTATCTCATAAATCTTTTATTATATCATGCTTATTTGTTATTTCATACATATTTGTTATCTCACGTACTTGGGCATGAAAATAAATGTGTCTATTAATAATATAATCCACATCCAGCATATACTTGTTACATACATGTGGGCAACGTACAAAACTCGATTCTACCCGAGTCCCTTTTCTTCTGTCCGAAGTCCCATAAAAAAGCCTGATCGAAGATAAAGATGAAGGTGAAATGGTTGTCCCTTTTCTTCTGTCCGAAGTCCCATAAAAAAGCCTGATCGAAGATAAAGATGAAGGTGAAATGGTTGTTGAAGAATTGCATCCCCAATGATGATATCGTGGTCATGGGAGAACGGAAACTCAAACATTTTCATGATAGCAAGTGAAAAGAAAGAGGTCGAATTAAATTTATGGTATGATATGATATGTGAAATATGAGCAAGAGACCTATTTCCAAGGACCAAAGCAGTAACTGGCATCAGGTGATCTCCTAGTCAGAGACTGCCATTAATGAGATCGAATTACATGCACAGGCCTGGTGTGTATGCAATAAATGCACACTCAATAAGAAGAGAAGTGGGGTTGGGGTATTTTGGAAAATTTATATTAAGATATGTACATTTTAGGCTTCTAACATTTTCATAAACTTCTTTTCATCCTTTTTTTTTTCTACTTTACCATGGGCATTTTGGTAATGTAATGGCGTGTGCATGTAGCCACCTTCTATAATTAATAACTGCGTTTCATTTAGGAGCACCAGGACAGATCTGTCCTGTTTTGATGTATTGTCTTTTTTGGAGATAGGATGAAGAGTTAGACCAATATTTTCATCTTACAAACCATTATCTAAGATTTCCCTTCTGTTTGCTAATTGCATCGAAAACTTGTAAATGATTTTCCTTCTTGGTGATCAAGGTAAGTTGTTAGCCTAACGAAATTTGTTTGAAATGTGAAGATAGTTAACAAGGATTGTCAACTCTAAAACTGATCGTCCGCTGAAGATCGCTGAGAATATTGAGCTGTTGAAAGGGTTGGAAACTGACGAATTTAAGAGTGAAGTTGGCATTAATCGACTAGTTATATTCTCTCTTTCCAGTAACATCTTGACTTTTTGTGGAAAAAAAAAAACAATGGTACTCCATGAGCAGCGATGATGATGTAGTAATTTATAGGTTTCCATCTTGTTTTTAGTTGGAAAAACAAAACCATCACTAGTTTGGCCATTAGTCAACATTAATTGGAAAACAAGAATAAGAAAGTTGATTATTATATTATTGGTGTACATTAGTTGAAAACAAAAAAAAAATAATTAATGATAGAAAAAAGGTCAACAACCTAATCTATTATGAACAAGCTCCAATAGCTTCAAACATGTTAGCGTCTAAGTCACATAAATAGGACCACGAGTTTGGCTAGGGGCATGGGCAGTGCAAGGATGAGAATTTTAGAAAATCTTGATAAGATTGCGGCAATAAAAGAGTGTGTGTGTATGTGTATATATATATATATATATATATATATATATATATATATATATATATATATATATATATGGTGAGAGAAAAAAATTGGAAAAAACCAGACCCTTTAATATTTTGCTAAAAAATTATTTTAAATAAAATATAAATATCCTGATATATTTATAAAAACTATTTTAATATAAAACATGCTTTGAATAAAGTTTTTTTTCTGAAAAATATCTTCCTTTCTATTATCAAAATGTTGATGCTATAAGAGCCATTCATTTTTACCAATTATGAAAACACTATTAAAATCCAAAAAATGATCAACCTAATATATATTTTGCATGATCAATCAATCTTTAAGATCATATTAATGAGGTTAAATTTCCCCAAAAAACACTTTTTGTGATCAATTTGTAATGGTTTTCGTATTCCAACTAAAAACAAGAAGGCCGCAGTTCTTGCCATCTGTTCATTGTGGAAATAAGTTTAATGATGCCATGCCTTGGTTTTTTCCTTCAATATTTCTTTCTTTAGATAACTTCGACTTTGCCATTTAGAATTTATTCTGTACATTCTTTTAGGTAGATTGCCCTTAGCATTAAACCAGCTAGCAAGCTAATCAAAAATTTCTTAAGAAAAAGACGTTAATCAAGTTATTTTAAGTTTTATCGATTTTTTATTTAATTTATTTATGTGTTCGAGTTTAGGAAATAGGGATATAGAGAAATTGGTAAACTCCGGACACTTAGGGTCATGGGTAAAATCCAGACCCTTTAATTTTTTGGTAAAAAGTTATTTTGAATAAAATATAAATAACTTAATATATTTATAAAAACTATTTTGATATAAAACTTACTTTCAATCAAGTTGTTTTTATGAAAAATGTTGATTTGTCTATTATCAAAATGATGATGCAACGAGAGCCATTCATTTTTGCTTATTATAAAAAGTGTAGCACTCAAAAACATGATTAACTTAATATATATATTGCACCAGCTTACCCTTAAGATTATATTGGTAAGGTTAGATTTTTATAAAAAAAAAAGCACTTTAAATATCATAGTTAATAGGTCTGGTTTTCTCCCTTTTTTTTGTCCGGCTAATTGATAGCTTGCTAAGTTTACCTAAATCTCAAAATAGCCTTAGACCCGGCAGTACTATCATAAAGAGTCCGCTTTTTCTTAACTTTTTCGTAAGCATACTATGGTCATTGCTTTATTTTCTTAACTTCTCTCACACCCAAAAGTGAGGTACAATAACTCACGTCAACAATGAACAAGCTCAGGTAGTGAGCTAACGTCCAAGCACCCAACGCCCTTGCACTTGAGCACACACTTGAAACTCTCACACAACAGCACACATCCCGAAGTGAGCACACGGACTCACTCAACTCTTACTTGATACTTTCATACCAGCTCATGAAGTGACCAGCAAGCATCACTCACTTGCTCAAGACACTCAACACTCTTACTTTATCTACTCACTTGCTCAAGGACTCGAAACTAACCCAACTCAATGCCTAACACAAAGACAGTAGGGGAAAAGAAATAGGTGGTGTGCTTCCACCGAATTCTACAATTTTTTTAATGTCATCTTTAAGCATAGCACCGATCGCAAGGTTTCCAGACGTGATATTGGAAGATGAAGGTGAAATTTGAAAAAAAAAATCAGGACGGAGTACATGTATCTTTGTCGAATGCAGCTGTATCAAATTTGGCGTGAATCTCGCTGCCCTTCGAAAACTCTGCTTTCTGTGAGGACCTGCATGGCACAACTTATGTGATACGTATATTGTCAACAAATAAGCTGATATATTCAAGAAATTATCACGGATATATATATACAAGCTGATACATTCAAGAAATGATCACGGATATATATATATATATATATATATATATATATTAAAAATCTTGTAGCTGCTAAACACTTGATAGTTTTTGTCAGTGTGGAGTCTGAAAATTTGATCAAAGGGACACTTACTTTAGTGGGTATGGTCCTTATGAGGCATTAACGTGAGTTTTCTATGGACTCAGATCCAACCACTTCCTAATAAAAATTTTCAAGTATTGCTGTTGGTTGTCCTGTGCAATGGCTCACACCAGCCCACACCTAGCTCCGCTACTGTTTTTTCCCCTTATTCTTTTTTTTTTTACTGTGCATGGAAAAACTGATTAGCATTTTCATTTTTTGCACTACATTTTTACCTAAAAAACCGGTGACTTTAATTTTCATGACATTAGGGAATAACAAACTAGTGCCGTCCATCTTTTTGATCGGAGGGCCCGTTATTATTATTATTTTTTTATGTGCAGAGTGTGTGCACGATGGTGGAAGATGGAAAGGGTTGGAGGAACTGTCCCCCCTTCACCACTGCCAAAAGGTGAAGGGTCCATTAGAGCCTCTCGATCGGACGATCGGGTGACATAATGGGCTGTATGCCGGTCAATGTGAACATGAAGTGTGAGTGCTCCTCTTTGAGAATGGAAAGAAAGTGAGAATGAAATTAAGACAATGTGAGCTATTCAAACCAACAAAACTTGAATTTTACCTTAGGTTTTACTCTTCTCCTTTCCCAAAAATTGACGGTTTGCACTTTTATCTTCTTATTGCTATGCTTGTGAGTTTTTAGGCACCTTGCATTGTGTATGCCCCCTTTGTCATTGTTTCCAAAATATATAACAGATTCCTGTTTCATTGAAGATCTCTTTGTTTCATTGCTTATATATATATATATATATATATATATATATATATATATATATATATATATATATATATATATATATATATATATATAGAGAGAGAGAGAGAGAGAGAGAGAGAGAGAGAGAGATAGAGGGAGAGAGTAGAAATCCCACAATCGTCTCATAATGCTTCAGGCTGCATGCATGAATTTAAAGCTCCTTGATGTAGTTAATGGGGCAGCTGTGGGCGGATTGAGTTCCCACTAGCTGTAGGCCCTCCTTATATATATAGGACGCAGATTTCTCTGGTTGTTCAGATGTTTCGGTCTCTCGTACATGCAGTCAGGTATTGCACCGTGTTGCATGTGTGAGAGGCCAAAACATCCAGATGGCTGGTGTGTATATAAGTGGTACCTCTTGGGTGGTTTTTTGGAGATTGTGTGGAAAATTTTGTTATCTTTTATATGTTCCTGACATAGAAGTATTTATTTATAAGTTTTTTTGAGCCGTCATTTTCATTTGTATGAAGTATTGGCCTAATGTGTGTGCTTACTTTCCCCAATACATGTTTCCATAGGGATTGCAATTTTGGAACAATTTTTGTTCCTCTCCTCTTCGTTCCTAGGACCGATTTTTGCAGCTTGTAACAACCAAACTTATAGTTATCTAGAGAAAACTGAAGACTAGCTTATATAACTTTTAGAAAGATTTTCATCGTAAAAATCATTGATAAGTTGGTACTTCTCCTATTCTTCATTTGTTCTGAAGTATTGGCATAATGTGTGTGTTTGCTTTTCCCCATTTCCTCTGTTTATTACACGTTAAGAACCAACTTATTGCTTTTTGATAGATTTAGTTAATGTTGTTCATCTCTGCTACTTATGGTCTCCATGCCAGTCTTTATTTATATATATATATATATATATATACTTCCATGGTTCCTATATTACTCGATTGCTCAAACTGCCACTTCTCATTTCTATGGCAAAAGGAGTCCCAGCGCTACGACAATTCTGGTGCTACGTTCAGCAACACTATAATACAAAAACTATTGGTGCTATCAGTAAAGGGTTCATTAACGTTTTTGCAATTTTTACTGACATTTTTTGTCATCAGCAATGACATGTATGTTTCTAGTGCATTCAAATGTTAATCTCAAAGGATGATTACTAAATTAACATAGAGATGTTTCGTGATGTATGAGGGGAAGAAATTAGATTAATTTAACTGCCACAACAATTCAAAAAGTTTCAGGAAATTTTGATTGTAGAGCTTCGTGGAGATAGCAACATGCCGACGTGTTTGGAGCCAATATTTGTAATTGTTCATATTCAATTGGTTTGCTGGCCTTCCTCTATCATTAGTCAGTGCTTTTTCTTTTCCAACTAATATAGAATAATTGGAAATATTAACCTAGTATAATATCATCAGCCAATGTTTTTCCTTGTGTTTTCCAAATAATATAGACTGATGGGAAACTGAATAATTTGTAATGTTTTTCGTATTCCAACTAAAAACAAGAAGGCGGCAGTTCTTGCCATTTGTTCATTGTGGAAATTTAAGTTTAATGATGCCATGCCTTGGTTTTTTCCTTCAATAATTCTTTCTTTAGATAATTTTGACTTTGCCATTTAGAATTTATTGAGTAAATTCTTTAAGTAGATTGCCATTAGCATTAAACCAGCTAGCTAGCTAATCAAAATTTTCTTAAGATAAAAACGTTAATCAAGAAGCTTTAGCTATTTTTTTAAAACTTATTTATGTGCTTGGGTTTTCGGAAATAGGAATATCGAGAAAATGGTAAAAACCAGATCCTTTAATTTTTTTGCTAAAGGATCAAGTTATTTTGATGAAAAATGTTGATTTTTCTATTATCAAAATGAGGGCCATTCATTTTTGTTATTACAAAACGGTATTAAAACCCAAAAACACGATCAACTTAATATATATTTTCCAACTAATATAGAATAATTAGAAATATTAACCTAGTATAATATCATCAAGCAATGTTTTTCCTTGTGTTTTCCAAACAATATAGATTAATGGACAACTAAATAATTTGTAATGGTTTTAGTAACCAACTAAAAACAAGAAGGCCGCAGTTCTTGCCATTTGTTCATTGTGGAAATTTAAGTTTAATGACGCCATGCCTTGGTTTTTTCCTTTAATATTGCTTTCGTTAGATAACTTTGACTTTATTCAGTACATTCTTTAATGTTGATTGCCAAGCTAATTAAAATTTTCTTAGATAAAGACGTTAACCAAGTTATTTTAAGTTTTAGCTAATTTTAGAAGTATTGCGAAATTGGTAAAAACCAGACCCTTTAATTTTTTGCTAAAAGGTTATTTTAAATAAAATATAAATAACTTAATATATTTATAAAAACTATTTTGATGTAGAACATAATTTGAATCAAATTGTTTTTATGAAAAATATTGATTTTTCTATTATCAAATTGGTGATGGTACGAGAGCCATTCATTTTTGCTTATTACAAAAACAGTATTAAAACCCAAAAAACATTATTTGGCCTTAAAATCATATTGGTAAGGCTAGATTTTTTATAAAAAAAAACACTTTAAATATCATATTTAATAGGCCATTGCCGTCCTTCCCCATGCTGCGGATCTCTGCATGCCGCACTGTCCTCCATATCCAATCCTGCTCGTGCTCCTTCAAAGCTACTGTCTCAGAGCATTGTCGTCATCCACAATCTGCTCGCCTTCCTCTGAGGCTTGGAAGACAAGCAGGATCGGCAACCGCTTGGAACGTGCAAAATCTTCATTATATTGACTGAGAAAATCCTATTTTATATGATATTGATGGACCAGTCCAAGATTCCTTGAAAAGTGACGCAGCAAAATTACATGCTATATTAGTTTTTCTTTTGTTTTCCTTTTTTTTCTATTGTTTCCATCCTTTTTGAGTTGGGAAGGATAAAGGTGCATTTTACTCATGATGTTAGTTTCAGCATGAGGCACATTTGGCCATTTCGCTTCTGAACATTTTCTTTTCATACTCTTTCCTCTTCCTTTTTCACTTCTTTTATTGTTAAAATTGCTTTCATTTGAATTTTCTTGTCGAAAACACTTTAGCCTATTATGTTTTATTATCCATCTTCTTTTTATTCTTTTTGGAGAGACTGAGCCTCTTTTTAGCATTTCAAGAAAATGTAAAAAAAGCAGAAAAAGGCAAATACCCTCTATCTTATCAACACTCAACTTTTGTTGAAGTTACTTTACAGAAAGGTTCGAGAAATGTTAAAAACATCTCTATTCATTTGTTTCATTCTTCTATAAAAAGGTTAGAGAAAAATTAGTCACTTAGGATTTTGTAGTATGAAATAGATTTAGTTTATAATATTCTTTCCAATAATCCGATTGCTGCAAAATTAAGTGTCATGACAGTCTTAAAATAATGGATCACGCTTTTTTAAGATGAGACACTCTTAGGTTTAGATTGTGTATGGTAAAGGCTGGATCCAACCTAAATTGAAGCCACTTAATCCCTACTTTCAACTGGAGCATATATGCCGCATATTATTCTGCCATGTTAACCATACAAGAGCAAGTTGATTAACTAGAAGAAAATTGTCAATTAGCTTAATAAACAAAACATTTTTTTTCCTGAAATGCTTCCAAGAAAGTCTGAATATACTTGACATGATATCTAATTGCCACAGTATTATTGTTCTCATCATTCCCTAAATAGCTTCGGGGGCAGACCAACAACTTTTACTAGAAGACATGGGAGGCCATTACTATCACAAGCTAGGCACTAATATGGATCTCGATTGATTAACTCCCACAATAACCCATCATTATCTATTCCTACTCTATACAACACGGTAACTTATTAAATCTCTCCACAGCACTAGAACTAATGACGTTTCATCCTTGAATTCTCTATCATTCAAGAACCGATATTCTCAATGGAAGATATCTTGGGCCTTCAAAAGCCTGAATAATAATGTCTTAAGTTTTCTAAACTCCTGTCCAGATGTGAGCTTTTCAGAAAATTTCAGCTGAATGAATTCAATGCACATAAGGTTTTATTAGTTGCATCTACTTACATGGTTTGGATAATAAAGCAGAACAAGTAAGGTACATGAAATAGTAATGGATAGCATGGATTGGGTTTTCTTGGGTAGCATTTTGCTCTTGGGGTTCTTTTATAAAGGTATCACTAGCATCTGCTGTAATGTTATTGTCATTTTTCATATAAAATTACTCAAAATAGTTTATTTTCAAGCTTAGAATTTTCTTTGTTTCTTATATCTGAACTCCCCTTAGCAGCTTGGAGCTCTGGTACTTTATTGAAATTCTGATTTTGGTTTGGTCTGCTCAAGAACCCAGAGCTTGCAGTGGATGTCATTTCCATTTGGTGAGTTACTCTATCTCAATGAAAGTATTCCTTTTAATTTAGGCAATTTAACCAGATTTTTGCATCTAAACCTTTCTTTCAATCACCTTGAATGCCTAGTTCCTCAAGTGTGGATACTTCAAAGGTTACATTTATCTGATTTAGATGGAAACCCTGGACTTTGTGGAGAAAATGTACTCAAGCTTTGCAGTAAGAAAAACTCCCACAAAGTCATCAGTAGAACCCATTTCATCATCATAGTGTCGTCTTCCATCCTCTTTCTTGCAATCATCTTCTCTGCAGTTCTAGTTGTTGGAACATGGAGGAAGAGAAACAATGCTGGGGATTCACATGTGTCATTCATTGCAAGAGACCCTCGAAAGGTACACTGAAATTGAGTTAGAGGTGGCTATTGAAAACTTTGATCCTAGTAGCATTATTGGCAATTTCAACATAGTTTATAATTTATAACTTAAAAGGAAATGGTTCAGTACCATAGATTGAATGAGTTTCTTCATTTAGACCATGACATGGTATTTAGTTCACTTATAATGGCATTAATGATATTCAATTTTTATTGTTCTCATCAAATTTTAGCCTCATTTCTAAGTTTTCAGAATTGATAGTGACTAACTTGTCTTGTAAGATATTACAGAAACTGCTATCTTTGATGTTAAAATTCCCCTACAATTTTCCATTTTCAAATGGCAAGCAGTCTCTTAGGTTCCATGTTGCTATTTGGGAACCAGTTTCTGATGTACTGCTTAGCTTTTTAATCAAATCTAATGTGCTCTTATAGTCTGCACTTCTGGTATTTCTGTAGGTTGAAACTCTTATTCTTCAGACTTGTTGAGATTGGTGGTGGCCAGATGTCAGCCTCTACTGACTCCAACAGCATGATGACCAATATTTATTGGCTTCATCAAAAGATGATAGGTTTCACCAGCAAAAAATAAGGTCTGCCCAATCCTTTGGTCAGGTCTTTTTGGTACTCATGTGCAAATGACTACATGCTTAATGGGATAGCAAGGCCGTTGCCTTATGCATTGTGAGGAGAACTCTCAAATCCAACAAGGTATATTATGTACCATAATAGGCATTCTCCTCTGTATATTTTTATGGTTGTAGGGAGCTTTAAATTATCACACTGTAGCTTCAGTCTCTAGAGATTTTCATCCGTCTATGGAAAGTCTGATCCATCAATAAAAATTTATTTTTGCAGATGGCTTCTTTTCTTACCATCAGTAATATGTCGGTTTTTTGTGGTGTAATTCATCAGTTGATGGTTATTTTCATCTCTCAGGTGGAACAATAAAGAACTTGAATAAAGATTATTGTTCATTTGTTTGGGGAGAAAGTGAACAATTGAGAAAATATCATTTTTTCAACTGGAAACTTATGTGCAGTTCAACTAAAGAGGGTGGATTTGGACTAATTGATTTGCTTACATTCAATAAGGCCCAAATCATACTTTAGCTATTAGATTCAGAATATCTGATTTGGTTTGGGCAAGTTCTGCAGGAACTACATGTTTGAGATTTTGTAGTCTTCGGTATCCCAAATTGAAACGCAAATTCTCTTGGAGCTGGAAGTATTCACGTTGGGGTTGGGTTGGGTATGCGGTTTGATGGGAGTTGAGAAATGGAAAAAGGACTCTTTTTTTGTTTGAATGTTGGGACTAGGGTGTGCTTCACTATCTTATTTTTACTAATGATTTTGATATATGTTGGAATTTTGTTGTTCGGTGGATAGCTTGAAATCTCTGCATCCGAATGAGCTTATGGGTAGGTTGTGTTCCCTTTGGTTGAAGCATGGCATAGCTAATATTTTGTTAAGCAAGATGATACTTCAAAATAAGGAAATGTTGACATGTCATCACTGAAAATGGTGGATTTATACCACCAAATCTTGTGGAGAGGGGAAGAAGACCCATAATCTATTTGGATATGGCAATCAAATGTTACTTGAAGAGCCAAATGGACCTTTTTTTGTGTAGTAATAAGTAGATGCCTTACTTTGGACAGACACAAGCTTTTTGATATTGCATTAACCAATTGTTGCCTATGTGTAAAAAAATGAAGAGTCAATAGCTCATACGTTTATTCATTGTGATTTTGTACTAGTAATCTGGAAGTTTTGTTGCTTCCAAATTTGACAGCAGGATTGTGTTTGACAAGTCACTTTCCTGAGTTTTCGGATTGGTGGAGAGGTTTTAAATTCAAAGGATCATGGATGAAAAGATGTTGGACCGTGTCTTTTCCTATGGTTAGCTAGTCTTTATGGAGGAATAAAAATTTAGAATTGGATGAGGGAGAAAAACTGCAAAGCTGGGTAGTCTGTTTCTCACTATGGGATGATATCAAGAATGTTATATGTAATTCGACTTGGATTACTAATGCCAAATATGAGTTTCCAATATGGCTATTACCCTACATTCAGTCGAATCCATGTCTTTCGTTTGGTGTTAATCAATTCATTATTTGGCCAGCACAAGCAAAAATAGGCAGATCAACGAAACTTGTGTTGAAGATCAAACTGGCTGATGACTGATGTAACCATGGTGGTATTCATGAGGGAGTTGATTGGAATGTAGTTGGCTTCCTGTGGAACCTCATTGTTAACTTCCTTCGCCTTTAAGGGGAAGGGTGTTGTGGTGGCAGGTCCTTCTAGATGGATGAAATAGATTTAAAACCCTATTAATTGTTGCTATTCTAAAGGAATTGGAGTACAGTTAGTATTGAGAGATATATCGAAGTTGCATCTGATGCAACTTAATCCAAATGCAAGTGTTCTTAACCTGTTAAAGCTGTAAATCTGTGTTGTACCTAATTGAGTTTAGGGTTCTTTTTTTTTTTGGGAACAAGATTCTAGTCTCAGGTTTTTTTTTTCTTTTTTCTTATTTGGGAACAGTTTTCCATATTCTTTATATTTGCTATTCTTTTTCAACAAAATCTTATGGAGCGAGATCCCAGTAGGTTTGCATTGGAATGAGGGATTAGGATGATAATAGTTTCCTCCTTTAAACAAATTAATGTTTAGATAATAATAGAAAATGTGCTAAATTAAAATATTTCAAAATACCACACAACAAATGGGTAATAACAAATGATCGCCCAAACCTTTCTAGCCTAATGTTTCTTTTTCAAATGATAGTTCTCTCATAAGGGTGGGTATCAGGCAGCATACAGAACGAGTACTTAGTTACCTAGCCTGTGATAACCTGAGTTTGGGCTGGTTCTTACAACAAGACCACGATTGTGAACGTAATGAAGGTTTCTTGTTTGCTGACTTTTCGTAAAGAGGCGTTGATAAAGACTAGACATGTACATGTACTACATTGCAAGTATTAAGTTGGTCAGCATTGACATTTAACCAACTCTTCAGTGTTTGTTTGATTTACTCATAAGGACAGTGCCTATCAGTAATAGTGTTCTGTCCTTTTTACCAGCAGGCATAGTAATACTAATGTATGTTGGGAACATCAGTAAGGGTTCAGACTTTCACTGACAATTGCTAGCGGCCACCAGTATTTATCTTATTATCACAAACATCCTTTTTGCTCTATAGTGTATGGTTACTTTACTCATGTGAGCCAATAACATCAGTAATGCTAATTTTACTGATGTGTTTTTCATGTGCGCCGATATAGCTTCATTTATTGATGCTTATCCTTGATGTGAGTAATGATGGAACTTTAGTGACAGTTTTTTTTTTCTTTTCATTTCAATGAAGGCTACCTTTATGTTCCTGCCCACAAATTCTGTTTTCCCTTTCCCGTTTCATGTTTGCTCTCCACGGTTGCCCCCTAATCGTCGTTGGTTACCATCGCTGCCTCTAAATCTCTATCCATTACTCCTGCTGCCCCCAAAGCTCTTGTTGTAAAACAAGGTCCAAATTGCAAACAAAAATAGAGTGAAGTGTAAATTGTCACTTTGTAAACAGATTTGTATATGTGATATCAGGAGAGTGAATAGATAAATAAATCAACAGAGAAAAATAGAGAAACCAAGTCACACAGAAGACCCAAATTACGTGGTTGGAATAGACTGCTTGCCTTCCTACATCTATGGTGAGAACACAACAAGATTCACTGTTATATGAAGCATCAAGTACAGTGAGATCAGAAAAACTGAAATAGATAAATCCGCTTATACAATAATGCTATACTGAGTGACCCTCAGCCCCAAAATTCCATTTGTTATCTGTGTCCAAAAAAATTGAAGCTTACACTTTTTAAATGCAACAAAAAATAACTGTCCAAAAACCTTCACAAACCTCAAGTTCTCCAAGAGGATGAAGATCACTCGATCTCCCCACTCCACCTTTGGGTTACACCATCTATTAATGGAGAAACTGCAGCAAGCAAGAGAGCTAGGTGGTGGAGGCTCCATGTTTACAACCACTACTTCAGAAGCTCCACCAAAATCACATAAAGGTGAGAAACAAGAAAGGAAAAACAAAAAAGAAGTCGAACCCTTACATGAAGCAAAATGAGGGCTTTGAACAAAGACACAAATGTCCACTGTTGACTTGTATATCACCAAGTCAAAATAATAACAAAACTCCAACTTTTTGGCTTGGTCTTAATCCAAAAATATATACGATCAATCTTGTTCAATATGAATGTCCATTCTCCCTGGGACTCCAAACATGTTAACATGGATAAATCTGAGCCAGACAATGGTGAAATTTAGTTGTAGTGGAAGGTTTTGTCAACATGTTTGCCACTTTATGTTGTGACACCACCTTTTCTGTTGAATTTCAGCGTTTGCCACAAACTCCCTGATTTTATGGTATCTAACATCTACATGTATAGTTCTTGCATGATAAACTGGATCTTTAGCCAAACATATTGCACTTTGACTTTCACAATGTAATTTGACACTTTCCTGCATAATACCCAGTTCATTAACAAGTCCTCTTAACCAAACTACTTCTTTATCAGGTTCTACTTTAGCAATATACTTTGATTCAGTTGTCGATAAAGCAACAATATTTTGTAATGTAGCTTTCCAACTAATCGGGCCTCCATCTTGAGTAAATATGTATCCTTTGTAGATCTTCTTTTGTCTAAGTCACTTGCGTAGTCTGAATCAACATAGCCAATAAGAGCGTCAGAAGTATTTGTACCTACCTAAAATAATAAACCAAAATCTGATGAGCCATTCAAATATCACAAAATCCATTTTGCTACCTCACAAGGTCTTTGACCTGAATTTGCCTTATATCTGCTGACAACACTTACAGCCTGAGAAAAATCTAGCCTAGTGCAAATCATAGCATACATAAGACATCCAACTGTATTAGCATATGATATTTTATTCATAACTCTGTTCTCTTTTTCAGATTGGACACAATGTTTCAAAGATAACTTAAACTATTGAGCAAGTGGAGTGTATATTTATTTTGCAATCTTCATATTGAATTTAGCCAACATTTTGTTAATATACTCCTTTTGTGTTAACGACGGTTTCTTTTTCTCTCGATCTATATGAATTTTCATACCTAGAATTCTTTTGGTTGTCCCCAAATCTTTCATTTCAAATTCATTTCTAAATTCATATTTCAACTTAGTAATGCCTAACATGTGTTTGCATACTATAAGCATGTCTAATCATCCCAACATTTTACAAAAGAATATGTTATTTTACCCAAGTACGAAACCCAAAATTAGATGCAAGATTCAAATTTAAGATCCAACTTTTAGATCCAAATTAGATTTAAAACTCAAATTTATATCCGAATCGAGCATTTGAAACTTAAAATCCAAAATCGAGTTCAAAACAACAGAGTCTGGTGCTATAAGCGCTCCACGCGCATACACAGATCTCTCCTCGTTTCATGGTTCGTCCTCACACCAAAAATATGTTTTTGCCTAAAACAAAGCCAATCACTCTTTTACAAAAAAAAAAGATGGTTTTCTGCAACGCGCATCGGGCAACTGGAGCATGCGCGATTGCGCATTGCGTATCGCATTACGCAATCGCCTGCGTCGCTGAAGCGCTGTTGCACCTGGTAGTGCTGGGAACACCCCTTCTCCTTTTTCTTGTGAAAAAAACCACCCTTTGGAGGACGGTTTTGGCATTTTTGGGTGGGCATTAGCCCTGCCCATGCCCCAAAGAGGTATTTGGAGGGCTAAGGGTCAATCCCACTTAGTCAAAACCTTTTTTGTTTAACAAAATGAAAATAATTCAAAATTATGTGAAATTCGGATGAAAATATTGTGAAATTCAAAAAAAATCAAATTTTGAGTTTTGTCTCCAAAATTCTCTATAAATACCCCTCATTTTCCCCCTTTTGAACAAGAAGCTACATTGGGAAAACTCTAGTGCATTTTTACTTGAAAACTTAAAGTTATTTCCTTAGTTCTCTTCCTCCATTTCCCTTTTCTTCTTTTCATTTCTCTTTTCTTCTCCAAACTTGAAGCAAGCTTAATCAAGCTACAACCCTCTTTAAGGCATCATCTTGGAGCTTCACTCAAGGGGATCTTCAAGCTAAGGTGTTCATTTTTTCAAAAGTTATTCTCATTAGACGTATGTAGTCATCATCCCTCTCCTTTCTTTCACTTGTTTCCTTTTCTTTTCATTTCCCCATGGCCATATAAGATTACTTTAAAATCTCTATTTTGAAGTTAAAAAGTTATTCTTGATTGTACCGTGAGCATGAAGAGGTGAACTAGTCTTTTATTTTATGATTAAATCATGTTATTCCTTTTCTCGAATATAGTTTTGTTGTTGTTGCTCTTTCTTTTCTTGATTATTCTTTTCTTGATTATAGACTTGTTATGGTTCCCTCATTTCTTCTTTTCTTCATCTCATCATGGACATATAAGATAGTTTTAAAATCTCCATTTTGTAGTTAAAAAACTATTCTTGAGTGCACTGGGAGTATAGGAAAGTGAAATGATATTTCATTTTATGATTAAATCACTCACTCTATTCTTAAATGTAGCATTGTTTTAGTTCTTTTCTTTTCTCTCTTCTTCATCTCCTCATGGCTATATGAGATAATTCTCAACATCTATCATAGAGTTAAGAAGTTATGCTCAAGTGCACTGGGAGCATGAGAAGATGAGATGATCATGTTCTCTTTTCTTGAATATAACATTGTTTTAGTTCATTTGTTTCCTCTCATTTTCATCTTCCCATTGTCATATGAGGTTGTTCTCAAACTTCTATTTTAGAGTCAATGAGCTATGTTCGAGTGCACCGAAAGCATGAGATGATGAGATGGTATTTACATTTTATGATAGAATATGTTCTCTTTAATACTTAATGTTGCTTTACTTTAGATATATTGTTCATAGTTGCTTAATTTTTCTCTATTTCATATATGTGAATATACGGTGACAATGAGAGTGTGGTTTGGGATTCTCTCGTTATTATTGTGTTGATTAATTTTTTAGGTTGGGGCTTGTCCAACCTGAAAAAAACCTTTACGAATTTGTACATGTTAAAATGCATCTTCATGTCATTACGTTTAGTTTTTTTTTTTTTTTTTGAATCACCCAATTAGAAATTCTAACGATGTCTCGTTATGTTGTTTGGTTTTTTTCCATACCCAACGATGGAAGAAACATACACCCTTGTAACAAATGAAATAACTATGTTCTATGTTAATATATAAAAATATTTGAAATCATGTTTTCCAAAACATTTTCGAGAGAACCCTCTTTAATGTGGCTTTGAAGTTTTAGTTTAGGCTCTTGCATGAGTCTAAACTCTCTTCCGACCTACATCAAACTTGAAGTCGGTTATTTTAAGTCACTGCCTTAACGTTTAATCTCATGAAGACATACATATTATATACATATATGTACACACGATGATTTCCTTTATCATTCTCTCTTTATGTTTACATAGTTTATTTTATAATTTTTTGTATCAATATTAATATATATATATATATATATATATATGTCCTACTTTTTTTCTCTAAAATCTTTTATTTCTCTTTTCAAGTCAAATGTCTTCACCTACAAATTTCGTTTATATATATATATATATATATATATATATATATATATTTCTATTTCTATTCAAATCAATGTTATTTTTGCAATCCTCCATATATATGTGTATATGTGATAGTATATACACATGTACTTGCATATTTTCTATCTCCTTCTTTTTCTCTCTTTTTTTTGAAAGTTTCACTCTCCTTCTCTACTTAAATTCAAACCTCATTTTCATAAACTAGTACTCACCTGACCAAAAATGGAAAGGTTAAGACTGTCTTGAAAGGTCAGGACTCAACTCAAATAGTAGAATCTGGCGAGATATCATCAAGGAGATCGAGAAACTGGATAAAGGCGACTGGTGATGCCTACGTCTGTCTGGAAGCCAGCCTCTGCTGTCATTCTCTCTCTTCTTTGGTGGCCCTCGTCCGTCCTTAATTTAATTTAAAAGACGCGCTCCTCGTATTCATTTGTATTGGTTGGTCTTTTTATGTGTGTGTGTGTGTGTGTGTGTGTTTGTGTGTGTGTGTGTGAATACATATTTCTCTTTTTTTAAAATCTTTGATTTTGTGGTTTTCAAGATCTTTTTCTCACTCTCCTTCTTTATATTTTCTTATGATCAAGTATTTCATCTTTCGCATTGTTTTGGACATTTTTCTTCTCCAAGATCATTTTCATTTGCCGATTTTACTAAGACAACAACTCAAGTAATGACTCAATATTGAATTCATGTTTGATGCTTTACAACCCCAATCCAATTTAAAAAACTTTTCTTTTTTTTTGTCAAAATGTTTATGTTAACTATAAAAAAAATCTTAAGTGTATGTTGTGGTAGGAATGTTTTGCTTTCTTCCAATCATATAAGATCAATGCATGCATGCATTCACCTTCACTTAATATCACAAATAAGCATAATCACATCTCTAAAAGAACTTAAGTAAGATGAGATGAAGCTCCAACTAGGTGATAATCGAATTAGAGCAAAACTTTAAACTTAAAGCCTTAAGAGAACACTAAAATGACTTCAAATGATTTCCCAAGCTTTTCAAATGATATTTACAAAGATTTTTCAATTCTAATTGTCCTCAAAATATTTCACTTTCTTAAGTAATTCTTCAAGAAACTTTTCAAAAGTTTAAAATATCAAACTTTCAACATTTTTCTCAAACATTACACCACATGCAGAATGAAAAAGATGTTCAAGCCAAAACAAATACATCAAGGATAAATATAGCCCTTGGGTTGATTACCCCCGGTAAAAGCGCCGAGAATAATCGATCCTAGTACCGACGGGCGAGTCTCTTTCTCTCTTATTTTTAAATCTCATTTTTCTGGAGCATTCCAAAAAACCAAAAGTTTTGGGGATGCGAACAACATGTCATCCACATAAAGCATCAAAATAATAATAGAACCATCATTTAAAAAACAAAAATAAACACAATTGTCATATCTGCTCCTATTGTAACATGTGCTAGCATAAAGGTGTCAAATCTTTTATACTACTATTGTGGTAGTTGCTTCAAACCATAGAGTGATCATTTCAATTTGCATGCCAACTTTTAGTTTTTCGCTCGAATAAATCCTTCTGGTTCCTACCTATATATTTTTTATTTTAGGCTACCATGTAAAAATATAGTTTTAACATCTAGTTGTTTGAGTTCCAAAAAATCTACTCATTTTTTCTAAAACCCTTGGCCACTAGTATGGCCTTGTACCATGGTGGTTTTTTTGCACTGCAAGATTCTTTTATTAAAAACACCCACTGGCATCCTGTCATTTTTTTTTGCATCCCCAAAAATTTATTTTAGTCTTCGGACTACTTCAAAAAAATGATGTTTTATTTTGAAATGAGAGAGAAAGGTTCTCGCCTGTTGGTACGAAAATTGGCCATTCCCGGTGCTTTTACTAGATGTAACCAATCCAAGGGCTATGTTTATTCTTTATGCATTTCGTTTTTGCTTAAACAGCTTTTCATTCTAAATGCGATGTGGTGTTTGAAAAAATATTAAAGATTTGATGTTTCAAATTTTTAAAAAAGTTTTGAAGAATCATTTGAGAATATAAAATACTTCGATTTGGAAAAACTTTACAAATATCATCTGGAAAGATTTGAAGATCATTTTTTTTAAGTTGATTTAATGTTCTCTTAAGAATTTAAGTATGTTTGAGATTTTGTACTGTAAAGTTGAATAATTAATTTATTGAAGGCATTCAGATGCTCAAGCAGATTTGTTCCATCAATCATACATAAACTAAAGAGCTGTTTTTTCAAATACAATTTATTTGTGAGAGACTTCAACGTATACAATTTTTCTACACAAATCAGTCATAGTATCTACATCTGCAATATCATACATTACCTCATTAGCTAGACAAAGCTGAATTGTACTCATTGCCTTCAAATCTAACTCATCCCAACTAGCATCTTTCATCCCTGATTTATCTTTTCCAAGCAAAGCTTTTATGCAGGTTATTCTGTACCAAAATGGCTTTTACACACTTTTTCCACAAACCAAAATCAATCTTTCCATCAAACTTCTCCACCTCAAACTTAGTCATTGACATATTTGATGTCACAGTCATTAAGACCAACTATCACAAACACAAAGATTGCAACCTGGTTCTGATACCAGATGTTGTAAAATAAGGTCCAGATTGCAAACAAAAACAAAGTAACGTCTAAACAGTCAATCTATAAATAGATTTGTGTATGTGATATCAAGAGAGTGAATAAATAAATAAACCGGCAGATAGACAAATAGAGAAACCAAGTCACATAGAAGACACAAATTATGTGGTTCAGATAGGTTGTTTGTCTTCCTACATCGATGAGGAGATCACAGTAGGATTCACTATTATATGAATCATCAAGTACAGTGAGATCAGAGAAGCTGAAACAAACAAATTGGCTTACAAAATAATGTTGTTACGTGGTGACCCTCAGCCCCAAAAATCTCTCTTTCATCTGTACACAAAAAACTGAAACATACACTTTTCCAATGCAGTAGAAAATAGCTGCCAAAAACCTTCACAAACCTGACGTTCTCCAAGAGGATGAAGTTCACTCGATCACTAGGCTGCACCATTGGATTACACCATCTATTAATGGAGAAACTGTATCAAGTGAGAGAGCTGGGTGGTGAGGCTCTATATTTATGGCCACTACTTGAAAAGCTCCACCAAAATCGCATACCACAACATAAAGGTGAGAAACCAGAAAGGGGGAAACAAAACGAATTATAACCCTTACATAAAGCAAATTTAGAGCTTTGAACAAGACACAAATGCCCACAGTTGACTTGTATATGACCAAGTCTAAACAATAGCAAGCTCTGCCAATTACCACCAGCAATGAGTGCCCTGACCATTACTTCCATCAAAAGAGCAGCAACTTCTTCAGAACACTAAGTGAACACTAAGTGGTTGCTTTCTCTCTCTTTCTCTCTCATTGATCTAGCTCCTTAATTCAGATACATTTGTGTGAGGTTCCATGATCTATGGTGCTATGTTAATCTTCTATTAGCTATTTCTCCTCTTCTGTTCTCTTCTCATGTCTTGCAAGGATGAATGGTACTCATGATCTGGGGTGAAATTGAGGGAGATGGAGGTTGCTTGTGCAGCTGTGTTTTGAGTGGAACGCCAGTTGCTTATCACTGGGCGTATTTTTTTCATAATAATATTAGTTTGTACACCAATGTGGAACATATTACCAGGTTTGCTTTTTTACCCAACCTAGTTATATGCACCATACTGGTGCACAAAATTTTCATGCGCAACTATAGTTATGACGAAAATACTCTCAGTTCACATAGAAAAAGGAAACCTTTTGTGAAGACAAAAATAGAAATAAAAAAAATAAAATGACTAAAAAGGAGAATCCTTTTCAGAAAAGGGCTCATGCATTTTCCTTTACACTCATGAATTGAAGTTTGTTCACAACCCTTGTGTCCACTGCAACATAGACCACCAGAATGAACTTTTTTTGGTTAGATCATGCATCAGCCATCACTATAACAATCTCAGGAGGAATTTCAGACACAACCCCTTTCTTTAACACATCAATGCAAGGCTCCAACTGAACAATAATCCTGAATTTGCCTACATTCGAAGCTGAATCCAGATTCAGGTTCGGATCATGGTTCTGGGTGTAACATTTCTTAGGAACTTCAATTCTGAGAATGATTATGGAAGTAAAAATAGCATCATTAGAGAAGCAAACATGGCTGAGTTTACGGTGCCAAGGGTCGGTCCATGGTCAAACCTCGTCGGAGATCAGGAAGGCCTTTTTTTCTGTTCCTAGTTTCTATAATTTTTCATTTTTAATTCAGATATTTTGATTTGGACGGGCAATTTTATAAATTAGTCTTCTAATTTAATTCTTTCTATTGAAAACGTTTGTCAACTTGTTAGGCTTCAAAAGTTGAGTGTATTCGCAAATGTGTTGTGCAGTCATTTGTAATTTAAAAAAAAAAAGATCAACATTCAATAAAGAAATTGGATTCGATTTGGATTTAGGAAATGGCATTAGATCAGATTCATATTCAGATTTGGATTTAAATAAATATCCTATCACATTCGTATTCGGGTTTTTATTTGGATAAGATGTAATTACGTATATCCAATGTGTATACATTTTGACGGTCAGTCCTTCACATATCAATTTGTATTTGACTTAAAAGTCAGATTTAGATTCAGATTCAGACATGAATTTAGAAATTGAATTGGAATTGTAAAATTCAATTCAGATTGTTAACAGCCCGACCCACTATTAGGGATGATCTTTGCGGGGCCAGGTAGCAGGAGCCCGAACTGACTTGTTTGGTCATTTCCCTGCAACATGACTCCCTCTCTCTGTTGCACTCATTCACACTCCATTGACAGTGGTTGAGCCAAGTTGTAGCTGGTGTGGGCAATTGCCCACACTAGCCCACCAAATTTACATTATTTACATATACAAACTTCATTAATTTTTAGTTTTTTATGTGTGAGTGCCCCTTAAAAATTGACATTTAAACTTGTAGTGCCCCTCAGCCACAAATTTTTCTGCTACTGTCCACCGGTCCCTTTTGTAATTTGAGTTTTCATATGTGATCGTACTTACTGATTTAGTAGGGCAGAGTGCAAAAGCAAGTCATTTTTCAGGTAGGATGCGTTTTTGGAGCCCTTCGAAAAATCAACAGTTTTTATCACAGCAAAAACTGGAAGATAAACAATGAAGAACTTCTACTTGAGAATTAAAGAAAAATTTGTAATAAATAAGAAGTCATAAACATTTTGGCATATCCAAATTATGAGTTAAAACACAATTGATGTGATTATTTTCATCTATATAATGTTGTCCTAGCTAGAACAAAGTTGCCTTGGATATCATATTGGTAAGAAACATAGTTGTTCATAAAAGAGAGAGAGTGAGAGGGATTGAGCATAACATTACAATTGAACATTATCAACAAAGTGATTGTTCAGTTTCCAAAAGGGGTTCGCTTGTCTACAAATAATTTTCCCAAGATATCCATATCTTTTTCATATATTTTACTTGCGTGCCAATTGAAATCAGATATTTTCAATGTCTCACATGATCCTCTTAAGCTCTAAAACGTATGATCAATGAACTAGCGGTCAATGTCTTTACAGAAAGTCTTTCAATGACAATAATGCAAAACTATCACTTGCAAAAGTGATTAAATTTTTTCTTCAATGGTCTTTAAGCACGCATGTCACGGAAGATGCAACAATTTAGTCCAACATAGGGAGGAGGCCTGATGCGTGTACCAGATCAAACAGAGTTCTGTGTGTTCGGGACGATGTGCTGATCGCATCCAAATCTGATTATATATGCACAGGCTCCTGTTAGCTTTCTTGCACAGTCGTGCACGTAACCATCTCTCAACATCTAGTGGACAAAATAATAAATTGCATCTTTTGTTGTATTCATTTTGTTCTAGTAGGCAAGGGTTGTTCTTTATGTTTCTA
Source organism: Nymphaea colorata (assembly GCF_008831285.2). NCBI lineage: Eukaryota > Viridiplantae > Streptophyta > Magnoliopsida > Nymphaeales > Nymphaeaceae > Nymphaea > Nymphaea colorata. The sequence goes on from NC_045144.1 coordinate 15,460,821, forward strand.
AGAGCATTATTGTAATTTCAGGCACCCAAACCTAAGGGACGTGTTTGGAGCTCAAACACAGGACCAGTTTGGCAATATATCACCAATATGATAATTCCAGGTAGGCATTTTAATTTCTCGGATAACTTATCAACGATGTGGGCCTAACAATTCCAACCAATGTGAAAGCAGAACTTGCGATGGGACATGATAACTTATCCGAACTGGGCCAATATCCAATCAACATACCGCCTGTGGACCCCACATTTATTTTGATCGGACTGAGGCCGTGATCCAGATCCAATTTCCGGATACCAAATACGAAATGGTGAGCTGCAAGAGTGGGGCCCATAAAATCAGAAAAATATCGACCTCTCGATTTTCAAGAACCTCATAAATCAAGGGAGCCAATCAGAACCAAGATATTGATTTCATTGGATAAGGTGGGCACAACGGCTAGTATTCTGTCAGCTAATATAAGAGCGCCACCAACCAGGTCTCATGCACCTTCAAGCGCTCACTCAACCCACTCATCTACCACCATCCTTGGAACTACCCTCACCCACTCCAAAGATGGCGACCATGGCTCTCTCCTCTCCCACCCTCGCAGGCAGGGCTGTCAACATTGCTCCATCTTCCTCCGAGCTTCTCGGTGATGGCCGTGTCACAATGAGAAAGTCCGTTGCAAAGCCCAAGCCCGTCTCCTCCGGTAGCCCCTGGTATGGTCCAGACCGTGTTAAGTACCTCGGCCCCCTCTCCGGTGAAGCTCCTTCCTACCTCACCGGTGAATTCCCTGGTGACTATGGTTGGGACACCGCTGGTCTCTCTGCTGACCCAGAGACCTTTGCCAAGAACAGGGAGCTCGAGGTGATCCATGCCAGGTGGGCTATGTTGGGTGCACTTGGGTGTGTCTTCCCTGAGTTGCTCGCTAGGAACGGAGTCAAGTTCGGCGAGGCTGTCTGGTTCAAGGCCGGTGCTCAGATCTTCACTGAGGGAGGACTTGACTACTTGGGCAACCCCAGCTTGATCCACGCTCAGAGCATCCTGGCTATCTGGGCTACACAGGTCATTCTCATGGGTGCAGTCGAGGGGTACCGCATTGCTGGCGGACCGCTTGGTGAGGTGACCGACCCATTGTACCCAGGTGGTAGCTTCGACCCACTAGGTTTGGCCGATGACCCCGAAGCTTTCGCAGAGTTGAAGGTGAAGGAAATCAAGAATGGCAGACTTGCCATGTTCTCCATGTTGGGGTTCTTTGTTCAGGCCATTGTGACCGGAAAGGGTCCATTGGAGAATCTGGCAGACCACTTGGCGGACCCAGTCAACAACAACGCCTGGGCCTATGCTACCAACTTTGTTCCCGGCAAGTGAAGTACTGCTTGGGAATAAAGATTGTAAATGTGAAGGACTGTGTGATCTTTTTGATGTGTAAAAATGTACTTTTCTGTGCCAAAGAACACAATATTTTTCTCACTTGGGCAATCGATGTATTACATCCAATTAATCTAGTGCTTGAATTTCCATATAAAATGGACATGTTAAGTACCATTTTCTTCATGACATGCCTTGAAATTAGCCCACTAATTTATCTGATATACCCATATCTTGAACATGATACACCAATGAATTAAGGTTTTATTGCCAGATTTAGACTTTGTAGTGATCTGGCAATGAAAATCCGATTCTTTTTCGGTTTCCGGGAGTTAATGCAGATGTTAGGAAAGTAGCAGCCCACTGTCCAACCCCTAGTTTTCTTTTGGCGGACAAAAGATATACGACTTCTTGATCTTCTTCAGTATCCAATTAATTCACCGAAGCATTCAAATAAACAGTGAACTCAGAAAGTTGATGGAAAGTAGGCTTTTAATATGAAGTTATGAACACATTGCAACGAAATCCAGCTACCAAATTAATCTGCATGCATATAATTTTTTTTTCTCCTTTAGTTTCTTAATCTATACACATAAGTACATATGATATACAAGAATCTATTAAGGGGGTGTTTGATTACTTTAATTTAAAAACAACGGATCTGATGTAGCATGTTTTTGCTGATGTGACAAAAGATCCACAGCAAAGTGCATGGCGACAGTGGAGATACCTTGGGGCTGGTGGGGGCAACTGCCCACTCAAGCTTGTGTAAACTCTTGTAAATATTTTTTTATGAAGATTTTGGACTAAGGCCTAGTCATATGCCCACACCTGTCATGGGCCAATGTGTTATAGCTCTACATAATCCACTTCGATAATAAGATGGATCAGTGCCCCTCAGCTACCACGTTCCAGCTCAGCCACTCATACATGGTATACCAAACTAAGGATCCTTGGTCGGGCATAAGATCCACATTTGAAGTCCTTGTTTTGCCTTTTTACATTGAGAAAAAGGTCGGACTTAAGATTGGAGAGCAAACTGTTCGATCTTAAATTAAATGGTTATTAAATTTTAAGGATTTTTAAATCATGAACAATCAAAGACTCCCTATTAAAGAAATCGGTGAAATCAAACTACCAAACCAACACCAAGAGAAAGCTGAGCTCGATCGCTTCAACTTGACGCCTTTTGTAATGTAAAATATTGTATAACCGTTGAACTGGTGCCTGAATAGAACAGTCCAAAATCTTCCCATCACGTAGGGGTCCAATTGGTGGGGATGGTGGTACTGAATGGGCAGTAGATTTAAAAGTTTTATTGTTTCTTGTGCACATCATCCCTTATATGTGGTGTGATATATATATATATATATATATATATATATATATATATATATATATATATATTTATTTATTTATTTATTTATTTATTTATATTTATATATTTGGCATCATATATGCAAAGAGACGGATGAAAGATCCGATTTGGAACTCCATGTGAGTCCTACGACTTAAAAGGTTTTATTGTTTCTTGCGCACATCATCCCTTATATGTGGTGGTATCACACAAAAAAAATACTACTTTTCCCATCTTTAGACAGGAAGGATGGTTGCAAAAAAGAAAAAAAAAAAAAGGAAGAAAGAAAATTAACAAGAGGAGGAGAGAGAAAAATGGTTGGACCCAATTCCCATCTTTTGAAGATGAACTGAATTTTCAAGATATCTATATTTTCTGAATGAAATGTAGATGCAGAAGGGTGGACCCCAAATGTCCTCAAGTTAAATCTTGATAATTTATGAGATAGTTTGATGCAATCTCGCCAGTTTCAGTGAGCAGGAATCACCTACTATCCTCTCTCAGTTTTTAAAAGCACAAATAGTTGATGTCATGGGAGGTCGAAGTGGAGACTAACTACCTACTATCCTCTGCCTCTTCTATTGCCACAACCCCCTCAGGGATTATTATTATAAGATAAAAACTTCAAAATTAATCCATATATGGTAGAAACACGCAAGAAAATAAGGCCAAATGGAGTTGCAAAAGTTTGCCAAGCATTGGTTCACCGCCGCTCCCAGAAGGTTTAGGTCCAAGTTCCACTTTGACAAACGCAGTTCAGCAACCAAAAACAGAAAACAACTGTTTCTGATGTACCAAACGAGCTCCTTTCCCTTCTTGTTTTAAACAATTCTCCAAGATTGCTCGTTTTACTTAGTGATGGACACAGATAAGGGACTATTACTCAATAAATTTTTCACGGAAAATAGTTTCCGAAGTTAAAATTTACTCAATATGTCTCCTTCTTCACATTGATGAGTTGGAAGTCTTCAGATAATGATCACTAGCAGAATCATGAAGAAAAATTGTGTAAGAGATTGGCAACAGAAATCTGCACGAGAACATGGAGAAGAGAAACGAGTGGCCAAAAATGGGGCCAAAGATGGCATCGACCTATTGCACAAGAGAAGAAGATTTCAAAGATAAGAGCGTGGAGGGTCCACTCCCCACATCAGCTCTGGCTGCTTCCCTCACTTCCGCTCTATATATATGCACACTCGCCCAGCTCAAAAGGCACCCACTTCAGTACTCGTTCTAGCTTCATCACTAGCACCAATTAGTCCACCTACTCTCTTCTGAAGATGGCGACCATGGCTCTCTCTTCTCCCACCCTCGCAGGCAGGGCTGTCAACATTGCTCCATCCTCCTCTGAGCTTCTTGGTGACGGCCGTGTCACAATGAGAAAGTCCGTTGCAAAGCCCAAACCCGTCTCCTCCGGTAGCCCCTGGTATGGTCCAGACCGTGTTAAGTACCTCGGCCCCCTCTCCGGTGAATCTCCTTCTTACCTCACCGGAGAATTCCCAGGTGACTATGGCTGGGACACTGCTGGTCTCTCTGCTGACCCAGAGACCTTTGCCAAGAACAGGGAGCTCGAAGTGATTCATGCCAGGTGGGCCATGTTGGGGGCACTTGGGTGCGTCTTCCCCGAGTTGCTTGCTAGGAACGGAGTCAAGTTCGGCGAGGCTGTCTGGTTCAAAGCCGGTGCACAGATCTTCAGTGAGGGAGGACTTGACTACTTGGGCAACCCCAGCTTGATCCATGCTCAGAGCATCCTGGCCATCTGGGCTACACAGGTCATTCTCATGGGTGCAGTCGAGGGGTACCGCATTGCCGGTGGACCGCTTGGCGAGGTGACTGACCCACTGTACCCAGGTGGTAGCTTCGACCCACTGGGTCTGGCTGACGATCCTGAAGCATTTGCAGAGTTGAAGGTGAAGGAGATCAAGAATGGCCGGCTTGCCATGTTCTCCATGTTCGGATTCTTCGTACAGGCCATTGTGACAGGCAAGGGTCCATTGGAGAACCTGGCAGACCACTTGGCTGACCCAGTCAACAACAATGCCTGGGCCTACGCCACCAACTTTGTGCCCGGCAAGTGAAGCGCTCTTTAAGACTAAAGATTGTAAATGAAGCACTGTGATCTTTTTTTATATGTAAAAATGAATTCTGCTATTCAAAAGAGCGTAAAATTTTTCTCGCTTAAATGTTAAATCCAATTGATCTAGTGTTTGAATTCCCCCAGAAAACGGACATATTATCATTTGCATTATGACATGCCTGGAATTAGCCCGATTTAATATATGCAGATCCTGAACTTGATACGAATTATTTAATCCCTTTCATCAAATCATAAGTAGAGGCCTCTTTGGTTTTCAAATATTTATTATTTAAGCTCTTAAAAAATCTAATAAAATTTTAATAACAAAATGTAAGATTTGATCATTATAGAAAAGGACACCAAATGTATTGATGCTGTTAATTGTTAGATTCAGTTTAATGTGCGAAAATGACTCAATACATTGAATAAAAGCAAAAGTTCAAGTTTATTAGATTACCTCGTAAACATCAGAATTATAACCAATGGTATTAGTACATAACCATTTTCAAAAGTAGTCCTTATGATCGATGCCACTGGGTGAATATTTTTCTCTTTATTAAGGGCGCTCTAAAGTTCTCTTTGAAATATTTTCTCACCGCCAGCCATTGGATCAAGGTCTAAATGTATTCTCGAACAATGTCAGTTACATACTGAAAGGTTATGTGTTAATTTTTGCGAGAATTTTAGTTGTGTTTTGAAAATTACCTGAAAAAATATAATCAAATGAATTAAACTTTATACCTTCATTTTTATTGTCATATATATAGACCGCTACAAAAATCAAAATTTAAGTATTACATGATTAATCATGAAAAGAAGAGAGAGCAAGTGCAAGCGTGTGCATGTGTTTGTAGGAAAACAGATAGTTGTCAAGTGACTTTTATATACTAAACTTAATGGAAATCATATGGGAAGTGGCTTTTAAGTAGTTCAAACAGTAGAGATTAATTTTAAAATACGGAAGTGAAGCTATTTTGGAGAGGCCAGAATTCCTCCAAAAGGTGGCAAGTTTTTCGTTTAAGAAAACTTATTGGATTCTCTCTCTTTATCTTTCTCTCTTTTTGTCCCCAAATTTTGTTGTGCATTCCCATTTCATCGACTCTCTCTCTCTCTCTCTCTCTCTCTCTTTTTTGGTAGGTATTATAGTGATTAAAGAACAGTTTACCATCTATATCTTCACCTTAGTCTCTACCATCTGATCTCTTAAAATTAACAGCCCAAATACTTGCCATTAAGTCTGATATATGAAGGTTTGATAGCAATAATTCCTGTTAGGCATTTTAATTTCTGACATAACCTATCAACCATGTAGGTGTAACAACTTTTTTATCTTATAGGATGTATGAATGAACCGTTTTAAAAAAATATATAATATCTAATTAACAAATTAGATTGAATTCGGATTTAAGAAATGACATCTGATGTACTTCTAGTATACATAAATATCTGATACGATTCAGGGATCTCAGATTTAGTTTTAAATAAATTTCCTATGTTCAATGCACTTACATATTGAAAATTGAGCAAATTAAGTTTCAAATTTAGATTTAGATTCGGATATGAATGTTGAGTCAGATTGAAAAATTAGATTTCGGATTGATTATTCCTTTGGTTGTGATGCATGATAGCTAGGCATTTTAATAATATCTAATTAACATATATCAGACAGCTTGGACTGATCTCTTTGTGGGATATGGAAGCCAGGGGACTTTCTTGGAGGCGTTCTCTTCGAGCGAGGAGGAGCTGCGGGCAGAGGGAGGAAATGAGGGGGAAAACAGCCCAAATACTTGCCATTAAGTCTGATATATGAAGGTTTGATAGCAATAATTCCTCTTAGGCATTTTAATTTCTGACATAACCTATCAACTATGTAGGTGTAATAACTTTTTTATCTTATAGGATGTATGAATGAACCGTTTTAAAAAAAATATAATATCTAATTAACAAATTAGATTGAATTCGGATTTAAGAAATGACATCTGATGTATTTCTGGCATACATAAATATCTGATCCGATTCAGGGATTTCAGATTTAGTTTTAAATAAATTTCCTACGTTCAATGCACTTATATATTGAAAATTGAGCAAATTAAGTTTCAAATTTAGATTTAGATTCGGATATGAATGTTGAGTCAGATTGGAAAATCAGATTTCGGATTGATTATTCCTTTCGTTGTGATGCATGATAGCTATCGGAACTGCACCAATATCCTTTCAACTTACCGGTTTTGTGGGACCTTTATACGCTTTTGTCCTGTTTCTACCCTTATTTGGATCGCAACTTGATCCGATCCATTTTCCTAAGTCCAAATATAAATGGGTGAACTGCACGTGTGGGGCCCGCGAAATCAAGAAAATATTGGCCGCCCGATTTTCAAGAACCTCATAAATCAAGAGAACCAATCACAACCAAGATATTGATTCCATTGGATGATGTGCGCACAACGGCTAGCATCCTCACTGCCCTCTCCACAGCGTGTATAAATCCAACGCCAGGTCTCAGCCAACTTCAACTCAACCCACTCATCGCCCGCCAATCTTGGATCTACCCTCACCCACATCCTCACATGGCCACCATGGCTCTCTCCTCTCCCACCCTCGCAGGCAGGGCTGTCAACATCGCTCCATCTTCCTCCGAGCTTCTCGGTGATGGCCGTGTCACAATGCGGAAGTCCGTTGCAAAGCCCAAACCCGTCTCCTCTGGTAGCCCCTGGTATGGTCCAGACCGTGTTAAGTACCTCGGCCCCCTCTCCGGTGAAGCTCCTTCCTACCTCACCGGTGAATTCCCCGGTGACTATGGCTGGGACACCGCTGGTCTCTCTGCTGACCCAGAGACCTTTGCCAAGAACAGGGAGCTCGAAGTGATCCATGCCAGGTGGGCGATGTTGGGGGCACTTGGGTGCGTCTTCCCTGAGTTGCTTGCTAGGAACGGCGTCAAGTTCGGTGAAGCTGTCTGGTTCAAAGCCGGTGCTCAAATCTTCAGTGAGGGAGGGCTTGACTACTTGGGCAACCCTAGCTTGATCCATGCTCAGAGCATCCTAGCCATTTGGGCTACACAGGTCATTCTCATGGGTGCGGTTGAGGGATACCGCATTGCTGGCGGACCACTCGGTGAGGTGACCGACCCACTCTACCCAGGTGGTAGCTTCGATCCACTGGGTCTGGCTGATGATCCTGAAGCATTCGCAGAGTTGAAGGTTAAAGAGATCAAGAACGGCAGACTTGCCATGTTCTCCATGTTTGGGTTCTTTGTTCAGGCCATTGTGACTGGCAAGGGTCCATTGGAGAACCTGGCTGACCACTTGGCTGACCCAGTCAACAACAATGCCTGGGCATATGCCACCAACTTTGTCCCCGGCAAGTGAAGCACTCAATGAGACTAAAGATTGTAAATGTGAAGCACTGTGATCCTTTTTGGTGTGTAAAAATGTACTTTGCTATTCAAAAGAAACCATTTTTCTCGCTTAATGTTACATCCAATTTATCTAGTATTTGAGTTCCCCCATAAAACGGGCATATGTATTAACTTCCATTTGCATTTTGACATGCCTTGGAATTAGCCTGATCCAGTATATCCAGATCCTGAAGTCGATACATTATTCAGGAACTGAGTTTTAATGCCCACATAAATGCCCTTTAGCATAAGGTTATTGAAATGTTATTGCAATTTAGAGCATACAGGTATTTTTGTTCTACTTAATACCTTTAGTACTAAACTTTTGATCTCCTTCAATTTAAGAGTTTCAAACACTCTGGTGCACTGATCTATTGTTGGTGTCATGTAGTTTTGCTGATAGGAGCTGGGAAGGTAACGTATATGGTGGTTGCAGATCTTAATTGAGTTACCATACCAACAGTATGGTCCACATACTGTCGGTGGATGCAAATGATTTGGATTTGCTATCTGATTGGATCTTGATATGTTTATTTTGTTCTGTTCACAGTCAGATATTCTAAGAACTGATATCAATTTTGGAGTCACAATCTGTGTCTGAATCTCAAATGGTCAAATACATTGAAGTTATGGACTTCAAAATAGTAGGGCCAGGTCCAATTCAGATTCCATAGAACAATTGTCAGTAGTTACCGGATCCACATCTCAAATAGTCACACCAACATGCTAAGTGCCCCATATTCTGGACCATTCAATATTTAGATAGAAAAATTTGGGCGGTATCCATAGTTGGCAAACTCGCTGATCCAAGTAGCAAGTCACTTGAGTCGGCTAGGATTGTCACTGGGCTCATGAGTCCAGAGTGTTGAGTCAGCTGGGATCGTCAACTAATTACAAGTCAACGAAAGTTTGTTATATATTGAATCGTGAAATAACACAAATTTTACTAGTTGTTCATTTTTAGTTGATGGAAAAATCAAACATGAAGTCTCGACATACTTATCTTCTTCATCAATTTATTGAAAACAAATGTATTATATAAATTTATGACCATACCGAGCCGAGTCAACCAGGGGAGGAGCTCAGAATTTTTCATCGCAAGGGCCAAACCATACTTTCAAAATTATACCCGAAACCTATATATATATATAAGTTTTCGAAAAAACTTATGGTGTAAAGTGTACTGATTTGCTTGTGATCTCTCTTTCATTTTTTTTTTTTAAATTAGGACACGATTTATTTAGATAATTTTTTCACGATATGGAAGTTCCTGTTATTTAGTTTTTCGAGTAATTCTACTTATATGTCGCTTTGTCTCAAAACAAAAATAATATCTTGCTTTCTGGTACATAAAGAACACGAAAATCGGCACCCAGCAACGAACTAGAAATGAAAATCCGATTTTTTGTGGTTTCCAATTATTGATCGATTCATTAGAAAATTATGAACATCCTGTCGACACTATCAAGCTATTTGTTGGCTCTGCCCACGTCAGCCTATCAAAATCGCATTACAATGTTGCAGCATCGCATTGCTATGATTGAAAGATTACATCAAATTTGTGTTACCAACCCAAGTGCCCCACGGCTAAAAAAAATCCTCGTTCTGCCACTGTATGTCCAATCCCCATATTCTAAATGTGATGTGCGATAGACGAAAAGGGAAGAATTAAAAGTGCCGGCAAACACTGTTCATCAAGTTCACATTTACCAGATCTGCACATATGTATCATTTTTTTTTCTCTTTTTCTGAATCTACACATGGAAATATATAATAGTGTAGAAGAATGTTTTACCAAAAAAATATTGGTGCAAGCTAAGAATTTAGCAAACTCAAGCGCATTAGAGGTCGTTTGATTGCTGTCCATTGGGATAGGACGGACAGAACGTCCTGTCCTTTACACTATTGTCCTGTCTTTGTGGACAATGATGTTCTTTGTCCACCGTTTGATGATTTTAGAAACAAAATACTATGTTCTTTTTGCCTGGCGTTTGTTTTGTGTGTGTTTGTTCTTTCTATTCTGTTCATCATGTCGAACGTTTGTTTCTGTCATGTCCGATCTATTCGTTCTATCCCATATTTCAATAGCATTTTCAAATTACTGTCACCATTCTAAAAATATCCATTAACCAGCAAACTGTAAGCACATTTCAATAGTTACTAGTGACCCTACTATAAAGCAGTTAAATTACTGTTACTTTTAGCAATTTTACCATGAAAAGGGATAAGAAGTTTATGTTCCATGGTTGGACTGAAAGAAAGCATTGGTTGTCAAAGGACCACACCACACAAACCAGTTAATTAACAAGTAACCATGATTCTCGGAAATAAATGATACTGGTACTAGTTCTTATTACAGTTCAATCAAAATATCAACTGAACAAGTCGCAGGGATGAAATGCATCACAGGAATCACCGAGGATCCCAATCTTGTTCAGAATTGGGGAGGCGGTTGGAGAGTCTCAGTCGACTGTCGCAGATGGATTTCCAGCGACAGGCGGAACTTAGAAAATCGACTGCTCCTTCCAGTGAACTCTGAAAATTATAAGATTGCGTCGAGATGTTCTGCAGACACCTGGAATTCATATCATCACTTGCTCGACAGCCGGAATTCCCGTAAGAATCAATGCCAAAGGATTCGAGTGCCGTAATCCGTCGGATGCTTTCTCTGTTCTGCGATCTCGATTCTCCTCGAACAGAAATTGGGCGTTTTCCACAAAATCGGCAGAATTAATCAATTCTACTAAGAATGTAACAAAATCGTACGAGAATCATTGAAATGAATAACAGTTGCGTGTTGATTCCCAAATCCTACTGGAATTTGGAGTCGCGGTGCGGAAAATTCCAACTGAAGAGAAAGGGGAGAAGGCAGAGCCGAGGAAGAATAAGCAGAGGACAGATATTTTTCAGCAGACAGAACAAAAGCGACCGGCGGTCGCCCTCCCGCGAAGACGAAGGAGTAGGAGAGAAACAAAAAGGGCAGCTCGTGGGACGGAGGAGAAGGAGAGAAACAGGAATGGCTAGGGCAGCTCGTGGAACGGAGGAGAAGGATTGAAACAGGAAGAACTAGGGCAGCTGGGGGGCCGAAACGAGGGTGGAGATGGAGGAGAAAGGCAGTTCGGGGGCAGAGGTGGAAGAGAAAGGCAGCTTGGCGGCCGAGAAGAGGAGAAAAGCAGGGGAGATGGGGGCGGAGGTGGAGGAGAAGGAGATGGCGTCGAGGGCTCGGGGTCGGTGCTCGTGGTCATCGGGGGTGGGAGAGGAAGTGTTGTGCCTTGTCTGTTGTTTTGAGGGTTAGCTCGGGACAGAATGAAACAAAAAAAAATATTTATACCCTTGTCAAGTCATCTGCCCTGTCTAGCCTGTCTTGTAAACAACAGGGGAGAGAAGGAGATGGCGTCGAGGGCTAGGGGTCAGTGCTCGTGGTCATCAAGGGTGGGAGAGGAAGTGTTCTGTCTTGTCTATTTTGAGGGTTAGCTTGGGACAGAATGAAACAAAAAAATTATTTATACTCTTGTCAAGTCGTCTGTCTTGTCTAGCCTGTCTTGTAGACAGCGTTTGATAAAAAAATCAATTACACAAGACACACGTGTCCTGTCTCACGTGTCCTGTCTCACGTGTCCTGTGGCCATCCAACGACCTCTTAAGGTACAAGGCCTGATTTTGGTGTCTATAATTCAACTTGTATATATGTAACTAGTCTTTTGCAGTACAAAGAACTAACTCTTCGAGAATTTAAAACGGAAACTAACCGTCTGCCCTGCTCCATCCATTACACCAACCTTCTTGAGGACTTGATCAACTTGGCATCATTTATAATGTAAAAAATAACAGTTGAAATGGATGAACAGAACAGTCCAAAATGTTTTAGGTATTGTAATTAGTGGGGATCAGATCTAAAAGCTTTGTCATTATCCCTCCCTTTACATGTGGCCAATGATGGGCAGTGCCACCTCATATGGGAAACCTTGCCAACTACCAAAACAAGCTGATCATAGTATGTGATTAATTGACTACTCTCTCTCTCTCACTCTCTCTTTCTCTCTCTCTCTCTCTCTCTATATATATATATATATATATATATATATATATAAGAATGCAACTCCTATTTACCTTAACTTGAGAGTCAAAGAAAACTTTATACTAAAATATGGGGGGATATGTCAATGCCCTGAAGCATGATTAATGGGCATATTGGCATGTTCTATATATTAAGTTAAAAAAATCTTCCTGACTGATAACTTTGAATTTTCTCAGGTCGTCCAAGAGAAAGATGTCTTGGATGCTTTATGTCAAAGTCGTTCTATAGAGAGAAGGTAAGATATTTAATGTTCAAATGGTATACTAGTTAGTTGGAGTTAGTGAATGGAGACTCACCCAGCCATCTAATTAAAGTCATCCATCTAAAGAGATGGGTAGTTGAGAAAAAAACTAGAGAAAATGTGTGAACACATATTATATGACAAAAATACCTATTATATTTTTCTCTTTGTTTTCCTCTTAAGTGTCCATCATGTTCGATTAAGGTCCTCGTTAGATAGGTGGGTGGCTCTTAATATATATATATATACACACACAAATGATTAGCTTGTTTATTATGGATTCTTTTTGGGTCATATTTCCATTAATGACTCAAATGATCCTATTAAGTACTAAAACCTATGAAAAATGAACTACCGGTCCACAAAGAGTCATGCAATCACAATAATGCAAAGCTATCGATCATTAAGCTTTAATAATAACTGGAAGGTGTAGCATTTATTCTGTTATGTGCTTTGAAAAAAATTCTTTGCTGATCAATAACCACGCAAGCTGCAGAAGATGCAATTCTATTCTAATATACGGAACCTTGGTTCGTGTCATGAGTCAAACACACTGCATGTGTGTTCGGAACGGTGTGTCGCAACTGACCATGAATCGCATGTGTGTTCGGAACGGTGTGTGGTAACATGGCAACCCTTAATTTCTCTCTGCATAAACCAAAGCAGGAAATAAGTTTCTTATATCAAACTAAGAAATGTATTTTTGGAAATCTGGAAATATGTTTCTTAAAAATCAAACACAGAAATGTGTTTCTAGAAATATATTTCTCAGTTATCACACACTCATCAAAATGGGAATCGGAAATATTTTTTTCATTCCCTTTTTTCAGAAAATATATTTCCAGAAATATATTTCCAATTTCATAATTTCATGCCATCAAACGGCCCCCAAGAGAAAATGAGAAAAATCACTTTTTATTTTCCCTTTTTGTTCTCGTAAAAAAAAAAAGGAGGCTGTTCTTTATCTTTTCAAGGTCATTATTGTTGTAATTTCAAACACTGGATCCAATCATGCAACCAGATTACTCACCAATACAATAATTCCAGTTAGGCATTTTAATTTCTGAAATAACTTACCAACAATGGGGCCGCAACTGTTAGAGATGTCAATATATCCAGTTTGATAAGATAATAGACCGCCATTGTGAAAACATCAGATATAAAAAAAATGTATACATCAATTAAAAAATTGGATCGGATTCATATTTAAGAAGTGACATTTGATTCAGATTCGCATTTGCATAAGATTTAGTTTCAAATAAAAGTCCTACATTCAACTATTTCACATATGGAAAATCGGCATGATGTTGTTAAAAGTTTGAATTTGGATATGGTTATAAATATAAAAATCAGATTCAGATTGTTAAATCAGATTCCTAATTCAGATCTGGATATGAATTTTAGTTTACATATTTGAATGTAATCCAATCCATTAACATCCCTCACAACTATGCAACGAATGTGAAAGTAGACCTCGAAACTGCGCCCTTTATACGTTTTTGTCCTGTTTCAACCCTTATTTGCATTGCAACTTGATCCGATCCATTTTGCACATGTGGGGCCCGTGAAATCAGAAAAATATTGACCATTAGATTTTCAAGGACCTCACAAATCAAGAGAACCAATCACAACCAAGCTACTGATTTCATTGGATGATGTGGGCACAATGGCTAGTATCCTCACTGCCTCCACAGCGTATATAAAGGCAACGCCTGGCCTTAGGCAACTTCAAGCGCTCACTCAACCCACTCATCTACCACCATCCTTGGACCTACCCTCACCCACTCCAAAGATGGCGACCATGGCTCTCTCCTCTCCCACCCTCGCAGGCAGGGCTGTCAACATTGCTCCATCTTCCTCCGAGCTTCTCGGTGATGGCCGTGTCACAATGAGAAAGTCCGTTGCAAAGCCCAAGCCCGTCTCCTCCGGTAGCCCCTGGTATGGTCCAGACCGTGTTAAGTACCTCGGCCCCCTCTCCGGTGAAGCTCCTTCCTACCTCACCGGTGAATTCCCTGGTGACTATGGCTGGGACACCGCTGGTCTCTCTGCTGACCCTGAGACCTTTGCCAAGAACAGGGAGCTCGAGGTGATCCATGCCAGGTGGGCTATGTTGGGTGCACTTGGGTGCGTCTTCCCTGAGTTGCTCGCTAGGAACGGAGTCAAGTTCGGCGAGGCTGTCTGGTTCAAGGCCGGTGCTCAGATCTTCAGTGAGGGAGGACTTGACTACTTGGGCAACCCTAGCTTGATCCATGCTCAGAGCATCCTGGCCATCTGGGCTACGCAGGTCATTCTCATGGGTGCAGTTGAGGGGTATCGCATTGCTGGCGGACCACTCGGTGAGGTGACCGACCCACTGTACCCAGGTGGTAGCTTCGATCCACTGGGTCTGGCCGATGACCCCGAGGCATTTGCAGAATTGAAGGTGAAGGAGATCAAGAACGGCAGACTTGCCATGTTCTCCATGTTCGGGTTCTTTGTGCAAGCCATTGTGACCGGCAAGGGTCCCTTGGAGAACCTGGCTGACCACTTGGCAGACCCAGTCAACAACAATGCCTGGGCCTATGCCACCAACTTTGTTCCTGGCAAGTGAAGTACTCGCTGAAACTAAAGATTGTAAATTAGAAGGATTGTGTGATCTTTTTGTTGTGTAAAAATGTAACTCTGCTGTTCCAAAGAACACAACGTTTTTTCTCGCTTAAGTTTGCATCCAATTAATCTAGTGTCTGAATTCCCCCAAAAAAGGGAGATATTAAGTGCCATTTGCATTATGGCATGCCTGGAATTCGACTGATTTAACATGTGCAGATCCTGAACTTGATACAATATTATCCATGAGCTAAGTTTTAATGACCGGCCGCATAAATGGCCTCTGGCATAAGGTTGATGAAACAATATTGCATTTTAGAGTATACCGGTGCACTAATCTATTGTAATTGGCAATGTATTTTTGCTGATTAGAAGCTGGGTAGAGAAAGTCTACTGTATATTGCAAACAGCATACTTGTCATAGGGAAGTTCAGTGCAAGCCCAAGCAGATCAGTTGAATCATGTCTTGTGGGTGAGCAGGGGAGAACCACCACCCGACTGAAGGCTAAAGCGCTTATCCAACCCTTCATTCTTCTAGGGCCGCTTGGCACGAGGAACTAATGTGCAGCAGATATGAAAAGTTTGTTGTTTCTTGTGAACATGATTCCATATATGTGGCCAAATATGGGTAGTGCCACTTCGTATGGGAAAGCTTTCTAACCACCAATGCTTATCATACTGCTCATACTGTGCCTATTGGCATCATATTCATATATGCAAAGAGACAGAGATGAAAGACTCAGATCCATCCAGCCCCTTTGGAACTCCGTGTTGGTTCCATGACTTATTGAGAACCCACGCGACCTACGACACAGAACACGTGCTGCCCATATATTGATAACCCTGCAGATACCAAACCACAGCAGGGCCTCCTTTTCAAGAGGCCAAAAGCATAGTTGGCAAACTCATGATTCAGACTCAGATCAAGTGATGACCGGGTCAGTGACTTGACTCATTGACTTGGTGAGTTGACTCGTTAACTTGGTTAAGTTTTAAAATAACTTGAATCGGGTGAGTCAGGCCGAGTTGGGGCCAAGTTGGGGTGGGCCAAGGGGAGCCAGGCCAACCTTGACTTGTGACCAGGTTTTCTAGTGATTTTAGTTGACCCGGGCGATTCCCGAGCCAACTTGGTGAATCAGCCAATTATGGCCAAAAGCACATTATATATGAAAATTTTCCCTAAACTGCGGCTTTTCACTTATGAGATGCTTGTAATTACTAAATCAGATTCTCATTATTGGATTTGCATCAGAACTTGACCAACATGCTAAATAACAACTAGTTTAGATTCAGATCTTTTAGTGCATAAAAGATAGTTTTTCTATATTTCCTCAACTCTAGCATAGCAGATAGTTTTTCTATATTTCCTCAACTCTAGCATAGCAGATCACTTTTTGTTCAGGTCCAAATTTACAAAGAAAAATTGGATTACTCCAAAGAGAATATCACTTATTCAAGAATCACTTTTATCGTTCTGTTAAAGCTGATTAATTTGATTAGTTTGTATACATTTGAGGAGTGCAAATTAAGCAAATATGTTGACTATGTAGTTTACCTTAATTAATAAATATAAGTTATAGTTATGTATGTATGTATATATAGGATTCCTAGATTTTTCCATCCAAGTTTGGACAAATTAAATCTTGCAGCCTCTCACAGCATGTCGTATGATGCATTGCATTGGGCAGCAGTGATTTCATGGAGATGCAGATCTCTCTCTCTCTCTCTCTCTCTCTCTCTCTCTATCTATCTATATATATATATATATATATGAGAAGTAAGGAATAAAATCAGTCTAAAGTAGGATTATATTTTCAAGTATCTATTTTCCTTAACATTGACCATTCATAGGATAGAAAGGGTTGTTGTCATGTGAAGAAAGAAAAACTAGAAAGGAGCCAAAAAAGAAAAAAAAAATACGTGAATAAGCAAGCAAGAAAAAATTAGTAGGAGAAGCTAGTCTGATAATATGGTCACTTTGAATTCATTTCCTTATATAATGTATACACAGGCACGCACACATACATACATTTTCTTCAACATCATCTTGACATAAACAAAAAATGTAAAGATGCAAATATTTCCTTAGTGAAGGCCAAGGCACTATGCGGATGTCAAAGAGTAACCTATGTCTCCTCAAATGAAACCTTTGTTACTTATGCAATACAAGGTTTGATGCTATCTGGCCCAAAGGCTACAACATGGCCAGTTGGGGAAGTAGTCGTGTAAAAGGCCGTTGGTTTGGTTTTTTTGAGTGCTACTCTCCTGAAGTGTAAACACATAATGGGATCATCACACTCTAGTTGATGGGTGTTCCATAGCCCTGCACTTAGAGGCCAAGACCTTGGAACAGGAGGGCCTTTGGGTCTCTTTTTCAGGCAGTGCATTGTTAACCTCCTTCTCACCCGAAAGACTTGATTCTCACCCAAAAGACTTGATGCTATCTAACAGTTATGTGGGCTTTTCTCTTCTTTTAACACCGTTGTCGTTTGCAACCAAATATCTTACAATTCCTTGTTGTAGCCTCCCCTAAGATGTTGCTGCAGTGTTGAAGGCTTCCCGATTAACCTTGAGAGAATTTTCAATTTAGTTAGAACTTTTCCGTTTTCCAGTAGTGAGTTCATTTTGTAAGCAATATACCAAATATTTTTCATCTTAAACTTTCTTTATCTATTATAATTTCGGCTAAGTTGCCAAACTAATGTCAAGTTGTTGAAGTTCACAATCCATGTCCTACAGTAATTAAGTAAAAACTTCAGAAATTAATTGACAGTCGAAAGTGTGCAACAAATTAATGGGTATGTGCTCCATCTTGCCTATGCATGTCTCCACGCCTCCCTCAAATTAATGAGTTGTTAGACTTCGGATAGCACCTGAAGGTCTTGGGTCCAATCAAGATTGGGATTGAAGTTGTACGGCACCGAACATATTTGATAGGAGTATCTGAATCATGAAGAGAAAAAAAAAACTGTGAAAAGTTGGCAACGGTGATCGATCTGAATGAGAACACGAAGAATAGAAACATGTGGCCAGAAGTGGAGCCAATGAAGGCGTCATCATATTGCAAGATTTCAACAATATGAGCGCTGAAAGTCTGCCCTTTTCGCCGAGCTGCCTCCCCTTTAGCCATTAGCGGATCTACGTGTGGGCTGGTGCGAGCCAGAGTCACTGCCCATGCCGAACAACACCAGCCTTTGAAAATCTATATTATGAGGGAGCTGGATCTAGGTCCAGCCACGTGTGGTGCCCACAACAGACCCAGTCGATGCCAAACTCACTAAGGTTAATGCCCCTCAAATAAAATTTTCTGACTCAACCACTATAACATCATGCATTCTGGCCATCTCTGCTAGACATGTCATTCTCATGGGTGCGGTCAAGGGATACCACTCAGTGAGGCGACCGACCTACTGTAGCCAAAAGGTAGCTTTGACCACTAGGTTTGGCCGATGACCCAGAACCTTTTGCAGGGTTGAAGGTAAAGGATATTGAGAATGGGAGGCTTGTTTGGGTTCATCTTTGTTCAGGCCACTGTGAAAGGGAAGGATCCCTTTGGAAAACTTGGCTGACCCAGTCAACAACAATGCTTGGGCCTATGCCACCAACTTTATCCCTGGTAAATGAACTCCATGTTGGATCTATCTTTTACTTTCTAATTTGACAATTTGCATGCGTAGTTGAGAGAAAAAAAAAATGTGAACTAATACTAGATGATGAGAAGTCCATCATCTTTTTATCATTGTTTTTCTTGTTAACTGTCAACCATATTATATCAAACGGTGTTAATCAGATGGCTGAGTTTAATCTGTTATTATAGATGCAATAACAAGCGAAACGCATTATATTAACTAAAATTCAGCAAGTAAATCACTTAAATGTCGTTTATGTTCTTACAAGCTTGTGATTTCATTCCACTAAACCATTCAACATGCATGTTTAAACACATTTATGTGTTACTTTGTGATTTAAGTCATTCAATTGATCCCTTGTAGTTAACATAATGTGTTTCACCGTTTATAACTTCTACAAAGAACGATTTAAATGATTGAAATTACAAGTTCATATAGTTAAAAATGGGATCTATGCATTAGTTTCATCCCTCGTACTTAATCGAAATAATTCAATTTGTCGTTACATCTATAGTTCGCGATATAAGCGATTGAAATCAGTTGTTCGTACAAACAGGAGTGGGATTTAAGTGATTCGTTTGATCACGCATACTTAATTAAATGTGACTTCAATTCATTAGATCCTTAACTACAAGTTCAACTCATTAGGGGAATGATAAGCGATCAAACGAATGACTTGAATTTCATTTCTTTTCATACAAACTTTTAGTTTGAACCATTTAAATCATTCATTATAGATGCAATAACAAGCGAAACCTCGTTATATTAACTAAAATTCAGCAAGTAAATCACTTAAATGTCGTTTATGTTCTTACAAGCTTGTGATTTCATTCTACTAAATCATTCAACATGCATGTTTAAGCACATTTATGCATTACTTTGTGATTCAAGTCATTCAATTGATTCCTTATATAACTCTAAAAAGCCAGAATCGTCATTCAGTGTTCTCATAACTTTAATGCGTGCCAATCCATGCTTAGTCAAATGCAAATTAGAAACTAAACCTGAATCAAATTATGAAGATTAAGGTTTCCTGTTGAAAAACTGCTAAGGCTCACGTATAACGTTTCAGTTGGTTCTGTGAACATGCTTGACTTTAGTAATTCTGATTAGTAAACTTGCTCCGTCTAACATTGTGCCTAATGTCTACAAGCTGTTCTTTACTTGAAAATTTAAGTTATTCTTCTCTTAATTGTCTGCACTATCCATGAATCTGTTGTCATACACAGAAGAGGGTGTTTGGCATTTGTAACATGCCTCTGTTCTTGGAAACGGGTTGCACGGAACCTAGGGAGAACAAGATGTTCTTATCTCTGCGTGAACAGGACAACGTGTTCTTACCCGTAACACCCCAACCCCTAGGAGGCTAGAACACTTTTTCAAAACCCTGGCTCGAGACCCACTCGATGGTTTCGATTGCTCCAAACTCAGCGTCGCTCAGGCGCCACGCAACCATTGCAGGTAACCATCTCTCTCTCTCTCTCTCTCTCTCTCTCTCTCTCTCTGCACGGTCTGCCTTTGTTTTCTTCTCCATTCATTTTTTCTCCTCTTCCTCCTCACCCTCCTCTTCATCATTTTCTTCTTCCTTACATGTTATTTTTGCCAGCAGCGGTTGTTATCGACTCCATGTTGATGTCCCCCTTCTGTCCTCCTCCCATTCTGCAGTCTGTGGTAAGCTTAAACACACACAGTCTCTATCTCTCTCTCTCTGGTAAGCCTAAACGGTCTGCGCCACTTTATGATTCTTAGCATACACTTGCCTCTTGCTTCATGGTTTATAACTCTTGGTGGAGGCTGGATGGGAGTGAACGATCGTGGCCATGGCAAAGGTCGAACGGCATTCCACATGTTCGATTAAATGACCATGTTTCGGACCACCAATTTGCAAATATGAAAGGTGACCAGTTGGAGATAAAGGACCTCCACCATCGCCGAGTTTTAATACATGCTCCAGCTCACATGTAAGCAGGGGCGGACGGAGGGGGGCCGCTTAGGCCGTGGCCTGCCCCGAACTAGCTGAAAAAAAAAAATTATATTAGAAAAATAAAAAAAATTAGTTGTTCAATGTATTTTTTTTACTTATGCCCTACCCAAATTTGAGATTGGATTATTTGGTCCGTCCCTAAACGAAATCCTAACTCCGCCCTGCATGTAAGACACCAATCTTACACACAACCTGCAAGATAACTAGTTCAGATAACAAAGAAACAAGATAAATCAAACATAGCGAAGTACATTACAATGCCTCGAATGGGATCTTTGAAGTAGATAAGATAAGAGGCTTTGAATAGGTTAGTTACCACAAAATCATTTGCATAGCAACTGCAAGATAACGTATAATTTTAATTAGAAACATTGAGAAAAATGAACCAACTGATTTCTTTTACAATGAGTAAAACAAACAATCCCAAGGTCTGGTTGAACTTATTCCCCGTATCACGTTATGTAAAATTTTATTATGTGACGGGTTGATGCTATTTTGCCAGTTTTGTAGGCACCAATCAAAGGCTTGACTCTCTTTAAACTGTCAGTGTGTTTTTCTTACCAATATCTCTATGTTAATTTCATGTTGTTTCCTCCAAGACTCTGCACTACAGTTGAAGGCTTCACAAATTTGAGAGAATTTTCAATTTGTTAGAACTTTCCTTTTCCAGTCATGAATTTTTTGTAATTTATGTAAGCTATCTACTAAATAATTTTCAGTTTAAGGTCTCACTGTTTATAGAGTTGCCAAACGGTATTAACTTGTTGAAGCTCACAAGCCATAACCTATGAAAATGTTCAGCAGAAGAAGGCCTAACTGAAAGGGTTAGAACAATGCGCCAGCCTTGGTGCTAGTCTGCTATATATCGCTGTTCCAAGAAGGTCTAGGTCCAAGTTTCACTTCGAAGATGATTTCAGAAACACAGTTCAGCAACCAAACAGAAAATAAAGAACTATTTCCGATGCATCTGTGTGTTTTTCTATTCATTTTAAATAATTTTCTACGATTACTTGTTTAAATCTGTGGGGAACCAGAAATTTTGGTAAGAGAATACTAATATATAGATTTTTAATTGAGAGGAGTCGCTGATATTAAAATGTATGCACCCTATAAAGATTTTTTAGGAGCTACGAGGCGTGTTCCCCTCCCATATGTGGTTTGGCTCTGCTTCAAATTAATGAGTTGGGAGAATTCAAACACATTAATAGCACAAGGTTTTGGGCACGATCAAGATTTAATTGCAGTTGCATCGCACTGAGAAATATATAATTGAAATGAGTAGCAGAATCTTGACAAAAAAAACTCGCACACTACTACTATTGAAAGTTGGCAACAGAAATCTGCATGAGAACATGGAGAAGAGAAACGAGTGGCCAAAAATGGGGCCAAAGATGGCATCGGCCTATTGCACAAGAGAAGAAGATTTCAAAGATAAGAGCGTGGAGGGTCCACTCCCCACATCAGCTCTGGCTGCTACCCTCACTTCCGCTCTATATATATGCACACTCGCCCAGCTCAAAAGGCACCCACTTCAGTACTCGTTCTAGCTCCATCACTAGCACCAATTAGTCCACCTACTCTCTTCTGAAGATGGCAACCATGGCTCTCTCTTCTCCCACCCTCGCAGGCAGGGCTGTCAACATTGCTCCATCTTCCTCTGAGCTTCTTGGTGATGGCCGTGTCACAATGAGAAAGTCCGTTCCAAAGCCCAAACCCGTCTCCTCCGGTAGCCCCTGGTATGGTCCAGACCGTGTTAAGTACCTCGGCCCCCTTTCCGGTGAAGCTCCTTCCTACCTCACCGGTGAATTCCCCGGTGACTATGGCTGGGACACTGCTGGTCTCTCTGCTGACCCAGAGACCTTTGCCAAGAACAGGGAGCTCGAAGTGATCCATGCCAGGTGGGCCATGTTGGGGGCACTTGGGTGTGTCTTCCCCGAGTTGCTTGCTAGGAACGGAGTCAAGTTCGGCGAGGCTGTCTGGTTCAAAGCCGGTGCACAGATCTTCAGTGAGGGAGGACTTGACTACTTGGGCAACCCCAGCTTGATCCATGCTCAGAGCATCCTGGCCATCTGGGCTACACAGGTCATTCTCATGGGTGCAGTAGAGGGGTACCGCGTTGCCGGTGGACCGCTTGGCGAGGTGACTGACCCACTGTACCCAGGTGGTAGCTTCGACCCACTGGGTCTGGCTGACGATCCTGAAGCATTTGCAGAGTTGAAGGTGAAGGAGATCAAGAATGGCCGGCTTGCCATGTTCTCCATGTTCGGATTCTTCGTACAGGCCATTGTGACAGGCAAGGGTCCTTTGGAGAACCTGGCGGACCACTTAGCCGACCCAGTCAACAACAACGCCTGGGCCTATGCCACCAACTTTGTCCCCGGCAAGTGAGCTCTCTAATTGGGGGATACCCATGTTTGTAACTACATGAAAATTATTCTCTCCCCAAAGTGTGAAATGAGTTCTGCTACTTAAAAAATACCATTTTTCTGATCTATGTTGACTGTTGTATTTCAAATATTAGCCTTATAGAGGAATATAAACGGTGAGGCATACACCAGTCTATTGTGTTTGTCTTCTAATGGTCCAGTTTTAGCACTTGGTTCCATTGCCCCTGAGCTTAAGGTGAGCTACTGTGTGGAAACACTAAATTCATGGTGATGTATGGAAACCAGTTATAATCGTCAGTTCTTCTGCTCATTTGAGCAGCAGATCTACTTCCATTAGCTTCTTGCAGGGAATCAAAATTCAAATGATTTTCATTTACATCCTTGTGGAATTACATTTCTCAATTTTCTTGTCTTTTGTTGGCAAGATCGTAGCCTGTAAAGATCAGGATGTCATTGCTCATTCTATAGTGCAAGCTTAGAACGTACAGTAGATATCAGTCACATGATTAACTCTGACAAGATACAAATATACTCTTAAGGTTGCAAATAGCTTGGAAATTTATTATACAGACATTGCCTGCAATAGATTTCTGCTTAAACATTCTGTGCAAAATGCGGCCTTCGTGTTTTACATTAACAATATACAATGCCCTTTTATTTATTTCCAGTGCTTATGTTGCATTCATAAATTCAAGCTCTGGCTTCCTGCTTGGTGGTTTTTTTTTGCTTTCTGTTGCTCTCAAGTTCTTTCTTTCCATACAAAGATCCAGATTTCATCAAACATTTGCGTTAATGAAATTGTAATTTGAAAGTTTGTTGTCGGGCAAATTTTACCAACTCTGCTTCAAGTTTTTGCATTCTGAGTTTGGTGGAGCAAACCTGAAAACTTTTGATCCCTTTAATATGAAAACAGATTCATGCATGGTGCAGAAAATGAAGAGAAATAGCTTAAATTTTCAAGTAAAGAACAAGGTGTAGACATTAGGCATAATGTTAGACAGAGCAAACCTACTAATCAGAATTACTAAATACAAGTCAAGCATGCTCGCAGGACCAACTGGGACATTATACGTCGAGCTCAGCAGTTTTGATCCAAATTCGAAAGGAATTAGTATGGTGGTTGTAGCGATCTAGAAATGAAAATCCGATTTTTTTGTGCTTTCCAGTTGTTGATCAATTCGGGAAAAGTAAGAACACCCTGCCTAATCGCCATATTCTAAATTCTAGACGAAATGGCAAGAACAATAAGTGCTAGCAAACCTATGTCACCAAAGTGCAGGGTGTGGGTGCGGGTGTCGGAACGGCACATCTCAAAAAATTTAGGTGCGGCGGTGGTATTTTTTTATTATTATTATTATTAATTTATTATATATATAACAAAATAAGCATATTATTACAATTTAGTTATTAATGTACATAACATACTTGAATGATTTGTATTGCACAGAAAAATATCAAAACAACATGTTATATAAGTAATTTAGTAATTTGACATTATAACTGGGCTCGGGTGTGAATCGAAGCCGCACCCATGTCTGGTGCGCACCCGACTCGATGCGGACTCTGGTGCGGCAGTAAAATAGAAGAGTCTGGTGACTTAGCAACAATCACTGTACAGCAAGTTCACATTTGCCAGATCTGCCCATTTATCCATTTTTTCTCTTTTTCTTCACCTATGCACATGAGTAATATTGTAGAAGAATGTTTTACTAGAAAAATATTGGTGAGTTCAAAGAAATTTTGCAAGTTCAAGCTGCGGATTGATAAAAGATCAGTTGGAACCCAGTGATGTCTTTCTAAGCGAGCAGGGGGAGATTAATTGTAATTTTCCTGCTGAAGATCAAAACCTCCACCCAACTCTTCGTCTCTTATAGGTTGTTTGGCAAATAAAACACTTTGAAAGTGTTACATGAACATGCCTTAAAAATTAGGGGAGATTCATAGACACTTTTTAATAGTGTTTCATAAATCTGCTTCAAAACTTTCCCATAAATTCATAGAACACTAACTAACTATTCCAATTACTAAATGGTCAACTTGTATGTGTACTTTGGTAGTCTCGTATTTGTAGCAAAGAGAGTTACCGTCATGAGGATCTGAAATAAAAACTGACTGTCTGCCAACTCCTACCCCCGTCCATATTATGCGAACCACCACAGAAACCTGACCATGTTTTCAACTTGATGTCCTTTGTAATGTAAAAAACCGAATGACAGTTGTAGTTGCTGGACAGAACAGTCCAAAATTTTGGGGATTGTAATTAATGGGCAGCAGATCTAAAAGGTTTGTTGTTTCTTGTGGACATGATTCCTTATGTGTGGCCAATAATGGACGGTGCCACTTCGTATGGGAAAGCTTTCCAACCACCAATGCTTACCATACTGAACAAAGCATGCCTATTGGCATCATATTCATATATGCAAAGAGACAGAGATGAAAGACTCAGACTCGTCCAGCCCCTTTGGAACACCGTGTTCGTCCCCTGACTTATTAGGGACCGACCCCACCCACAACACAAACACGTGCCGCCCATATATTCACAGCCCTGAGCTTACCAAATCACTGCAGAATAAGCGCGCATGCATGTTGCAGGAGAAGCAATTCTATTCTAATATGCGGATACCTTGGTTCGTGTTGGGAGTCAAACACACCACACGTGTGCTTGGGACGGTGTGTTAATTCACCTTTGAACAAAGTGAGAGAATTGACTTTTCATTTTCCCATTTTGTTCTCGTACAAAAAAAGGTGTTTTCTTTTTTTTATCTTGTCAAGGACATTGTTGTAATTTCAAGCACCAGACCGAATCATGCAACCTAGGTAATATCATCACAAATCATAGCCACAAATATCGCATTATTTTTTAGAATATGATGATATTAACTAAAAAATGAAGGAAATGAAAAAAAAAAGAGAAAATATCACAGCATTTTGGAAAAAATCGTTAAAAATCAATTTATCACGATTTTTTTATTTTTTTGTTATATCATTTTCTTTTTTTTTATCTTTTGTTTTTGTTTTATTTCATCTTGTTTTAGGCATTTAATGTGACCTCCTAAATTGAATGCGATGCTTATTAGTTTTTCACTTCTTGTATTGTAACTTAACATTTTGATTTTTTTTTATTTCTTCAAAAAAAACTCCAAAATTTTCAAGAAATTTTTTTAATAAAAACAACTTTCTTGAAAAATAGCAGAGAAAAACATCGCCAATAAGAGCCTATAAACGATAGTTGTGGCTATGTTAGCAATACAATAATTTTGGGTAGGCATTTTAATTTTTGAGATAACTGATGAACGATGTAGATGTAACTATTAGTGATGTCAATATATCTGGTTCGGATGGAATATCAGATTGAACCTTTCTCAAAAAATCAGATATAAAAAAAAGATTGATTAAGAAATTCAATCAGATTCAGATTTAAGAAATGACATTTGATGTGATTCAAATATACATAAATAAATGTCCGATCGGATTCAAATTAGACTTCATTTCAAATGAAAGTCATATATTCAAAGTTCTTACACATTGAAAATCGGCCAAATTCAGTTCAAAATTAGGATACGAATGTAAAAGACAGATTTGGATTGGATTTAGATTCTAAAATTAGATTTTGCATTTAGATCCACATATCACTTATCTTTCTCAAAATTTAAATCTAAATTTGAATCCGAACATGTGAGTATAAAAAAAAAAGACACATATGATTAAAGGCATATCCAAGTTAAATATGATCCATTTGACATGGCTAGTAGCTATCCAACCAATGTTAAAGCAGCCCATGTGATCCATGATAACTTATCAGAACTGCGCCAATATCCTTGCAACGTACCGATGTTGTCGGGCCTCTATACGCATTTGCAACTTGAGCCGATCCATTTTCCCAAGTCCAAACGTAAGTGGGAGAGGAGAACTGCACATGTGGGGCCCGCGATATCAGGAAAATATTGGCCTCTGGATTGACAAGAACCACACAAAATCAAGAGGAACCAATCACAACCAAGATATTGATTTCATTGGATGATGTACGCAGAACGGCTAGCATCCTCACTTTCCTCTCCACAGCGTGTATAAATCCAACGCCAGGACTCAGCCAACTTCAAGCGCTCTCACTCAGCCCATTCATCGCCCGCCAATCTTGGATCTACCCTCACCCACATCCAAACATGGCCACCATGGCACTCTCCTCTCCTACCTTCGCCGGCCGGGCTGTCAACGTTGCCCCCTCCTCCTCCGACCTTCTCGGTGATGGCCGTGTCACAATGAGAAAGTCTGTTGCAAAGCCCAAGCCCGTCTCTTCTGGTAGCCCCTGGTATGGTCCAGACCGTGTTAAGTACCTCGGCCCCCTCTCCGGTGAAGCTCCTTCCTACCTCACCGGTGAATTTCCCGGTGACTATGGCTGGGACACCGCTGGCCTCTCGGCTGACCCAGAGACCTTTGCCAAGAACAGGGAGCTCGAAGTGATCCATGCCAGGTGGGCTATGTTGGGTGCACTTGGGTGTGTCTTCCCAGAGTTGCTTGCTAGGAACGGAGTCAAGTTTGGGGAGGCTGTCTGGTTCAAAGCCGGTGCTCAGATTTTCAGTGAGGGAGGACTTGACTACTTGGGCAACCCCAGCTTGATCCATGCTCAGAGCATCCTAGCCATCTGGGCTACACAGGTCATTCTCATGGGTGCGGTTGAGGGGTATCGCATTGCTGGTGGACCACTCGGTGAGGTGACCGACCCACTGTACCCAGGTGGTAGCTTTGACCCACTGGGTTTGGCCGATGACCCTGAGGCATTTGCAGAGTTGAAGGTGAAGGAGATCAAGAACGGCAGACTTGCCATGTTCTCCATGTTTGGGTTCTTTGTTCAGGCCATTGTGACCGGCAAGGGTCCATTGGAAAACCTGGCAGACCACTTGGCCGACCCAGTCAACAACAACGCCTGGGCCTATGCCACCAACTTTGTCCCCGGCAAGTGAAGGACTCATTGAAACTCAAAATTGTAAATGTGAAACACTGTGATCTTTTTGGAATGTAAAATTGTACTCTGTTATTCAAAAAACAGAACAATTTTCTCGCATAATGTTACATTCAACAAATGTAGTGTTTGAATTCCCCCACAAAACGGACTTATTAATTGCCATTTGCATTTTGACATGCCTTGGAATTAGCCTGATTTAATATATGCAGATCCTGATCTCGATATAATATTATGCATGAGCTAAAATTTTAATGAGCGCCGGATAAATGGCCTCTGGCAATACAAGTATTTTGGTTCTCTTCAATGCCTCTGAGCACCAGATCTCCTTCAATTTAACAGTTTCAAACACTCTGTTGCACTGATCCATTGTTGGCAATGTTGTTTTTGCTGATTGGAAGCTGGTAAGAGAAAATCTACTTCATATTGCAGGCACAGATTTGTATGGAGTTTAGTGCATTGTGATTGAGAGAACGCTAATTTAAGATGGTGGTTGCAGATCCTAATTGAGTTACCATACCACCAGTAAATGATTTGGATTTGCTATCTGGTTGGATCTTGATATGTTTATTTTATTCTGGTCACAATCATTCTCAGAACTGATACCAATTTTGGAGTCACAATCTGAGTCTGAATCTCAACAGGTTGAAGTTCTGGACTTCAAAATAGTTGCACCTAGTTAGATCCAACCTTAGCTTGTTTACTGAGGTCCAATTGGACTAGGCCCAGAGACATTCTTCTACAAACTCTTAAATTGAAGGAGGCCTGGTCAGTGTCCCTTGACTAAAATTTTCTGGTTGGGGCACTGTGAGATCATGCTGAGAGCATCCTGGCCATTAATTTTCAGGCATGCCGAGGCAGAAAATTCTGTCTAAGAGGCACTAATTATAAATTTTAAAATTTTGAGGGGCGCTAATATATAAATAAAGGTTTATTTGAAATGACAACATAAACATAGGAATTTTATGTAAGTTTGTATGGGCAATTGCCCACGCCGTGCCCACACCTGTCTTCGCCCTGCTTTCAGTTAAGTGCAAATTAGGAACAAGCCCTTCTTTCCTTTCGAATTTGGATTAAAACTGCTGAGCTCGACGTATAATGTCTCAGTTGCTCCTGCGGGCATGCTTGACTGGTATTTAGTAATTCTGATTAGTAAGTTTTCTCTGTCTAGCATTATGCCTAATGTCTACAAGCTGTTCTTTACTTGAAAATTTAAGCTATTTCTCTTCATTTCTGCACTATGCATGAATCTGTTGACACATTAAAGGGACCAAAAGTTTTCAGGTTTGCTCCACCAAACTCAGAATGCAAAAACTTGAAGCAGAGTTGGTAAAATTTGCCCGATATCCAACTTCCAAATCACAATTCCATTAATGCAAATGTTTGCTGAAATCTGGATCTTTGGATGGAAAGAAAGAACTTGACAGAAGCAGAAAGCACAAAAACCACCAAGCAGGAAGCCAGAGCTTGAATTTATGGATGCAAATAAGCACTGGAAATAAATAAAAGGCCATTGTATATTGTTAATGACTTGATGTAAAACACGGAGGCCGCATTTTTAGCAGAATGTTTTAACAGAATTGGAGCTAAGCAGCAAGCTATTGCAGGAAATGACTGTATAATCCAATTCCAAGCTATTCGCAACCTTAAGAATATATTTGTATCTTGTCAGAGTTAATCCTGTGATTGATATCTACTGTACGTTCTAAACTTGCACCATAGAACGAGCAATGACATCCGGATCTTCACAGGCTAAGACCTCGCCAAAAAAAATCAAGAAAATTGAGAAATGTAATTCCACAAGGATGTAATTGAAAATCATTTGAATTTTGATTCCCTGCAAGAAGCTAATGGGAATAGATCTGCTGCCCAATTGAGCAGAAGAACTCATGGTTATAACTGGTTTGCATTCACCACCCGGAATTTAGTGTTTCCATACAGTAGCTTACCTTAGGGGTAATGGAACCAAGCTCTAAAACTGGACCATTAGAAGACAAACACAATAGACTGGTGTATGCCTCACCAATTATATTCCTCTATAAAGCTAATATTTGAAACACAACAGTCAACATAGATCAGAAAAATGATATTTTTTAAGTAGCAGAACTCATTTCACACTTTGGGGAGAGAATAATTTTCATGTAGTTACAAACATGGGTATCCCCCAATTAGAGCTCACTTGCCCGGGACAAAGTTGGTGGCATAGGCCCAGGCGTTGTTGTTGACTGGGTCGGCCAAGTGGTCCGCCAGGTTCTCCAATGGACCTTTGCCTGTCACAATGGCCTGTACAAAGAATCCGAACATGGAGAACATGGCAAGCCGCCCATTCTTGATCTCCTTCACCTTTAACTCTGCAAATGCTTCAGGATCGTCAGCCAGACCCAGTGGGTCGAAGCTACCACCTGGGTACAGTGGGTCAGTCACCTCGCCAAGCGGTCCACCGGCAATGCGGTACCCCTCTACTGCACCCATGAGAATGACCTGTGTAGCCCAGATGGCCAGGATGCTCTGAGCATGGATCAAGCTCGGGTTGCCCAAGTAGTCAAGTCCTCCCTCGCTGAAAATCTGAGCACCGGCTTTGAACCAAACAGCCTCGCCGAACTTGACTCCGTTCCTAGCAAGCAACTCGGGGAAGACGCACCCAAGTGCCCCCAACATGGCCCACCTGGCATGGATCACTTCGAGCTCCCTGTTCTTGGCAAAGGTCTCTGGGTCAGCAGAGAGACCAGCGGTGTCCCAGCCATAGTCACCGGGGAATTCACCGGTGAGGTAGGAAGGAGCTTCACCGGAAAGGGGGCCGAGGTACTTAACACGGTCTGGACCATACCAGGGGCTACCGGAGGAGACGGGTTTGGGCTTTGCAACGGACTTTCTCATTGTGACACGGCCGTCACCAAGAAGCTCAGAGGAAGATGGAGCAACGTTGACAGCCCTGCCTGCGAGGGTGGGAGAAGAGAGAGCCATGGTCGCCATCTTCAGAGGAGAGTAGGTGGACTAATTGGTGCTAGCGATGGACCTAGAACGAGTAGTGAAGTGGGTGCCTTTTGAGCTGTGCCGATTGTGCATATATATAGAGCGGAAGTGAGGGAACCAGCCAGAGATGATGTGGGGAGTGGACCCTCCACGCTCTTATCTTTGAAATCTTCTTCTCTTGTGCAATAGGTCGATGCCATCTTTGGCCTCATTTTTGGCCACTCGTTTCTCTTCTCCATGTTCTCATGCAGATTTCTGTTGCCAACTTTCAAGAGTTGTGTGTGTGTGTGTATTTTTTCTTTTCAAGATTCTGTTATTCATTTCAATTATATATTCTCAGTGCGATGCAACTGCAATGAAATCTTGATTGGACCCAAAACCTTGTGCTATTAATTGTTTGAACTCTTCAAACTCATTAATTTGAAGCAGAGGCAACCACATATGTGAGGGGAACATGCCTCCCTAGCTCTTCAAAAATCTTTATAGAAGTGCATACATATTAATATGAGCACTCCTTCCAAATAAAAATCTATACATTAGTATTTTGTTACCAAAATTACTAGCTCCGCCACTCATTCAAACAAGTAATACTAGAAAATTATTTATTTAAACAAGTAATATGTAGAAATTTATTTAAAAAAGAACCACACAGATGCATCAGAAAGAGTCCTCTTCTCTGTGTTTGGTTGCTGAACTATGTTTCTCAAATCAGCTTTCGAAATGAAATTTGGACCTAAACCTTCTTGGAACAGCAATAACCAAGGCTTGGCGCATTGTTCCAACCCCTTTAATTAGGCCTTCTTCTGCTGCACATTTTCTAAAGTCATTTAATTTTTGAAGTTTTTACTTGCTATGCGTTATGGCTTGTGAACTTCGACAAGCTGATACAGTTTAGCAACTTTGTAGATAGTGAGACCTTAAATTGAAAAATATTTACTAGATTGCTTTCATAACTTACAAAGGAATTCATGAGTGCAAAAGGAAAAGTTCCGACAAAATTGAAAATTCTCTCAAGTTTGTGAAGCCTTCAACTGTAGTGTATCGTCTTGGAGGAAAGTACAACGTGAAATTAACATAAGCGGTTGGTAATAAAAGGCACTGAGAGTTTAAAAAAGAGTAAAGCATTGATTGGTGCCTAGAAAACAGGCAAAATAGCATGAACCCATCACATGACATGGATTTTACATAACGTGATAAGTGGAATAAGTTCTACCAGACCTATTTTGGGTTTTTTTTTTTCACTCATTGTAAAAGAAATCAGTTGGTTCCTTTTTCTCAATGTTTCTGATGTAACTATAATTTATCTTGCAGTTGTGCCAATGATTTTGCGGTGCCTAACCTATGCAAAGCCTCTAACCATACTTATCTACTTCAAAGATGTCATTTGAGGGCATGTAATGTACCTCACTATGTTTGATTTATCTTGCCAGGAGGAATGAATCTTGTATTAGTTTCTTGTTATCTGAATGTGTGATCTTGCAGGTTGTGTGAAAGATTGGTGTCTAACATGTGAGCTGGAGTAGCATGTATTAAAACTTGGGGATGGTGGACGTCCTTATCTCCCTCTCATCTCCTTTCATATTTGTAAATTTGTGGTTGAATAGGTAGTGGAGGTCAGGAAGATGCATACGAGTTCTGAGGTATGCAAATGGTCTGTCAACAGTTTATGCTTCCTATTGTGCAAGTTGGTTTTCCTGTTTGTCGTCTTCCCTTTCAAAGCACTGTCAAGGATCACTATTTTCATTCAATATTTTGCTAGATCTCTTGTTCTGTTCATGACAAAGCTGTTTATCTTCAGGCTTCTAGTTGCTTATATGCATCATATCAGTATCATCATTGGGCTGGAGATTGGATGCTGGTACTTCTCTCAATGCAAATTCTGAACTTTTTTGCACTTGAGAACTGTTGCTTTTCTTTCTATGCTTGTTTTTAGTGCTTATGTGAGGCATAGACAGAAGTTTGTTATTTGAACCTCATGCTTCCATCATCTCATATCTTTTAAGTCAAACATACATAATGTGGTGCTTTAAAACCCCTGCCCTTTTTCTTTGTACCATTTGCTGCTTTTTATATTCTTGGTATTACTGCATTACCAATTCTCTTTCAATTAATTTTCAGTAAGAAGCATGTGGACTATTGTAGACTGCTGTTTAATGCTTATATGGTTAAACATTAGGTTCAAAATGTTCAGGCCTATGGTCCTACAACATGAGAAGGTGCATTCACTGATTTGGTTATATTCTCAAATTTTAACCAGCAAACATGGCAGTGTGGAGTGTAGACTATAAAACATGTTCATGGTTATAGATTTCTGCTTATATGCTGAAAGATTGACATCTGGAATTTCACATCTATGGCCTCACAACATTAGGGAGGCATATTGTTTTATAAAATGTTTGTAGTCTAAAATCTGCTTTATGTTGACCTAAGTTTAAATGTTGATGCTATGCTAATATTTATTCATGGGACTAACTGTACACAGTTGTGGACTTGCAGTCTGCTGTACATTGCAAAAAGTCAAGAGTGAACTACATTTGCATGATATTCACTTCACAGGCTTTGGATACTTCTCAATCCTTAGTTCTTTATTTCACATCTTGCAGTTGCCCATACAACTTGTTTAAGGGTCTCCTGGTATTTCAGGTATATTCATTTTGATAAGGATGAAAGCATGTAATAGACTTGCTTTTCATATTTCATTGTTGCATTTTGCATTTGTAGTAAAAAAAAATTATGAAATTTTTTCTGGTGCAGTATTGTCTTTTCCAGTTGAGCAAAACTATAGCAGTGGAAGTCGTCAGATGCACAGTCGCACTTAGGTGACAACTACAATAATGAAGCTATTAATTAGCCTTGTATACTTGACCATATGTCTGTACCAGTAAAGACTGAATGGCATACTTGTCCAAAGCAATAGATACTTTCTCTTATATCAAAAAATGGGGCTGTGCACCTGACGACTTCCACTGCTATGGTTTTGCTCAACTGGAAAAGACAATACTGCACCACGAAAAATTTCATAATTTTTTTTACGACAAATGCAAAATGCAACAATGAAATATGAAAAGCAAGTCTATTACATGCTTTCATCCTTATCAAAATGAATATACCTGAAATACCGGGAGACCCTTAAACAAGTTGTAAATGAAGGCAAAATGCAATGTTTATAGCTTTGAAATTTCAAGAAAAATGAACAAACAGTTAGCAGAAATCATAAATCATTTTCAAGAAAACGTATAAAATGGGTTCAAGGCTTCAAGCATAAGAAAGGTCGTAAAGCAAACCTAGCTCATAAAAGTAGAATTAAGTCATAAAGGAGGCTCCAAAGGTTCATAATGTGCTTTCCCCTATTGATAAGGATGTCCAATGATTCAGTATCCACAAGCCTGTGAATATGTGCCATGTGTTGTAGGTGAGGTGGGTCCTTGATAGATCATGGCTCTCACATGGTGTTGCAGAAGGGCTGGATCTGAACCTTTCGTGATCTCTCTTTGAATATATGATGCCGATGTATAGGCAAGGAAAGAATTGGTTCTTGGCAAGATTTCCAATATCAAGGGCACTGCTACTACTGACCACATATAAGGGATGATTGCACAAGTAACAAGAAATCTCTCAGACTGCCCATTCATTACCATCCCTACCAATTGGGGCCCATCGTTGGAGTGTTCTTTGCAGCCGCTTCAACTGTAATTCAACTTAACTTTTACATTACTGAGGATATCAAGTTGAAGAGATCTAGTTTCACCTCTACCATTGATCTGCAGCTTCAGCTTTCTCTTGGTCTCGTTGTTTGAACTCACCGATTTTCTCCTTTGCTTGTTATTTCTACTTATGTGTGTAGATTAAGAAGCAACCCCCAAAAACAAATTGATATGCACGCAAAGTTGGTAAGTGAATCTTGTTGTAATGTGTTTGTAGTAAAAGCCGTTGGCACTTTCTGTTCTTGCCCTTCCGTCTATCGTGGTTCAGTGTTTATTTGAATGTCATTATGAACTGGATGGTAAAGAAGAGGAATTTTATCCCAAGAAGGTTTCTGCAATGGTAGGGGCAGAGGCTGGTAGGCAGCCAATTCTTGTTGAGCTTCCGTGGTGTCAATTCTCTATGTTGCAAAAAGAAACTTGAAACATGGTAAGGGCGCTACCCTGGAAACAGAGAAAGAAGCTGTGAACCATGAGAAGATGAAAAGGGGCTTGGGGGTAGGATTTCTGCCTGTGCTCACAGAAGAGGAGTTCTTATTATCTCTTTGTCGAAAAAAAAGACGGAGATTGGGCAGGGCAGGACGTTCATCTTTTGTAATGTGTAGATCGAGTCCAGGAAACCCAAAAATGGGGCTTTCATTTTCAGAACACTACAAATTATACAATCCTAGGTGCCGATTTTCCTATATATCTTCATGAAGGCGACATCATTTTAGTTTTGTGAAAAATGTACATGTAACTATCAATCGAAGTAACTAAATAAAATGCTTTCATATCAATAAACTTTTACCTAATTGAATGGCGTCTTGGTGAAAAAATGAAACCGAGATCACAAGCGAATCAAAATATTTGATGCCATTGTATTTATTCAAAACTTACAGAAAATGCCTCCCGGGTTTTCAGCAGACTGGCGTGCACTTTCCCATGTCGATGTGACTTCTAGAGATGCACTGCAGCCAATCGATCCATCCTCACAAAACAAGTTAAATCTGGATCCGGGTCCAACTGTCTTGAGGTCCAGTACTTGCATATATTTGTCCCCATATGAGATCCAAACTTGATATCAGAATCCGATCACTAATTTGACCAGAATGAAATTAGACAAATCAAGATCCAATCAGGAAACCAAATCCAAATCATCTACAGGCCTAATATCATAGGAATTGCAAACGAACCAATTAGGTTCTCAATCATAATCGACTAAACTTCCCTATCAACCTCCTGTCAAGGGTGGACACGGATGTGGGCTATGTGTGGGCAAATGTCCACACGGACACCAAAAATTTTTTGATTTTTATATTGTTATTTTGTAGCATTCTTTCTTATTTACATATTGGTGTCCCTTAAAAAATTGAAGTTTTGTACCTACTGCTTCCTAACCAGACTTTTTTGGCTCTGCACCTGTTACCCTCTGCGCAATGGTAGTAGATTTTCGGCATCAGTATGTAATCAGCAAAAATATGCTGCCAACAGTTGATCAGCAAGCAAGAAGCGTGGTGAATGCTTGAAACTCTTAAATTGAGGGAGGACAAAATATGATGCTTAGACATCATCCATGGCCACCCAAGTGGAAGAAAAAATGCATTCTTCTGAACAGAACAGAAGCATGGGTCTTTACACATTTCAAGATCACAGTCCCTGTACATTTCACAGTTCTCAGCAGCAAGGAGTGCTTCACTTGCCGGGCACAAAGTTGGTGGCATAGGCCCACGCGTTGTTGTTGACTGGGTCGGCCAAGTGGTCTGCCAGGTTCTCCAATGGACCCTTGCCTGTCACAATGGCCTGTACAAAGAATCCAAACATGGAGAACATGGCAAGCCGGCCATTCTTGATCTCCTTCACCTTCAACTCTGCGAATGCTTCAGGATCATCAGCCAGACCCAGTGGGTCGAAGCTACCACCTGGGTAAAGTGGGTCGGTCACCTCCCCAAGCGGTCCACCGGCAACGCGGTACCCCTCGACTGCGCCCATGAGAATGACTTGTGTAGCCCAGATGGCCAGGATGCTCTGAGCATGGATCAAGCTCGGGTTGCCCAAGTAGTCAAGTCCTCCCTCACTGAAGATCTGAGCACCGGCCTTGAACCAGACAGCCTCGCCGAACTTGACTCCATTCCTAGCAAGCAGCTCAGGGAAGACGCACCCAAGTGCACCCAACATAGCCCACCTAGCATGGATCACCTCGAGCTCCCTGTTCTTGGCAAAGGTCTCTGGGTCAGCCGAGAGGCCAGCGGTGTCCCAGCCATAGTCACCGGGAAATTCACCGGTGAGATAGGAAGGAGCTTCACCAGAGAGGGGGCCGAGGTACTTAACACGGTCTGCACCATACCAGGGGCTGCCGGAGGAGACGGATTTGGGCTTTGCAACGGACTTCCTCATTGTGACACGGCCATCACCCAGGAGCTCGGAGGAAGATGGAGCGATGTTGACAGCCCTGCCTGTGAGGGTGGGAGAGGAGAGAGCCATGGTTGCCATCTTCAGAGGAGAGTAGGTGGACTAATTGGTGCTAGTGATGAACCTAGAACGAGTACTGAAGTGGGTGCCTTTTGAGCTGGGCTGAGAGCGCATATATATAGAGCGAAAGTGAGAGAACCAGCCAGAGCTGATGAGGAGAGTGGACCCTCCACGCTCTTATCTACGAAATCTTCATCTCTTGTGCAATAGGTTGAAAACGTCTTTGTCCTGATTTTTAGCCACTCGTTTCTCTTCTCCAAGTTCTCGGACAGATTTCTGTTGCCAACTTCCTATACAATTTTTCTTTATGATTCTGCTAGTGATCTTGCATATCAAATACTGTCCGTGCAATATCGCAACTTCAATCTGAATCTTGATTGGACTCTGAACCTTGAGCTATATATATATATATATATATATATATATATATATATATATATATATATATATATATATATATATATATATATATATATTATCTGATGATTTCCATGTCATTAATTTGAAGCTGGAGACATATAAGTGAGGGGCACATGCCCCCCTAACTCTCCAAAAAATCTTATACAATTGGGTGTACATTTGAAGTTCGGTAACTATTTTCAGTTAAAAATTTATGTATTATTACTCCCTTACAAAAGTTCTGCTCCACCACTAATTAAAACAAGCAATTGCCACTAATTAAAACATGCAATCATAGTGAATTGTTTAAAAGAAAAAGGGAAAGGAGCTCGCTTCATACGCCGGGAAATTTTTTTTTCAGTTTTTGGTTGCTGAACTGCACTTCTCAAGTGGAACTTGGACTGGGATCAGCGGTGAACCAAGGCTCGGCGCAGTGATACAACCCGTTTAGGCCCTCTTTTCTTGCACATTTCTACAGCGTGTATGAATTATTTTTTGAGGATTTTACTTTATAATTATCTTTGATTGGGTTATTAACTTGTTGCAATAGACGAGGCAGGGGCTAAGCTGTTTGTCTCCATTTTGATTTTTCTTGGCATCAACTCTCTGTGCTGCAAAAAGGGTTGACACAAATATGTTAGTTGAAGCATAGCAACGGCATCACCTGAGGTACCAAAAACAAGCATGGTACTTGGAGGAATAAGGGGAAAG
Organism: Nymphaea colorata; assembly: GCF_008831285.2. Taxonomy (NCBI): domain Eukaryota; kingdom Viridiplantae; phylum Streptophyta; class Magnoliopsida; order Nymphaeales; family Nymphaeaceae; genus Nymphaea; species Nymphaea colorata. The sequence goes on from NC_045144.1 coordinate 15,499,099, forward strand.
TTAGAAGCTTCGGCTTTCAGCCTAGTGGTTTTTTATAATCTATGTTAGACTTGTGTTTCTTCAACAGCTTGATATAGTCTTCAAAATGACATATGGCAACATCTAATTAAATTGAACATTCTCTCAATTAGTTTGTGAATCCTTGATGAACTCTACACTAACATGTTGGGGAGGCTACGACATGAAACTAACTTAAGATCAAAATTGGTAGCAATAGATAGTACAAGAATTTTAAAAAGACTCTTTCTTTCAAAATTGGTTATATGCCCAATGCATGAATTTTCTTGTGCCAGTATGGTTAATGACTAAAACACCCTTACCTCACACTGAAAGAAAAAAACTTTTTTGTAAAGACAAAAACAGAAATGAAAAAAAAAGTAAAAATAATATAGAAAACATTTCTTTTAAATTAACAAATATATTTTCTTCCTTTACTGCGCACGCACACAACTTTCTCTCTGTTGCTTCCTGCTCAGGGAAACAGGCGATTAGATAGCATCAGGTCCATCCCTCCATCTTTCATTGAGAAACTATTGATACCTTGAAAGTTTAGTTCATCTTAAAAAAATGTTGGCAAAATGAAAGGATGCATGAGCCTGTGCGTCTATATACACATATATATAAAGGGCATGGTTCCAACCAATCTGTTTTTGGGACTGGTTTTTCCAACTCCTTTTTGTCTCTTAAAGTAATTTCTTTCTTTTCCCCTTTTTGCAACTAACTTTTCTGTAATCTTTTATGTGATGCTTTGTGAGATCAAGTTAATAGGGTGACTAATGAGCCCATGAATGACTCATAGTCTATGATCGTAAATACTTAGTAAACATATCTCATGAATCATATCTTTTATTTACTTTAAGTAATAATCTACCGAGTCAACATATTTACTCGGTCCTCCTTTGTATATAAGTTAATCATATACAACTTTAATATCAAGATAAAAGTCATGTTACCGAAAAAAGTTATTTCTTTGTAATATTGATGTAAATTTGGACCTGAACAAAAAAAAAATTGATGTGCTAGAGTTGAAGAAAAAGAAAAAAATACGGTTCACAAACTAATGCTCTGAAAGGAAGATCCATTCCTGTAGGTGGTTTCCTTGGTAAGTCATGGGACTCGCAAGGTGTTCCAAAGCGTATGGATCTGAATTGGGACCTTTCCTCCATTTTTTGCATATATATATATATATATATATATATTGTTAGGTTCCGCTTGAACAGTAATTTTGTATATTGCAAAAGGCGTCAAGTTGAGAAGATGGAGCTCAACTTTGGCTTGGTATATTGGTCTCTATATAAAGGTTATGAGAGCTTCAAGGCACTAAATACCAAATGCTTTCAATCCGTGAAAAACTACTTATCTAATTAATTGCGCATCAGTGAAAGGTTGAAAGAGGGATCATAAACCAATTGTATTTCTTGGAAACATAAGTAAATATCATGCCACCATGGATATGGCATTGGCCTTCTATGTGGCCATAAAAACTTAGTTCATTGGTGTATCATGTTCATGATCTGGCTATATCAGGATGTCATGATAGAAATGGCACTTAACGTGTCCATTTTATATGGAAATTGAAACACTAGATTAATTGGATGTAATACACCGATTGCCCAAGTGAAAAAAATATTGTGTTCTTTTGGACAGAAAAGTACTTTTTTATACATCAAAAAGATCACACAGTCCTTCACATTTACAATCTGTAGTGTCAAGCACTACTTCACTTGCCGGGAACAAAGTTGGTGGCATAGGCCCAGGCGTTGTTGTTGACTGGGTCGGCCAAGTGATCTGCCAGATTCTCCAATGGACCCTTGCCGGTCACAATGGCCTGAACAAAGAACCCGAACATGGAGAACATGGCAAGTCTGCCATTCTTGATTTCCTTCACCTTCAACTCTGCGAAAGCTTCGGGGTCATCTGCCAAACCCAGTGGGTCAAAGCTACCACCTGGGTACAGTGGGTCGGTCACCTCACCGAGTGGTCCACCAGCAATGCGGTACCCTTCAACAGCACCCATGAGAATGACCTGTGTAGCCCAGATGGCCAGGATGCTCTGAGCATGGATCAAGCTTGGGTTGCCCAAGTAGTCAAGTCCTCCCTCGCTGAAGATCTGAGCACCGGCTTTGAACCAGACAGCCTCGCCGAACTTGACTCCGTTCCTAGCAAGCAACTCGGGGAAGACGCACCCAAGTGCCCCCAACATGGCCCACCTTGCATGGATCACTTCGAGCTCCCTGTTCTTGGCAAAGGTCTCTGGGTCAGCAGAGAGACCAGCGGTGTCCCAGCCATAGTCACCGGGGAATTCACCGGTGAGGTAGGAAGGAGCTTCCCCAGAAAGGGGGCCGAGGTACTTAACACGGTCTGGACCATACCAGGGGCTACCAGAGGAGACGGGCTTGGGCTTGGTGGCACCCTTTCTCATGGTCACACGGCCATCGCCAAGAAGCTCGGAGGAGGAGGGGGCGACGTTGACAGCCCGGCCGGCGAAGGTAGGAGAGGAGAGAGCCATGGTCGCCATCTTTGGAGTGGGTGAAGGTAGGTCCAAGGATGGTGGTAGATGAGTGGGTTGAGTGGGCGCTTGATGGTGCATGAGACATGGTGGTCTTACTTATACAAGCTGTGGAGATGAGGCACAGAGGATACTAGCCGTTGTGCTCACCTTATCCAGTGAAATCAATATCTTGGATGTGATTGGTTCCCTAGATTTATGAGGTTCTCATCGATATTTTTCTGATTTTGTGGGACCCAACTCTTGCAGCTCACCAATTCGTATTTGGCTTTAGGAAATTGGATCGGATCACGGTTTGCATCCAGATCCAAATAAACAGAGAAACCAAAAGAATAATGCAGGGTCCACGGGCGGTAAGTTGATTGGATATCGGACCAGTTCGGATAAGTTATCATGTCCATCGCAAGTTCTTCTTTCACATTGGTGGTCCACGTCGTTGATAAGTTATCTCAGAAATTCAAATACCTACCCTTAATTTATTGTATATGCTACTGTTTTCATTGCAGTATTTTTAGCGATTGTTTCAAATATTTTGTCCTACGTATACAACAACATCAAGAAGCCTGATGATTTCTACTTGATTAATAATGCAATACGAAAATTTTGATTTTTATCGGTGTATGTGTACTACCAGTAAAAAGAATGTAACTAATTAAGTTTATTTTCGTCGATTATACTTTTTAGGATAATTTTCAAAATACAACTAATTAAGATCTTGCGAAAAGTTAAAATTAACTTTTTAATTTTTAAAGAGTTACACCTGAAGTTTCAATTGTGAACTATCCATAAAATTATTCTGTCAATGTGACTCTTAAATCAGTAAAATTAAGAATATCACTTTTCCCTAAAGAATTAAGCGACCTAACGTAACCAACTTTATGAGAACATCTACAGCATGCTTGAACAGCTGTGGAAAAATCTTGCGAAGAACCTTTTAGTGTGAAAACTTTTTGAAGAACTGTACAGAAAAGAAAGGAAATAGTTATAAATCTCGGCTAACGTTCTGGCTTTAATTAATTGTGAAGAGAAAATTATTCATCTGCACGACGTAGAACATAAAAAGAACTACTATACAATACCGTTAATTTTGTTCAAATATTATTGGTTATAATTATGATCGTAATGCAAAGGAATAAACTTAATTTTTTGCTTTTATGGAGGCTATTTGAGCCATTTTTAGGACATTAAGCTAAATTTAATTTGCCTTTATATAACTTGGAGCTAAATAAGGAAAGCTTGCTTTCATCAATAGGAAGAGCGTACATGTGTTTAAATAATATCAATATGTTAGGTGTGTCTTTCATTGTTATGAAATAAATGTTCAGGCTTGGTTTTCAAATAAAAGTTTAAAACCTTTCAAAACTAAATAGGCTTTTATCTATCTTAGTACTCTGGTGAAGTCAAAAATTTTGGCTGGGGAAGAGATACCTGGTGTGGGCAATTGTCATTATATGTGGCTCTGCATATAAATATATATATATATATATATATATATGTAGGAAAATTAATCTATGTTATAGGTGGGCATGAGGTTGAAAATTGAGGATGGGAGTAGTTGATCTAAACAGCAGGTGAAACCAGTCGTGAGCTTAGTCCAGATGCTGACAAATTGGTAAAAGGAATGCGACGAATAAATTGCCGAGTTCAAACTTTCTCATTAAGTAATCGAGAAGAAGCGGAAACAGCCAATGAGAGGTTGTTCACCTGTCGTTCCTTAGCAAAGCAAAAACTCAAAGGTTTTATGAATATTTTGTAAAACTGGTGGAACAGCAGGCTGCCGTCTATATAAAGGTCATCATCAATCTTCACTGATCAATACTCCGCCGGCTTCCTTTGCGCTTTCTCGCCTGACTTTCTGCTTGCCCTTTGGCAGCCATGGCCATGTTCCAATCCTTCGTCCTCTCTCCCAAGTCTCTCTCGATTTGTTGGGCAAAAGAATCCAACTACTGGACGGTGTCTCCTATGCCCAACTCACGGTATACCCTCCTCTCCTGCACACACACACCGTCTTTACTTGAACTGGGCCTTCTGATCATTTGCAGTGTTACACAAACTTCTCCCCACTGATTTCTTCCAATGCATCTGGGTGTTTGCTTGGTTAATATTTTGATTGACTTTGTGGAGACACATTGATGTTGGTGTTCTTATTGTCTATTCGCAATTGAAATTGGTTGAGTCGATCGGCCAGGAAATGATACATTTTGCTTGCATCAAGTTTTTTTTTTTTTTTTTTTTTGCTTTCCACGTGATCGAATGTTTGTTGGTAATCATTTGTTTGTCACAAAAAACGTGTTATTTTTGAAAAAAAAAAGTGTGAAATGTTGTTTAATTCTTTAAAAAATACATTTTTTTGAAAAAAATGTTAAAACGATACATGCTTTTAACACATTTTTTGGTTTTTTATTTTTTTCATTTTTTTAATGCCACATTTTTTTTTATTTTTTGTAAATCTACTTATCTTTTAATGTTTGTGTTATTATTTTCTTACTTATTTTATTTTTCTTCTACTTTTAGTTTTTAATTTTTTTAAAAAATATCATTTTTTTTATCTTTTTCAAGTTCACCATATTATACCCGAAAAAAACCTCTTTATTTAAAATTCTGAAATGTTATTTGTGACTAAGGTTTATGCATTCTTTTCCTAAATATTAAGTCAATCATGTGACTCATGATCTAAACTATAATGAGGTTTCTTGTTTATTTGTTTTTTTGAATAATTTCCAATTACCAAAGGAAAATATATTTCGATTTGATTTGATTTCACCAATTTCCTGAAATGGGTGCTTAATTTGTCGAAAATTTCTGCAATTAAAAAACAAATTTTCTCATGCCCTCTATTGATGACTTATATTATCATCATATCCCTTCTTTTTAATATACACATTTTCTTTCTCCAATTATAGCCCTTAATTGCGTAACAATTCTACATTACACATACGTATATTATTCCAAACTTGTTCATGACATATCATCAAATCTTCTACCCTCAAGAACTTACTCATAATTTATCAACCCGCATCATTATTTCTTGATCACTCTTGACAATTATCACGATATACCAGGTTCCTGCAGAAGGCAGTTCTTTTAGAGGTCTGCTTTCTGCAGATCGGGGGCTCCTTCGACACAGCAATGCTCGACAAAGATACCACATACTCAGTACTGTATTTATTCAAACACAATTACCCGGCAAGAGGTCTGGACACGCCGGCGGAGGTCTCCCTGTCGCAGAAAGATGGGCAGAAGATCTGCCGCCGGCAAGTGTATCTCTTCCCCGGCAGCCCCGACCTCATGCAACGGGAAGGAGAGGAATGGCTGGCACTCGAGGCGGGGAGGTTCCAGCCCTCTGTCGTTAGCCGCGAGATCAGTTTTAATCTGCTGGATGACAGTGAACAATGGAAGAGCGGCCTCGTGTTTGCTGGGGTGGAGATTCATGCTGTCTCAGAAGAATAAGTCTCGACACAATTGATCTTGCGTTTCGATTGACAAGCGGTTCCCAGAATGAGAATTATATATGAGCGGCAGCTTCGGGTTGGGGGAGTCCTGTAAATCCATTTGTGCTTATCGACGGGTCTATGGCGTGTTGTGTTTCTATGATTGTAATAAAGTGCATGGATGTGCAGATCCATATTGCATTCGATTTGTATTTCAGATTCAAAGATCACGAGCCCCACATGCAAGAAATTTTGAGCCATAATACGAAAGTAAAGAATTTTTGTAGGGTTGGTGTAGACAACTGCCCAGACCAAAGTCGGGTGCTAAAAAACTCGCCGAGTCAACTCAAAGACTTGGTTTTGGTCGAAACTCGGCTTGACTTGTTCATGACTCGGCGTTATTTGGCCATGACTCAGCTGACACTCAGTTTGACTTGGCCAAAACTGTTTGACTTGGTGTAGTCCGGTGATATTGCTCATTTACCAAACAAATTTACATATTACATACGAAAGGTAAAATTAGTTAGGTTTAGCTTCCTGTATGGTGTATTTATTTCAAGTTTTAGGACATTAGACTCTTTAGTTTTGGATTTTCAGTATTATAACCTGTATGTTGAATGAATTTGTTAACCATTTGATAGTTTTAAATGTTGAATGTGTGAATCTTGGTGTTTGATTTTTACTGACTTGTTTTGTATTGTTATATTGATTTTTTGTCACACAAGTTTTCTTTGAAATGTAATTATAGATCTTGTTATCAAAAGAGATAGTATATATTAGTTATTACTCAATGATACATGTATTCAAATCATTTTACAACCTTTTTATATTTAAATGACAAGTTATACATATATTTTTTTAAACACAGAGTGACCGAGTTAACCCATCGGGTCACAAGTCAAGAACGAACGAGTTGAGTTTTGAGTCACCGGCATTAAAACATTGATATGTCATTCCAGGGCCAAGGGAAAAGAGGGGGAGGGAGTGGTCATGGCCCCCTTTTCACATTTTGGAAGAAAAAAAATATAGTTATATATTTAAGATTTTTAATTTGACACATGTAAAAATTCTCAAAAATATTGTTCAGCCTACGTACAAATTTTGAAAATATTGTTAATATTGTTAGCTATAGGGATGTCAACAGATTGGATATCCGTTTGAATTGTTTGTAAAAAATCGGATATACATCACGTTGAGAAAATCAGATCGGATTCGGACTTAAAAAATAACATCCAATCAGATACGGATTCGGATTCAGTTTTAAATAAATATCTGATCGGTTACTAACTATGTTAACAAGTATATCTGAATCCAAATTATAACCTGGTATCTGAATCTGAATCGTGAGTTGATAGCCTAATATCTGAATCCGAACCTCCAGAACTAATATCTAAATCCGAACCAAGAGAGCTGATATTCGAATAAACTTAATATCTGAATCCAGTGAGATTAGAGTTGGTGGGTAAAAAGGTCTAGCCAAACACACTAACTTAACATTATGACATAAAAAAATATATAAATATTATATGTACGTATAATCTAAGGAAGAGCTAATGACTTCCATAAAGTTGCATATAATAATATCCCTATAGTTGCGCTATATATCATTTAACTTAAACTATTTAAAACTATATCATATAAAACTAATTAATTAATATTTAATATTGTGTTTAATTAAACGTTTTTAGGTAAACAACTTATTATTATAGTTAAGGCATCAACTAAGCAAGATATTTTAAATAAATGTATTTATTTAATTAGAAATAGTAAAGAAAACTTCAATCATGAAATTTCAAAAAAATGAACATTTTTTAAAATATGACAATTAATCACAAATAAATATATTTAATATGAAAAACTTGTTGAACTCATAAAAAAGTTTTATTTATCAAATTATCAATTACTTATTTAATAAATCAAGTAAATTATTTTGTATAATCATATAATTTGTCCAAAAGTCTAAGGTATTTGATATATAACACATAATTCACAAATTTTAAAAAGCCTTTAATTAGTAAGAAAATGATAAGTTATTTGATTTAATAAATTATTTGATATATGATTTGATTAAAAATGCAATTTTATGTAAATACAAAATACCTATTGCAACAAAGCTAATAGGACTACCTTAAAGAGTTAGTGATGATGTGGAGCGAATGAAGGTTTGACATCATTGAACACTTTTTTTTTTACGGACGTGACATAAATTATTTCAATTAACTTAATGAAATTAAAAAAAACCATTAAATAATGTCCTTTTTAAATGAGAAATAATATGGATCACCTGATTTAATAATTCTCAATAAGTAATCATCATAGAATAATAGTTTACTTTATTAAAATATATTATTATTTACAAATAAACATATCAATGTTCAATATATAATGGAAAAAATATGAAAGTCATACAAATAACTTGTGGAAAAAGTGTGAAAAACATATGATAAGCTTATTTATTAAAAAAACTATTTGTCTAATTATTCAAACATATCATTTGCTCAAACATGTAACTTCATAAAAATTGTATTTAATTGGTAAACTAGTGGTTTTAAATAAGTATTTAAAAAAAAAGAATTGGTTAAAGAATGTATGTGAAAATAATATAACACATCCTTAAACGACTTAAAGACATAAAAATCAAATACCACAAATAGGCCTGGTCAACCATGTCCGAGGCCCGACTCGGCCCGTTTTGTTAACTACCGGGTCGGACCTGGCCGAGCCGGGTAAGCATCACCATACGAGAATTCACATAAGAGGAAATGGATTCGAAGATGGCAACTTGACAAATAATAAAACTGCCTTCCTAACCTGCCTGAAAAGGGTTCTACGGCGATCACAGGCCACGGCCCCTAACCTGTCGGAAAAGGGTCCTACGACAACAACACATGCTCATAGGGACAGAGAGAAGGACAACATGCTGCAATACCTCCTGCTGTAGAAGGATGACGCTCTTCCTTCTCCGGCGGCAATAAATAAAGACAGAGAGCTGAGAGTCTACTCTCTGTTACCATACCACAAAGAAAGAAAGAGAAAGAGAGAGACCAGACAAAAACTTTAGTAACAACTAGCATACAAAGTAACCCCAAAAAAAAACTTGAAAAACAGTAAAAGAACATTGAAGAGGAGAGAAAAAAAAGGGAGAAGAAAGCTAGGCCAAGAAGACTACTGTCGAGAGCTAATGTTGTGAAAGCATGTGACAACGGTGATGGACCAGCAGTGCGACGATGGCAACGGCGACAGTGGAGACGGTGACGGCGGCGATGGTGACAGCGGAGACGGCAACGGCTGACAGTGGCGACGGTGGCCGGTGGATAAGCACTAAGATCAGTTGTATAGAAGGAGTTTAGCAAGATAATAAACGAATCAAGTATTCAATGTATTGTTTGTCAATAATGTAAAGTATTTATGGATTGCAATAGTAAAATGGGCACCACACGTTTAAAGAGTCATTTAAATGTGTGTCTTAAAATGCCTAACTTAGAATTAAGCCAACAATGTCTTGTCATTGAATGAAATACTAATGATGGAAAATGTACTCATAGTTTGATTCAGATAAAAGCTGATTTGATTTAGTCAATATGATTATTCTTCATGAATATCTATTTTGTATAGCTAGTCATTCAGGCTTTCAAAAATTTATTAAAGGACTATAACCACAGTTTAAGTTATTGTCACGAAACACTGTCAGATCAGATTGCATACACATTTATGAAAATGAAATGACAAAATTACATAATATTTTGGAGAAGACTAATAGGAGGATTAGTCTCACATCTGACATGTGAACTTCGTCTTGTCAGAAACATGGTTATTTATGTTTGACTGCACATTGTATTGATAATAGCTAGGAAATAAAAAAGAAAGTTCTCAACTTTGTTATGGTTGAAACACTTCATACAAGAGAAAAACTTACATCAGTCATCAAATAGTGTTTACTAAAATGAAATATTGATCGCAAGTTATTTTTAATTACATTAGATAATTTGTTTGACAAATGATATCATGGTTACAAAATTGATAGAGTGACTTCTTGAAAAGAATGCACTTATTTGTAATCGAAAATTTTTTCAAGTTAGATGTGCTCATATTCTTAATTTGGTTGTGCAAGATGATGACAAAAAAATAAGTGATGTAATTGACAAGATCAGAGAAAGCATAAAATATATCAAGGCATCTCCAACTCGATACGAAATTTTTGATCGAGCAATGTGTCATGTCAAAATTAATTGTGAAAAAAATTATGTCTTGATGTTCTAACTAGATGGAACTCAATGTTCCTTATGCTTGAGGTAGTTTTACAATATAAAGAAGCTTTTGGTCGTTTTCAAAAAGTTGATTGTCACTATCATTTGACATCGAGTAAGGATGAGTGAAAGAAGGTTATTATTATTCATAACTGTTTAAAATTATTTTATGATGCTACTAATGTCATTTCTGTAGTCAATTATTCAACTTCTAATATATTCTTTAAAGAGTTTTATAAGATAAAAATGAAAATTAAAAAAAATGTGTTCAAGTTCAGATATTTGCCTTTCAAATATGGTAATTAGGATGAAAACAAAGTTTGACAAGTATTATGATATATGCAATTTAATTTTAGCAGTTGCAGTGGTTTTTTATCCTCCTTATAAGATGAAAATAATTGAGTTTTATTATAGACAATTTTACAAAGATGAAGCATATGAATATGTCTATGCAATTAAGAACTATCTTTGTTATCTTTATGATGAATATACATTGAATATAATGTACATATGTTGCATACTATGTAATATAAGTATTATGTTATATACCTATGACATAATACGTTACAAACATATATATTTACATATATGTATGTATATAATATAATTATGTATATTAAACTATATGTATAATATAGTAATATTATACATATAAAATATATTATATTATGTTGTGTATATGCATATATATATTATGTATACATATATATTTTTTTTACGTATGTACATATACAAAAATATATGGATATTACATAACATATATATATATATATATAGTATATGTTTTTGTATATAATACATATAACATATTATAATATATATATATATATATATATATATATATATATATGCATGTTAATAGCATACTATATATGTACATACATACAAATATATAGCATCATATACATATACTATAATATATGTATAACATATACATACATATACAAATATACATATACATGTATATTATATTATTACATACATAGATTCTTTTGTACCACATATGTTATATAGATGGTACATATATACGTATAATATATTGTACATTTTAACACATATGGACATATATACATTGATAAATATATACATTTTAACACATATGTATGTAATATTTTGGTTATTCATATATTAACTATCGAGTCAGTCAGCATTTAGCACAGGTGGACGTAACCTTAATTTATACAGAAGTAGACTATATACAAAGGCCATGAAGGCTTTGATTTGTACACAAAATTGGTTGCGAAATCAAAGTAAAAGTAATTTATTTATTATTAATGTTTTTAAACATATTTTTGTGTTGCTTATTTTATTCTTTTGTTAGATGATTTCAATTTGTCCACACCTTTGCTTGAAGATGAAGCATCATTTGCATATGCATATATTAAAATTGAATCATGAATTAGAAGTATATATGCTTTTGTACTTATCTATTTTTTTTACATCAATTAGAACCTACAGTTATTCTTGTCTAAGATGTTTATTTAATTAAAATTTTCATTTGCATAATGGAGGTTAATTTGATACCATTATTCTCAAGACCTTAATATAGTATCAACATAGTTGAAGTATTTATCTAAATAGAAAGATCGGATCCATTGTGGCAAATGAAGACATTGAAAGAAAAATTTTGCAAGCTTGTACTATAAGGTGAATTTTTTCTTTTATTGAAATTGTTAAGGATGACTCGTCTAGTATCTTGTTGCATCAACAAACAGCAACCAAGTACAATTTTTAGAAATTTAAGTTTACATGCTCTAGAGAATGAAGTTTGATAATGTGTGTGTGTGTGGATATATATATATACTTGCTCTCTCTTTCTCTCTTAATAATCTTGACAATTATCACCAGTTAAGTTTGAGCTAGTATGATATTAAAATTGGGTTTCATAATTATGTTTAATATATATTTTTCGTACATAAATTGAATTTGGGCCAGATTTACATATGACTTAAAAGTCATAAATCAAATTCGGATGGATTCGTATATAACTTAAAAGTCAGATTTGGATCATATTCAGATCGAATTCAGATATAACTTAAAAGTTAGATTTGAATCAGATTTGGATATAATTTAAAAGTTGGATTTAGATCATATTTGTACTGAATTCGGATGTAACTTAAAAGTTGGATTCGAATCAGATTCAGATATAACTTAAAATTCAGATTCAGGTCAAGTTCAAATATAACTAAAAAATAGATTTGGATGTAGATTTTAAAGTCGGATTCAGATGCGGTACAATTTTTTTCATCCGAATTCGAGTCCAAGTTTGAATCTGAATATATGAATATCCAAAAAATTGAATATGGTAAAAGTTATATCAAATCCGATCCATTGACATCCCTAATTAGCTAGGCCCCTCAACAAAAAAATTTTGGCTCCTTTCCTAATGAAATACCAACAAATTTGGATTTTGATTCTAGACCATGTTGTGCTTGTGTGTCGTTTATCAGTAGTATAAGTTTGGTATTTTTGGTTTTCCTTTTGCATCTCATAAGTGGTAGGGATGTCAGCCGATTAGATTCTGATGGGATATACCTTTTACTATATCCAATTTTTCGGATATTCATACATTTGGATTCGGATTAGGATTCGAATTCGGATGAAAAAAGTTTATACCATATATGAATCCGACTTTAAAATCTACATCTGAATCCGATTTTTAAGTTATACTTGAATCCGACCTGAAGCCGAATTTTAAGTTATATTTGAATCTGATTTTAAGTTATACTTGAATATGATCCGAATCTAATCTGAATCCAATTTATGACTTTTAAGCAACATGTAAATCTGATCCAATTTCTATTTATGTACGAAAAATATATGGTAAACACTAAATGAACTATGAAACTGAATCTTTACGTCACACTAGCTAAAACTTGACTGTCAAACTTAATTTTTTAAAGCAACAAATTTAAATTTCCAAAAATTGTACTTGGCTATTGTTCGTTGATACAGCAAGAGATTAGACGAGTCATCCTTGACAACTTTAATAATAATAAAAAAATCACCATATAGTTCAACCTCGCAATTTTTTTTTTTCAATGTCTCCACTTGCCACAATGGATATGATCTTTCTATTTAGATATATACTTCAATCATGTTGATACTATATTAAGGTCCTGAGGATAATGGTATCAAATTAACCTATATTATGTAAATAAAAATTTTAATTAAATAAACATCTTAAACACACATAACTGCATGTTTTAATTGATGTAATGAAAACAGATAAATACAAAAAAATATATACCTCTAATTTATTATTCAGTTTCAATGTATGCGCAAATGATGCTTCCTCTTCAGGTAAAGATGTAGGTAAATCAGAATCTATCTAACAAAAGAATAAAATAAGTAACACAAAAATATGTTTAAAGACATTAATAATAAGTAAATTACCTTCAGCCCGATCTCGCAACCAATCTTGTGCACAAATCAAAGCCTCCACAATCTTTACTTAATCTACTTATGTATGAATCAAGAATACGTCTACTTATACTAAATGTTGACTCTGATGCAACAGTTGATATAGGAACAACCACAATATCATATACCATTTTAGATAATATCAGTTATTTAAGTGCATTGACCTTCCACCATGTCAAAATGTCAATTGGATTGTTTTTTTGGTAAATGGACTCTTTTAAATACAACTTCAAATCTGATTTTATGTGTTGGCTTTCTGATGATTCTTCAAGGAAGGCATCTAGTGCACTTATTCTAGGCTTATTATTAGAAGAAAATTCAATCAAAGAAGTAAAGCTATGTGCATCACTATCCTTCTCAACATCAATAATATAACTATTACCACTAAAGAGTGTCTTCAATGCATATGGAGCTTTATATTTATCATAAAAATCACAAAGGTATTTCTTAATTGTTGAGACGTATTCATATGCTTCATTTTATAAAATTACCTATAATAAAACTCAATTATTTTCATCTTATAATGAGGTTCAAATACCAATACAACTGCTAAAATTAAATTGCATATATCTCAATACTTGTCAAACTTTGTTTTCATCCTCATTGTCATATTTGAAAAGCAAATATCTGAACTTGAACACATTTTTTCAATTTTCATCTTTATTTTACAAAACTCTTTAAGGAAGTTATTAGAAGTTGGATACTTGACTGTAGAAATGGCATTAGTAGCATTATAAAATATTTTTAAATTGTTATGAATAATACTAATCTCTTTCACTCGTCCTTAATTGATGTCAAATGATAGTGGTCATCAAGATCTTGAAAACGACCAAAAGCTTCTTTGTATTGTAAAGCTACATCAAACATAAGAAATGTTGAGTTCCATCTAGTTGGAACATCAAGACAACTTTTTCTCACAAGCAATTTTGACATGACGCACTGCACGATCAAAAAATTCACTTCAAGCTGAAGATGCCTTAATATATTTTATGCTTTCTCTGATCTTGTCAATCACATCACTTATTTCTTTGACACCATCTTGAACAACCAAATTAAGAATACAAGCAGCACATCTAACTTGAAAAAAAATTCCATTACAAACAAGTGCATCCTTTTCAAGAAGTCACTCTATCAATTTTGTAACCATGATATCATTTGTCGAACAATTATCTAATGTAATTGAAAATAACTTGCGATCAATGTTCTAATTTAGTAAACAGTCTTTGATGACTGATGCAAGTTTTTCTCTTGTATGAGGTGTTTCAACCATAACAAAGTTGAGAACTTTTTTTTTATTTCTCAATTATTATCAATATAATGTGCAATCAAACATAAATAACCACGTTTCTAATAAGACGAAGTCTGCATGTTAGATGTGAGACTAATCCTCTCATTGGTATTCTCCAAAATATTACGTAATTTTGTCATATTATCTTCATAAATTTGTATGCAATCTGATCTAACAATTTACGTGACAATAACTTGAAATGTGGTTGTAATCTTTTAATGAACTTCTAAAAACCTGAATGACCAACTATACGAAATGATATTCATGAAGAATAATCATATTGGTTAAATCAAGTTGGCTTTTATGTGAATCAAACTTGAAAGTACCAACAGTACATTTTTCATCATTAGTTTTTTCACCAATAACCAAACGTTGTTGGCCTAATTCTAAGTTTGGCTTTTTAGGACATACCTTCAAATGATTCTTTAAACGTGTGGTGCTCGTTTTACTATTGCAATTCATAGATATTTTACAGTGTTGACAAACAACATGTTGAATACCTGATTCGTTTATTGTCCTACTAAACTCGTTCCATACAGCTGATCTTAGTGACTTGGTTTTCGTAAGCATGTCACCTTCTATATTGTTAGCAGAGATAGAATTAGAAGCATTGGCACCTGATGTAAAATTCATAATATGGATATATAAAAAATAAAAAACTTTGACTAAACCATTAAAGATATATGACCTAACTTGACAACTAAAGATGTGTTTTAGTTGAATCAGTAGTACACATGAATTTCTTTTTCACACCATATTAAGCATACATCTAGCTCACACTTGTGATCATCAAGCATTTCAATATCCAACTGAGTTTGCTTTAACTGCAATAAACATGTCATTTGTCAGCTAAAGCAAAAATATAGCCTTCTAAATATGGTCTAGTTCTGTTTTGAGCTCCTTGTTAGGCTCCTTAGAATCAAAGCAAGGCAGCAACTAGTAGGTTTACAAAACTTACCATTAATGCAGGATATATCAGATAGAGAGAAAGCCCTTTATGATCATTGCCAAACCAAAAAACAAAGATAAGAAAATGTATGTTGTTAATTATTACTATGGCTAGTAAGAAAATGTATGTTGTCATTACTACTAGCAACTAATAATTCTAGCAAATACCATACGTTTATTACTATGGCTAATACAAAAGACTCACCAAAGAAATGCAGTAGATTAGAGATGACGCAACCTAAGTCAGAGATCCTACACATTGATAGAGATCCTACACATTGATGAAATGGCTATTGAAATCATGCAACTCACCCACCAAAGAATAAAGGTCAATCATATATTGTGTCTATACATCAAGGAAGCAGTTGTACATAACAGTTGAAATCACTACAGCTAATATTACAATGGGTGGCACATACTCTACTTAGTTAAAAGCTAGTGATCAGCATATTATCCATTAATATAGTATTTACCTCTAGCATAGTGTTTTAATATAAGAAAATGCATTCCCACACATATTAACGGTAAGGGGAATTTAATTTTCTGGACATAAAAAATACGTTATTTGGAAACACACACTGTCACACACCCACTTGTGAAAAGAAAACAAAACGATTAGTTAAAGGAATCCATTTCTAAAATCCATCATCATCAATAGTCGTTGAAACTCCATCTGGGCCATGGATTTTGAACAATAAGTTACAAAGAGAAAGCAAAAAGAATTTTGATCGTATGATGACAAGGTAGTCCACCAATCCATCACAGAAAACAGGGACTATAAAACAAATTTTTTGAATAGAGAATTGGCAGCAACATGATGCAGACACCAACAAATCTGCTATGCTTTGTGAGAAAACAGAGATGGTGGGTAGCTTACCTTCTGTGGCATACTCTTTTGAGACACTAGATGACAGCAACAGGAAAATACTAAATTCTTTTACAACCAATACGAAAGGAAATTTTCGTGCACAATGCGCACAACAGGAAAATACGAAAATATCACCACAATAACTAGGCAGATTCTCAAGGTAGCCAATGATCAAATTACTGTAATACAATCAATAAGGATAGCTTAAGCACACAATTTACGGAAAACAACCTTACGAACAAACACAAACCTATGAATTATGAAACATACATAATGCAGGGAGAGGAGGATGATCTAAATCCTCAACTGAAGACAATAATCGACAATTAAACTTTCTGTTGCCAATTTTTAATCGGGGGAATAAGGGTCAGACAAGAAAGCTCCAGAATGAGATAGGATGATCGCTGGAAACACAAAAAGATCTTATTTACCGCCACGGGAATATCGTAAACGCAACAGAAATTCAGAAACATCTCGACAAACAAAAAGGCACTGCAGCAGTATCCAAAACGAACCCAAAATTGCAGAAATAGCAATATGTCATTTCCTAAGAACCCAAATGAAAAAGGCTAAGATCATACAGAGAAGCTGGATATTAGAAACAAGTGACGAAAAGCACTGATGGATTCAACTCGATCACTAAAAAGTCACCAGAAAAAAGCGATGGGGAAAAAATAGAGAGAAGATGAAGCTTAGGCTTCAGCGAACAATGAAAAACTTGCGATAGTAGAAAGAAAAAAAAAGTATACACATAAAACCTCACCTCATCGGCTCACCCAAAATCGTTCCCTCGCACATGGGGCTCACCCAAAATCGTTCCCTCGCACATGGGGCTCACCCAAAATCGTTCCCTCGCACATGGGGCTCTCGTCGAAGTTCTTAGTCGGAATCCCCTCGAGCAGCTTCTTCTTCGCGGGTGCAGGGAGCGGAACATCGAGCAGGCTCTTCTTTTTTTTTTGTTGTTGGGTGGCGTAGGGAAGAAGAAACTACACATAAGAGCCAATCATATTCAATAACCTCTCTTAACAGCCAATAAAAATAATTTGTTTTAAAAGCAAAAAATAATGGGCGAGAAGCTTTATTTTTATTTTCATTTTAAATCAGGTCAACTGAAATGGGGCGTTAATAAAAAAACCATGGTTTTCTAATTTTAATTTCTAACCTAAAGCTAGCTGACAAATTTAATCATTTATTTAATGACTATGATGCTTTCTATTTTTTTATTAAATTTAACTATAAATTGTTTTATATTGATCACTTATTGTAAATTATTAAATCAGGTGACCCGTATTATTTTTCATTTAGATAAGACATAAGACAGTATTTAATTATTTTTTTCATTTCATTGAGTTAATTGAAATAATATGTGTTACATTTGTAAAAAGAGTGTTCAATGATATATCAGATAATTTATTAGTCATTTTTTTTTATTACAATTTTATATTTTTTATATAAAATTATATATTTAATCCAATGATATGTAAGATAATTTATTAAATCAAATAATTTAACATTTTCCTACTAGTTTAAGGTTTTTGTTTTCAAATTTGTGAATTATGTGTTATAAATTATATAATTATACAAATAATTTACTTGATTGATTGAATAAGTAATTGATAATTTGATAAATAAAAACTTGTTATAAGTTCAGCAGTTTTTTTATATTAGTTATATTTGTTTGAGATTATGCACAGTAAAGATTGTTTACATTCGTAAAAAGAGTGTCAATGATATATAGATAATTTATTAATTTTTTTATTACAATTTTATATTTTTTATATAAAATTATATATTTAATCCAATGATATATAAGAAAATTTATTAAATCAAACAATTTGTCATTTTCCTACTAATTAAAGGTTCTTGTTTTCAAATTTGTGAATTATGTGTTATATATCAAAAAACTTAAGACTTTTAGATAAATTATATGATTATACAAATAATTTACTTGATTGATTAAATAAGTAATTGATAATTTGATAAATAAAAACTTGTTATGAGTTTAGCAGTTTTTTCATATTAAATATATTTGTTTGAGATTATGTATCGTGAAGATGGATTTAACTTAAAATGAATATCATAATGTGTTTAGGATGTTCTATTTATTATAAAACATATTTTCTTTTAAGTTGGTTTTTAAAAAAAGTATATTTTTTGCTGTCAACCTTTTTTTTCGTACGTGACATACATGCAAATATTTTTTTTTTAAATATGCTATTTTTTAAATACATAATATAGCTAATTTAATTTTTTTTTTTGAAACCTGCTATTTTTTAAATACATAATATAGTTATTTTTGAAACCGATTTGACATAACGGTCTATTAAAAAATTTATAGCTTTAAAAGTGTCTTTTTCATATTTTTAAAAATTCTCATTTTGTTGAATTTCTTGGTTTTCTTTATTATTTTAATTAAATAAATATATTATTTAAGATACCGTGCTTAGTTGATGTATTAACTATAATAGTTTGCTTGATTACAAAAAAAATAATTAAACATGATATTATTTAATTAATTAATTAGTTTTATATGATATAGTTTTAAATATTTTAAGTTAAATGATGTATATGATTTTTATAAGAATATTGTTATATATGACTCCATGTAAGTCAGCTCTTAGTTAGATTATACTATATATGACATTTATGTTTCTCTTATGTCATGATGTTAAGTTAGTGTGTTTGGCTAAACCTTTTGCTCAAAAGGTCGTATCATTGTCATAGACTTCAAAAATTCGGATATTAGGTTCACATATTCAGATATCAAATCTCATCATTCCTATTAGGATATTATGCTACTTAGTATCCGGATATTTACTTAAAACTAAATCCCAATCCATATCCGATTAGGTGTTATTTCTTAAAATCTGAATCTAATCATTAATGATACTGGTGCACCAAAAGTCATACACGAATATACCGTATATAACCAAGTTGGCACCAAGAATCGAACCTGAGACATGTAGTGCACACGCTGCATGCACGACCAGTTACCCAATATTTAATTTGCAAAGGAAAAGTGTAGCTACGAAGGGCAAAGTAGAGATCATACTGTGCATCAGAGTAACCAGGCTCCCTTGAAATCGAATGAAGAAGGGCGTTGGATTAGAGGGAACTCCAACTCATACTAATAGAGTTTGGTGGAATCATTTACAGATCTGCAGAGAATGGGGACATGGTTAAGGGAGATCAGCTGCGAGGTTGAGCCAGCTTGTAACTCTTTTTCTTTGGAGGCCATAACCAAAATCTTGTTAATGTTCAAGATTATGGATGCGAGAGAGAGAGAGAGAGAGAGAGAGTAGATTGATGAATGCAGAAAGAGATGCGAGATGCTGGTGCTGCCTTTACATCCAGGTAACTGTAAGATTTTCAGAGAAAGAGAATGAGAGGTGACGACATTTCCGAATCCATGATCTGCACAAGTAATCCATGATCTTTGCTGGAAAAGAGATGACGACATTTCCGAATCCAATTCAAATATGCATCTCTAATTTTCACATAATTTGTTTAACACCTTTCATGTGCCTAATGATGAACATGGCATGGATGGTCTGCTGAACTCGCCTGTGGACGAGACTAACATTTCTTCGTTATGTTCCTTTTCGTTCAGGGACTCCCCCTTTGCCTATGACTTTCGAAAAACAGAGCTCTGTTTCATGAATGTCTTAATGGAGCAAGTAAAGCACCAGGAAATTGCCTTCTTCTGAGGTCGACTTGCATTAGTTTGCTGACATATATAAGATCACAGTTTTTTAGATAAACAACCCTAAGAACTGCAATTTGTAAGGTGGGATGTGGTTCTTGTGTAGCAAGCAGTAAAGAATATTTTCTTTCAGTTGTAAAGATCTCAGCAATGTCAACGACAATAGACAAATTCATAATTGTTGGTCCTCTGGCAAAGTCCTCCAAAGGCCAATGAAAAGCTTCTTTCAAGATCACTGTTATCTTCGTTACCTGAATGTTGCCTAGCTAGATACTGAGCCTTCCAAACAGTGTTCGCTAAGCAGAGTGGAAGAAGGATTCTTTGGGCATATGAGAAGGGAGAGAACATGGAGAGAAGCAGAGAATGGGCGCCTTTAAATAACCTGGGGAGGGGAGACCAGTGCAAATTGCTTACTGTATATGTGCTTTTATTGTGAGATTTGTCACTGTTTTGAACGCCACAAAGAATCAATAAAAGAAGCCAATTTTTTAATGATAAAAGTTGAGTACTTTTCTTTTCCCTTTCTTCATAGTAAATCTTTTCCAAAGAGCTCATTTTTGGATCAAACAATTGATGAGGTGTCCATTCTTCAGGCCTATAAATGCAACATTCTTCTGTCTTCAACTTCTTCCCTCTTCCCTCTGCCTTCAACTTCTTCCCTCTCTGTTCTTCCATGGCTATCTTTGCCTTGGATCTTTTGCTTCCCAACCCTCCCCTGAATAAGATTGCGGGTGCAGAGTATATACAGTCTGTCTAAACAGAAAAATCGAGTGATCAGTTTGACTTGTTTTTGCAAATTCTGCTTCTTGATTGATTTATCACATGTGGAAGTTTTAGTTTCAGGGGATTGCTTTCATGGGCAGATGCCAGTTGCTTGCTTGCCTAAAGTATTGCGTTCGAGGTGTTGCCTTTCATTCAAGTATTTGTTCTATGCTTTTCTGGTTTTCATTGCAGATATGGAAGAAGCTTTTCAGCTGGACTGAAACACAGCATTTGAAGATATGAAAGACAGCGAGTCTAGTAACTGTAATTGGCAACCTTTCTTCTTGTATTATAACTGTTGTACTTGTGTCTGCTCATTTTCTTTGTCATAAAGTTTGTCATAAGATTTACTTTACAATGGCAATATTTTAGATCCTCAAATCAGAGACATAAACGTGGTACAATGGCAGTATTTTAGAGATCCTCAAATCAGAGAGAGAAATGTATAAAATATTTCACATGATCAGATGAACTTTACAAGGGCAATGAAAAAGAAATTTTTTCTTTTTGCTTTCACGTCTCTCTTTCTCTCTCCATGATATTTTCTTCTTCTCAAATGAATATCATGGTATGGAAGCACTATTAATTTGTGGAAAAGAAGGTAGAAAGTATCATGCAAAAGTTGATAAAAAAAAAATAGAGTCATTCAACACAAAAGTGAAAATAACTAATACATATTGTCATTGCTTTGTTGATCATTTGTTAAAGATTTGATTTCTTCCATTAAAGTTTTTATTATATGCTCCAAATAAACATGGCTTTCTTCCAAACTCTTTTTTTCTTCCAAAATCTTGCATGCATCTTTCCTCTACATTGATGGCGCTCGTTTGGTTGACTCGTATGTTGTTCTTGCCTACTTTGCATGTGACGAAAATGGTATTAGAAGCACTACGAATGCAACCCATGTCCCTTGAAGATGTGAAGAGTAAGCAGTGTTGTTCAAGCACACTGATAAATGGCCAGCTCCTTTTTGGAACCACAAACCTCTCTATCTCTTTCCTCTTATATATATATATATATATATATATAAAAAGGAAAGAATAAGACGAACTGGCCCACTTGGTTTTATAATGACTTTTCTAATCTTTATATCAACAATTTATATGGGCATCGGCCGGCCCGGCCCAATAAGAGTCGGGTCCGGGTCGGCCTGACTCCCAAAACCGAAGCCTAGGCATGATATTTGAGCTTGGGCCTGGACCCAATACTTGAGCTTGGATTCGGCTTGATTAAAATAAAAAAATATTTTTAAATATAAAATATATTTTAATAATAAAATATATATTAATATTAAATAATAATAAATTGAAAGATAATCAGGCCAACCCGAGCCTGATTTTTGGGCCCGTGCCCTGTGCTCAGGCTTACTCCCTTCATCTTGAGAGAGACAGAATGGAGAGAGAAAAAGTCGAGGAGAAAGAGTGAAAGTGTGTGGAAAAACGAAACAAAAATTAAAAAAAAAATGAACGGCTATCAGGGCCTTTCTATCCAACGATTTGATGGGTCGTGTGCGTTGTTTTTTGGCTTATGTTCAAAATTAAATGTCCCTAAAGCTCAAATTGAGACCGTCCATTTAGTATTTGATACTTGACAATCATCAACTTATGATCATGATCAGGTTGATAGAATGTTGCACTTCAAACTTTTGCTTTTAACATTTAGTGGGGAAGTTGAAGTACATTGAAACGGCATTTCTAGGCACCAATGAAGGCTCATGTACCTTAGAGGATGAAGGGTTACGTAGGAACTTCGACCTTCTTTTGGGTAGTCGATCAAACCCCGCCCACCCCAACACTCATCCAGATATTAAAACTATTGTTTCATAAACTAAACTCTAAACTCACACACCTCTAACAATTAAATTGTTCAAAGTTAACATACTTAACTTTTCATATATGGATATAAGATTTTATAGATTTTGGACCATTAATGTAATGAGATCAAACGGTGGATATTAAAAATTCAAAAACATGAAAACTCAATAGTACTTTAAACTTTTAAGGGACAGAAATGCCCCTCAAAAGATGAACAAATGGGTTTCCTTAATTGAATCTCTTTGCTTTCTTTGAAGGGTATTTCAGGTTTTTGATAATACCACTAGGTTTTTACTTTCTGAACTCCATAAAATTAATGGACGATACGATTCACATCACATCATATGAGGGTATATATATGATGAGAATGTGTATATAATTGGCTAGCCATTAGAATTTAGTATACACAAACAAGAATGGGTGGTCAAATGAACGTTCTTAGAACTTGAAAAGATTGTAAATAGAATTTCTCTAAAATATTCAAAAGTCAACGGTCATGAAAATGGAAAGTTTGGAACAACGTGGATATTTCATAAAACAGTTTTTTTGCTAAAACATTAAAAAAAAATCAATGGTCATGAAAATGCAAAAGTATGGAAAAGTTTTAGAAATATAAAGATTTGGCTTCAAGAGTATGTTTCAAGAAAAAAGGAAATATACTTGTACGCAGTTCTGTAGATAAGCTTTCAATGGATCCCAACTTAGAGAGAGAGAGAGAGAAAAAAAAAAGCGTCGTGCATGTGGCCAACCGGATCCAGACAAGAGATTTGATCCTATGTTTCTCTATCAGATATTTGTCCTACTTGTGAGGGTTTGGTGGTTATGGTTGGTCTTTTCCCATCGCCACTCATTAATGCCGACTAACATTAACTTAATAATCCATGGTTGATAGTTATGGATCTAATTAAATGGTTTGGATTCAGACCAAAAATACACCATACATCATTAAACCCAAATTCGAACCAAATTTGGTACAGAAAAAGAACACCAAAACCATACCTAAATTGTTACCTCCCTAATGATCAGCATTATATATATATATATATAAAAGTTGATAGTAAATCAAAGAGAAAAAGTTGTTCATTAATGTTATATGACTAACATACTGTATCTCATTTTTTCTCCTAAATTTTCTCTCAATCATCCATTTAGACATTATATGGATAGTTAAAATTATTCTTTATGGGTTTGTTACCTCTCTCTCTCGTTTTTGTACCTAGGGGACCTCTTGTCTCCAAATTTTATTATATATTCCTATTTTATCGGCTCTCTCTCTTTTCTTTTCTTTTTTTTTTCTCTCTTTCTCTCTCTCTCTCTCTCTCTATATATATATATATATATATATATATATATATATATATATATATATATATATATATATATATATATATATATATATATATGAACTTAATTTTCCCATAAAAGAACTAATGGTCAAGATTGTTCAAACTTTGCAAGGCTCCTGAGATTCCAGAGATCGGTTGGATTTGGAAGACTCAAAGGCCATTGTCTAGGTTCTGCATCGCGCCAAATCCGTTGATGAGGCCAAATTCAGGCGATCGATTTTGATGGAAAGTCATCAACAGTTGGCCGTTCGCCGGTCGCCGCTTTATCTGTTGGTAGGCATGGTCATGTGTACACGAAGAGGGAGAGCGAGTCTCACGTCATTCTTTTGCTGCCCCATGCGGTAAAAACGGCACAAACTTGCGGAGACAATATTAGCAAAAAATTTAATGGACAAAACGAAGTTAGCGTCATTGGCGTAGGTAATGCATTTTGCTAAACAAAAATTTTAAAATTTTGACTGGACGCCTAATGGCTGGTCTGGTTATATGTAAAAAATACAGGTCTCTAGTTCGATTCCTATGAGCATTATGATCATGCATCCTAAAGAAGTAGATGCTAGAGGCAAAGTAAATTGGAAGTCTTCAAAGCTCATTTAAAACAATAGGAATGAACCTCTTGCTCACCCCGAAAATTTTTTTTAAAGAGGTCGAATGCATTTTTCAAAACTTTTATAGGAGCCAAATTATAATTACTAGGTAAAATTTTACTTTTCAAAATCCAGTGTAGTTAGTAACATAATATGAGAATTTTAGGGTCTTAAAAAACGAAATTTTAAAGATTTGAAAACAGATTTCCTTTTGAAGAACATGATATCTCTCTCTCAACATGGATTTGGTTACCGGAATTAAAATTCCCCGAATCAAACCAAAGAATTTTCTCTTTTACTTTTTCTTTTTTTTCAATAAGCGACCACTCAGTTAGAGCAGCTTCATTGCCTTCTAAGGTTTCAACCAGCGATCGGAAAATAAGAGTTGAAGCATATTCATGGGACGCTAGTTCTAGTATCCCCAGATCTGGGGACACTCTCATAATGTCCCTCATGTCAAACAACCAAGAAAATATGGATCTGCTACTCATATTCTGCCCCATCCCAACTTGCTTAATCCAAGAAACATGACTTTTATGTTACTTAAAGAACATGGTAACAGAACCTATGACGATTACTTGAAAAACTGGAGCAAGGTCTGCCATGACTTATTGTTTGATTTTGTAATATGAGTGTTTGTCTATATTTAGTTAAGTTGTTGTATTTAAACAATCCAAAAAATAACAAACTTCAGTATTTAGTAACACATGATAAAAAAAGAACATGTAATTAGGTGACAATCCCACTTGATTCAGCAAGCCTTGGCTCATGACCTAGTACATGGATGATCCTAACTGACTCGGGCAACTCCTGACTCGGATCTACCAGGATGAAATTTTATGTGTTAGAGTCAGAACCATTTATCAATTGATCAAACTATATTTTTCAACTTAAAAATCAAAGAGAAAAGAATGTAAAAACATAAGATGTGTCCGTCTTAAAATAGAATTTGAATGTGGATCCATTAGAAAGCTGTAATGAAGATGATCATTTTGGAAGGGAAACCTGTTTTCACTTTTCATGGATTAAAGCAGAATTAGTGTTTGCATGTTTGGATCATGGATACGGTCGAATCCGGTCCGTAGATCGTCATCGTCTCATGGAGCAGGCAAGAGCCTAGTCCCGCGTAGGCTGGAGTTTCATTTTCAGTAGCACACGATAAAGAAACGCTAAAGGGAAAACCAGGAAGAAAGGATTCGGTGGTGGAGACGGAAAGCGGGTGGAGATGAGCAGAGCGCCCAAGCAAAGAATGATTTCGTGAGCTTTCATCCTCTCTCCATCAGTCGGTTGCTTTTCGGTTGTGCTTCTTGAAGAAGAAGTTTATACGAATGAAGAATTTGCTGTGGAGGAGACGGTAAGCGCGAAGGCAGCACGTACAGAAAATGTCGATGGTGGTGGTAAGACTTTCGTCTTCCATTCTAGGTGCCGGAATCAGGTGGAGCTCCAATTCCCCAATTGATCATTTTCCTTCCTCGCCGCGCCTTCGCCTGGTTCGAGTACCCACCTCCTGCAAAGCCCGCTCTCGTCCGAAGAATTCCGGGTTCTCTCTCTCTCATCCCTCTTACTATTTTGTGTTGGCATTGGTTCTTTGTTCTGAGGATTGGTGCTATCTTGTGTTGGCATCATTTGTTTGTCGTGATAATTGGTGTCACTATCTTGTGTTGGCATCAGATCTTTGTTATGAGCAGTTGGTGTTTTCTTGTGTTCAAATGTTTGTGGAGTCGGAGGATGGTGTTTCTCTTGATCCTTAGACAGAGTACTTGAATTCTGCCAGTTGTTTAGGATATTTCGATAGTTTGGATCTCTGGTTTGTGCTCCTTAATGCAATATCTGGATTATTTCGGTTTCATGGTGCGTGGAGATCACAAATTGACTTGGGCAATTAGTAATTTTTTGTCCATGAGAAATTTTTGTAGGTAACTTTGGGAATTGTTTATTTTTCTTTCGTGCATGGTAAGGTATTGTTGAGTTTGCTTTTGGGGTCCAAATGAAGCCGTGCAACTCGTATGATTCTGCTGCTCATGCATAAAAAAACACATGAAGCAGTTTATTTCTTGTTATAATATGCAAACAAAGAACATTTAATTGGATTGGTAATAATCACGCAATCGCCTTGTTGTAATTTTTTGTTTTTCTATGGTCCAGCTTGAAAGGTCTGTATGATGAAATCTTGCGATTGGTATCTTGATCTGTTGGATCATTTGGATACATACTTGTAGGATTTTCCTTTGTTCTTGGCCCAATTGACTTGCATATCCTACGTACAATTTTATAGTCACATGGCCTAGGCCATTTTAATCATATCATGGTACCGTCATTTCTTCTTTCCTGTAATATGGTTTTATTTGTTAGGATATAATTCTGAGGACTTTTTCACTGATAAGATACAATTGTCTGAAGTTATTATGTGAAGCAACGAATGGCTTGGCATAAAAATGAGAAGTGGAAAAAATTGATGGATTAGAGAAACAGAAACTGAATTTTAGAGATGTATTTGTGTGTGTTTATTTAGAAATACCGGTTATGATGGCAGCCAATCCTTTGAATCCTTATTGCAAAATTTTGTGTAGGTTTGTGATCCTTTACTCACCTGTCCCTATGCCTCTAGCTCTGAGCCACCGAGCCACACTAGTATCCAACTGGAGGTCTTATCTTGGTCTGAACAGGCAAAAGCAATCAGCAATTATATGCTGCCTAGCAAGATGCCTATCCTCTTAAAGTACATCTAGATAGCACAGAACTATCTTTCATCAAGGAACAAAATGTATTCGTGTATGAACTTGTTCAAAAAGTAGAACCATGAAAGTTTCTGTATCAGTAGAAGGATGTGTCAAAGTGCAATACTGTATATTTGTCCAGCTCAGAGAATGGAAAGAGTGTTTTTTTTTTTATCCAAATCCAACGGGGCAGTTTCCATATACATCAGCACATGCATTGACGTATGCATGATGTGTATATGAGGAAAATCTCACAAGACTGCATGCTTCAAGATTGTGAGTCTGTGACGGAGCCAGAAAAATTTTCTGGAGGGGCACTGATTCACAGTCTTCATGCCTGGAGTATAACAAAATAAATATTTGAAGACCTTGATGTAAAAATAAAAGAAAATTGAGGGGCTGGTGTGGGCAACTGCCCACACCAGCCTATATGTGGCTCCACTACTGCTTCGACATAAATCTCAAGAATGGCGTTACTGAGATGTTTGAAACAGGTATGTCTGAATGAGAGAACAATGCCCTCTCTTTTTATTTTGTCCAAAAGGTTCTTCTGTTCTCCTGGTCTGGCCAGTGCAGGACTAAGAGACCACCAGAAATGTACCATGTCAATAAGAGAAAGTTTCCTCATGTTCCACTCCTCTGTTTTACTTTTATTTTTTCATTTATTATGTGATACTGTTCATGGAGTCTGTAATTTTTCTCGCTAAACTTATCTGTGGCTCATTCACTTTGTCTTTGATGTTCTACAGTCCACCATACAGGAGGCATCAAGCCAGGAAAATTCCTTTGAATCGTCAGCCACTTAGTGATGACAATTCATCATTTGTTCGTATCGAGAACATAGAAAATGAAGTTGATGCGCGAGCTAGAATGGATGATTCTGCTGAAAAATCTACTCATGTTGATTCTGGAACAGAACAAATTGCAAAGGATACAGTACACAGTTCCGATGGTTCAATTGGTTCACCTGATGTCAAAGAAACTTCTGTCCAATTCTTGGATCATCCTGTGCTTGAAGTCAATTCAGATTATTCAATCGGTGTCCCTGATGCAAGGGGAACTGCAATCCAGTTCTTGGGTCATCCTGTGCTTGATGATAGGTCGCTGCCTAATGATTATGGCAGCAAGGCAACAACTGCCCCAGTAGATTTTGTGGCTGATCCTGCTACAGAATCTGCACAATGTAGTGATCTTGTGACTGATACGGCAAACTGTACTGATCCTGTGATTGATACTGCCAGCGCCAGTGCTCCTGATGCAATAGAAACTCCAATCCGGTTCTTGGATCATCCTGTGCTTGATGAAAGGTCACTTATTGATTATGACAGCAATGCAACTCAAACTGCTAAACCTGCCCTAGAATCTGCACAGTGTAGTGATCCTGTGACTGATAATGTAAACTATAGTGATCCTGCGACTGGTACCACAAGCATTACTGTCCCTGATGCAATGCAAACTCCAGCCCAATTCCTGGGTCATCCTGTGCTTGGTGAAAGGTCATTGCTTATTGATTATGACAACAATGCAACACAAACTGCTCCAGTAAATTTTTTGGCTGATCCTCCCCTAGAATCTGTACAACGTAGTAATCCAGTGGCTGAAAATGCAAACTATAATGATCCTGTTACTGAAAATGCAAACTATACTGATCCTGTGACTGATAATCGAAGCTGTACTGATCCAGTCACTGATGCTACACAATATTCTGAGGCTATAACTGATGCTGCAACACAATTTTCTCCAGTAGATGTTGTGGCTGAGCCTGCCTTTGAATCTGCAGAATGTAGTGATCCTGTGACTGCAAATGCAAACTATACTTATCCGGTGACTGATGTTCCAAGCTATACTGATCCAGACACTGATGCTACACATTATTCTGAGGTTATAATTGATGCTTTTGAACAGC
The DNA here is from genome assembly GCF_008831285.2 of Nymphaea colorata. Classification (NCBI taxonomy): domain Eukaryota; kingdom Viridiplantae; phylum Streptophyta; class Magnoliopsida; order Nymphaeales; family Nymphaeaceae; genus Nymphaea; species Nymphaea colorata. The sequence continues at coordinate 15,528,648 of NC_045144.1, forward strand.
ACCAAGAAGCAGGGTCAGATGGCTCAACTCTTGGAACAGAAGCCAGAGGAGATGTTAGCTCCTATGATTTCACTCTTGTGGCAGAAGCTGCAGAAAATACGGTATAGTTTGGTAACCCTGAACTGTTTGCTACAACGTACTGCATCTTAATCAGTGGTGTCTCTTGAAAATGAGGTGTTTATTTGCTGGGATACATGCATAATGTTACTCACTTATAATACTGATGGTTCAGTTTCTCTGTATCAATCAACAGCTCAACATAGTATTGATTATAAAGATCAGCAATGTGATGTAGGTCCTGGTTTGGAAAATTAATGGAAAACTCTGAAAGAAAAATTCAGCATATGCCTAAACATGAGTTATGAAAATGGTTGAAGCTCATTTTATGACCAAAATTGGAAAGCAGAATCTCAGATTATATATGATACGGAAGTAGAAGCAAGACTGAGGCATATAAGGCCATACAGATGTGGTATGCTATGAATAAGAACTTTTCAGGACAAAAAAAAAAAAAGAACAGACAAGACAATTAAAATAGTCATCTGCATGCAAGTGTTAGCATGCTAAATTAAACAAGATGAACTTATCACACCATATATTAGCATTAACATCTTAAGTTCAAGCCATCTATCTAGCGAGGCACATCAAATCCGGATTCGCACCCAATAGAATTATAGAAGTGTTCCATCTGTACATGGTTTGTTGTGAATAGTGTAATTTCTATTTCATCCTGAAGGTCATTATTGCCCTTTTTTGGTGTGTACGTTTTAATGGATGAGATTAAGGCACAACTGGATACACAATTTATGCATGAACCATGGATAGGATATGTAAACACAATAAAAAATAATCTGTAGCTATTTGAAAGGCATCATTGAAGATGGTTTCCTGTATACAAAGAATTGGCTTGGAATAAATACACATGACAATTATTGCTTATGCAGATTGATATTGGGCACTGGGCAGGTGCTCTTGACTAGAGGAGGTCAATTTCCTGCTGTTATAACTTCATTGGATTAAGATTAGTATCTTGGAGTTTCATGAAGCAAAAAACAATTGCTAAATTGAACACTAAAGTGGAATAATCTTCTCTGGTTGCTATTATGGCAGAGGTTAAATAGATACAACACCTGTTTACTGAATTAGGGGTGTCTGTTTCGAAAACATTCTTACCGCCATTTAGAAGATTGCATGGCAGCCAATGTCTTTATCTTTGGCCCAGTTAGTTAACTGTACATCATAGTTCATACTCTTCTTTAGTTAAAAATGCATCTTTATCAAAGTCAAAGCAAGTTACTTTTGTGATTTAGTTATTATCCAAATCAAATATGGAGACAGTTGTCTTATTTTAATGGAATAGAGTTTCTAGCATCTATAAGTTACCTGCATTTGGAAGTATACTTCCATAAAACGGAGGTTAATTTATCCTCTATGGGTTTTGCCACTTGTTTTCTTCCCTTTATTGGATTTGGCATTATATATATATATTATTTTCAAATGGTTTCGTTTACCATTTACTAATTACACTATCTCAGATTTACATAAAATTTCTTTAGTCATACTGTCTCAGAGTTAAGAAATTTGACTTGATATTTCTGCTTTATTTATTTAGATTAAGAAATTTAAGGGGACAACCAAATAACTGCATACTTTTATAAAGCTCCTTTTTAGTTCCAGCCATCTTTTGCTGTTTCTCATAACTGGATTATGTGGTTGGAGATGAGGGGGGAAAATGTTTGATTCTTGTTATCTTTAAGGTTTTCTATTAGCCCAGGATACTCTAATCACTGTAACTAGCTCAGCACATGGAACATATACAGTCACGAAAAGTCAGGCACATGAAAAAAGCACTAGCACACCCGCGCTGAGAAACCCACCTGCTGAGCAAGATGCCAAGCTAACTTCAATTTCGAGTCCACTTTTTGGCTTGGTAGCAAATACTTTTTGCTGTGTGAGAAACATTTCCCATTCTACATAGGTAGAACAAAGGTAATATCTTTTACTAACAGGAAATATCATAATTCTCTCCTGTCTGTAACAGCAGGACTGAGGTAGAGAATAATGAGAGATTTCTATGAGCCTTTGGACGTTTACTTCAACTTCAATGTAGCAAAAATGTGTATATGGTCATGTTTAACAATTATTTCCTCCTCTTGCAATGAGAAAGAGCAAGCAAGCACACATACTGTGATCTGCTAAGCTACTCAGTGCTGGATGTGCAAGTATGTGCAACAATACATGGATCAGTTAGGTGGCTCCACAATCACAACATCCAACCCAAAAAAAATCACTTTATATTCTCCAACCTGGATGAAGAAAATGCTAGATTGATTCTAGATTAGTGGTTAAACTATGATAACATTTTTTCGTGGATTGCCTAAAATTTAGGGAATTGAAGCAAGTTACGGTTTGCAGTCATTTATATATGTCTAACTTGTCCAAAGGTCGTGGTTTAACTGGCAGGCCAACAATGATGTTGACAAGGAACGGCTTAAAGATATACAACTTGGGGAGTTGCTAGACATGATAAGAGATGCTGAAAAAAGTAAGCACTCATATTATTTCATTCGTCATGTTTTCCTTTTCATTTTCTATTTGTTTGGTTTGAATTCTTCTTATTGTTGAAATTATTGTCTTTGAATACATTATTTTTTATATGCTACTAGATGTTTTACTTCTCAATCAAGCACGACTTCGAGCACTAGAAGATGTTGATAATATTCTTAAGGAGAAGGAAACATTACAAAGAGAAATTAATATGCTGGAGACAAGGTTGGCAGAAACAGATGCTCGGCTTAAAGTTGCAGCTCAAGAAAAGATAAATGCTGAATTGCTTGAAGATCAGCTTCAGAAACTGAAAAACGAAATTTCTGATAAGGATCTTGTGAAAGACACTGGAGAAGGATTATGTGAAATCCAGCAGACTGCCTCAAATAATGATATTCCTGTCATTGATCCATCTAGTTTTTCTTCTTTTATTGAGGAACTAAAAGTTGTAAAGGAAGAAAATGTGTCACTAAAGTCTGATTTAGAAGTATTGAAGTCAACACTTGCTAATGTTCGAGAAACCCATGAAAGAATGCTGAAAACGGAGGAAGAGAGGTCTTCAGGAATAGCTCTAGAAGAATTAGAACTGGAACTTGCAGCTGTTCAAGAAAATGTGAGAGAGATTACAAATTTAAAGTATGAATGCAAATCTCTTTCAGGGAAGGTGGAACATTTGCAAGCATTGGTCGGAAGTGCATCTAGACAAGCTGCGCAGACAATTAACATTCTAGAACAAAATCAGGAGCTTTCAAAGCAACTTGACAGACTAGAAACTTCTATAGAAGAAGCAAAATCATTTAAGTTATCATTAGAACAGTCTCAGCAATATAATAAACTTTTGGAACAGCAAGTCAAGATATTGGAGGAACACCTTCTAATGTCTGATAAGGAAATCCAATCTCAAGTTAGTTTGTACAGGGAATCAGTAAATGAATTCCATAATACTCTTGAAAGAATAAAAGAGGAAAGTGATAGAAAAAAGCAAGATGAGCCTGTCGATGATATGCCTTGGGAGTTTTGGAGTCATTTGTTGCTTTGCCTTGATGGCTGGTTACTTGAGAAGAAAATATCCAACGATGATGCTAAATTATTGAGGGAGATGGCTTGGAAGAGAGATGCACGGATTCGAGATGTGTTTATGTCCTGCAAGGACAAGCAGGAGGATGAAGCTGTAACTGCTTTTCTCAAACTTGTATCAGCACGTACATGGTACAGTGGCTTCACCTTATGAATGCACTTATGCATACAAATACATGTATAGGGAGAATTTACGTTGGCACTTTCACGGATTTTACTAACTTTTTTATTTTGTTGAAGTCCTGCACTACATGTTATTCACATAGCAGCTGAGATGGCCCCTGTTGCAAAGGTGACTCCTTTTTATTTGCTTATTTTCTTTTAGAAATAATGCTGATTTGTCTTTTTCTAGGTATCTCTTAGGTCTATTGGATGATTCCAAGTAGAGCTTGGTATTTTTTAGGTGAAAGAATTTGTTTCTTTTTCCCGAATAGCCAGTCCGCTCTTGATTTCTTAGGAGTTCAAGGTAATAGGGCAGTTTCAAGCCTGACCTGATTCATTTTGCCCATTTTTGTGATATTTTCTTTAAAGGATGTTTAATAACAGGTGTTTTTTTCCTTTTTCTATTAAAGAGCATTGATACTATATAATGGGATTTGGATTGATTATGGCACAGATTTTTATATATGCTAGGGACATTTTATTGGGTTTGGATTCTTTAAGGAATAGATCATTATAATTTATATAGATTGGGGATATTTAATCAACCACATGACAAATACCCACGAACACAGTCTCACACATTATGCATCTGGAAGCACAAAAAAATACACCTTTTAGTAGCTTCTAGAAAGTGTTTTTATTGATGAATCCTTATTCATCAGAAAAAGGTCTTACCAACTGGTGGCCTAAGAATGTTATAATTTATAAATGATTTTAAGCAGAAGTGGTTTGATTCTTCATTTTAGTAAAAAAAGCAAAACAAAGCAACTTTTTTTTTGTGACTTCTTGTGTACAAATTACTACTTTTAATCAGGATATTTGTTTTAAGCTGCTTCATGTTACTTAGCAACATTTTCCTTGGGTTCAACTGTTAAAGTGTTAGAAATTTAGAACCTCATTTGCATGTGTTATGGCTATGACATGTGTTAGGCCATTAGCACGTGTAAAACATGATTAGTGGAGGTCCTAACATGGAAGGAAGAGCCTTGTTTATGAAATGAGGTGCTTCTAGCTTTTGAGACACAATGGTGGACATGCTTCTCCTTGCATCGACTACAATCCTTTTCAATGCTTCCTTGTTTCCCTTTTATGTGTTCCATTTACTAAGTATCATATTTCTCTTGTTCTTCCCATGTACTCTCTCCTTCCATGCTTCTCCTAATGTGTAATTTTGATTTTTTACTTTTTAATTTAAAATGATACTAGATGCATGATATTAAAAATAAACCTGTGTAAAGTGGTGTACTTAATATTAATAATGAATCTTCATAGACTGAGAACTATGTGTATGCTCCAGAATGAAAGGAGTTACAGGCAGTCTTTATGCTATTTCTCAAGGTAATACAGATTGATGCAGTAAAGGTGAAGGGCCTAGCACAATGATGGGGTGACCCAATCATTGACCCATGCACCAAGTCATCTTACAGACAGTTTCCTCTTTGCCTTTGGCCTTTTCTGTTTCATTGGAATAGCTTAGTCAGTTACTAACTCATTCTTTCCATATTGGAAACCAAATCTAAGATCTTTAGCTTAAGTTAGTCTTTCAAGCAAGAATTGGCTCATTTCATTCATGACCGCAGAAGAGATGGAACATAAATATTGCAGCCATGTAGATAGTAAAAGCTGCATAATATTGTAGTGCACCTGGATCTACTGTCAGCTTTAAAACTTCTGCTAGGACAGCAGACTGATACAGAGACAGCTTAATGAAAAAGGACTTGGGAGCAGAGCAAAAATGCCTGATATACTTCTACACTATTGATTGGTCTAAGTCAGATAATATCACAACTTGTACGAGTATTGGTGTGGTAAATAGCAGCAAGAGGAGACACCACATGTTTGTCAAATCATCCGTGAAAGTCTTAAATACACACCAATTCATCTGGATCTTTCTCAGGATGCATTGAAATACCTAGATACAATATACAATCATGTCTCTACTCCCACTGATGAACTATGCCAATCTAACAAAATGACAGGGATGGAACCTTAACCAATAAAGGTAAAATAACTATCTTGGGGCCCAGGCTTTTGCATGCAACATGCATAGTGGAAGAGTTTTTTTTTTACTTACATGGATATCACAGAAAACAATCTCAGTTATATCTAAGAGAAACAAAAAAAAGACAAAAGGTGGAAGGTTGAACTTTAAGCTCTAAAGAAAATGTAAGGTAACTTTATAGATATCCCCTTATATCTATGAGAAGTAATGGCGTTAAACTATAGATCTATCAACGTGTGGGAGTACATATCTTGTATTCATATTGGTTTCATCGATCGTGATTAGTTGATGCTACTTGCACAAGAAAAGTAGAAAAAAAGAAACTGGAAAAGCTATCTATGTGATTGTGTTTTTTTGAACTGTAACTTCTATTTAAGAGTTCCTCTCTGAATTGTTTCTGGTACCAACAATCTTTTGTGTATTTGAAGGTTGGAGGTTTAGGAGATGTTGTGTCTGGTCTTGGTAAAGCATTGCAAAGGAGAGGGCACCTTGTTGAGATCATTCTGCCAAAATATGATTGCATGCAATATAGTAGGATTGAGAACCTAAAGGTATTTCAGAGGAAGAGCATTTTAAGATCTAGTATGTATTTTTTCTTTCTTGCTAATGATGTGAGACATTGAATGATATAATTTATATCAACCCTGCTGCAGGCCTTAAATGTGGAGGTGGAATCATATTTTGATGGCCAGTTGTTCAAGAATAGAGTGTGGGTTGGGATAATTGAAGGTTGAAGAAGCTGTCTTATTTTTCATTTTATTATCTTTCTTTTTTGTTTTTGTATGTTTTTTTCATTGGACACCATTTGATTTATTAATCTTGTTCAGGCCTTCCTGTGTACTTTATTGAGCCTCAGCATCCAGCCAAGTTCTTCTGGAGGGGACAGTTCTATGGGGAGCATGATGATTTTCGGCGCTTCTCTTTCTTTTGCCGTGCAGCTCTGGAGTTCCTTTATAGAGCTGGCAAGAAACCAGACATAATTCACTGTCATGACTGGCAGACAGCATTCATAGTAGGCTCCAAAAATTTCATTATTTTCTGTTTAAAACGCTTGTATGGGTTGTGCTGCTACTGATTTCCTCTCTAGGCTTTCCATTGAAGAGTCAAGAAAAAAACTTGGATTTGTGTCTTTACGGTATTGTTGAAATCACTTTAACCAAGGAATGCTTATACCGTTATACGTGCAATTGCTAATTCTCTTTGTTATTCTCCTTATTTTTAGGCACCACTTTACTGGGATCTTTATGCACCTAAAGGACTTAATTCTGCTAGAATTTGTTTCACCTGTCACAACTTTGAATATCAAGGGACCGCACCTGCCTCAGAATTGACATCCTGCGGCCTGGATGCTACTCAATTAAATAGACATGACAGGATGCAAGACAATGTTGCACATCACAAAGTTAATGCTGTAAAGGTGAATCCTTTTAGTAATTTCACATTCCAAATATGAAGTTTCCTTTTCCTTTTTTTTTTGTTCATTTTCTCTGTTTTTGTTTCCTTTTTCACCTTTCACTATTATGGCAGGGGGGAATAGTCTTCTCAAACATTGTGACTACTGTGTCACCAACATATGCTGAAGAGGTGCGGACGGCAGAGGTAAGCAGTGAAATACTCATCATCAAAAGTTGTTGGACCCTTTCTCTTTCATTCACTAAAACCATTTTCTAAAAAGTGTTATTATTTACTTGCTGATGGATGTTTTTGCAACCAATGCATGTGAGGCCCATTGCAAGCAACTAAAGGGCCTCATTTCTTGTTAGAGCTGCTCAAGGCAACATTAATCCCTTGATTAACCAAAAACTGATTAATTGATATAGCAAGACATCTGCATAAAGCAGCACTGGTATTAAAATAGATATTCTCTCTCCAGAAAAAGTGCACCACATTTACACAAACAAAAATAGCACTGATGAAAATATACTGGTTAATACGCTAACATGCTGCTGTTAGAGAGGATATATCTTTTCCATCTCATGATTTCTATGACAACCAAAAGTCCCTTGAGTGATGGGCCTATTCTCATGCTAAAACTAGACTAATCTTTCAAACATGAAAACTTCTGACTTAGACTGGGTCTTGATCTTGGTACAATATAACTTAACATAATGATTCTTAATAAGGCTATCACCTGAAGAACCGTGCCATCCTTCCTCCTCTTTCCCCTGTGCATGTTCCATATTCCACCTTAGTTATATGACTCTTAATAAGGCTATCACCTGAAGAACTGTGCATCCTTCCTCCTCTTTCCCTTGTGCATCTTCCACATTCCACATTGGTTATATGACTCTTAATGGTTATATGACTCTTAATAAGGCTATCACCTGAAGAACCTCCTTTTCCCCCTGTGCATGTTCCATATTCCACCTTGGTTGTCATACTCATCCACACCCTTTTCCGATATGGTCCTCCTTCCCCTCAAGCCTCCATTGTTGAATTTTTCATTTGGCATCGTTATTCCCTGCCTTGAGCTCTGCACACTCCTTCCTACCCACTTTTTATGTGCATGTTGCAGTGCCTCTCTCTAACCAAGCCCTTCTCTCTCACTGAACCAGTCCCTTTCTCTCAGTAACCTTTTAAGGACATGCCCAACACCTTATCATCAGCAGCTCAACTTTCCCCATTTTCCCTGTCATCCCTCGTTACCTGGTGACCAGCTAACCAATCTTATTCCCTTGGAAGTTGGAACCAGACAATCTAGTGCAAACCCCAACTGAACTTTCAGTGCATATTTTCTATGTTTTCTGTTAGATTAATGTTCGTCAACATTTTTTATAAAATTACAAGAAAATTCATAAATTCTCTATCCATTTTCAATGCATCTTCTTTCTGATTGTTTACTTCCAGAGACTTTCCCTTGAAAAACAAAACGAACTTGTGAGAAATTCATGAGAACTTCATAATAGCTGGTGGACAAAGAGATATCTCCATAGGAATATAAGTGTGATTTTTCCTCTCAAAACTTACAGAATTATCTCTTCAAGCCTTTGGAGTTTGAGACAAGGGTGGGCGCCGGGCCGGGTCATTGGTGGGTACCTGGTACCCAGATCGGTACGGGCCTGGACCCGATGGGCCGGCTCGGATCGGCCCGATGGGGGCCCAATCCAGCCGATAACTTTTAGAAAACATTTTTTTTATTATTAATAATATATATTTTATTATTAAAATATATGTTATGTTCAAAAAAAAATTATTATAACCGGGTCGGCCTGGGCCTGGGTTTTGGACATCACGCCGGCCCGATGCCCACCCTTAGTTTGAGATGGAGGCTGGGAAGCCAATAGATTTGTTCTGTGCAAACTTATTATCTTTCTTTGGTGTTTTCAGTTTATAACTTTTGTTTGCAAGCAGCAGGTTGCTAAAAATTTACACCTTTTGTCTGCAAGTAGCAGATTGGTTAGTTTGCATATCTATGTGCTTTTGATGTCGTATTTGCTACTTCTTTTGGTTATTGTATTATGCCCTATGTATGCATATTTGAGGCAGCATGTTTTTCATGCTTGTATAATATGATAAGTACTGTCATTATGGGCAGCCTGAATTATTCTTGGTTGATGTCCCAAGGATATTTGTTACCAATCATCTCTTTTTCTGTATAACAGGGGGGACATGGTTTGCATCATACACTAAATACTCACTCTAGAAAGTTTTTGGGAATTTTAAATGGAATTGACACGGATGCTTGGGACCCAGCTACTGATACTCTTATAAGATTTCAGTATACGGCCGATGATCTTCAGGGGAAAGCAGGGAATAAGGACGCCTTGAGAAAATATCTTGGACTTTCTTCTGCAGATGCCAGCATGCCTATGGTAATGCTTTGAAAGATTTTGTTATTTTTTCTGAATCTTAAGACTCTTTGGATCGACATTGAATCTGCTGGAGTATAATCCTCCTCTCTATTTTTACATGCTCAAGCTTTCTTCCTTAATAGATCTCCGTATAAAATAGGATACATTTTTTGAGGGATTTTTTGGAGCTACAGGGTTTTCCAGATTTATCGCCAGAAATTGTAGTTTACTTCTCACTTTGTTTCCATAGCTTACCAAATACATGTTAAAATTGCAATTTTTATTGGAAATAAAAATGCAAAATGTGTTTTACACTTCAGATATTGTTTAGATCCCTGTTTGGAGTAATACATAGGTTTTAATTACTGTGATCATATGGGCTTCTTCTATATTTCTGCTAGAAAAGTGAAACAAGTCAAGCGCAGGTTGCGTAGAAGGAAGCACATTTTATCAGTCCAGCAAATGATTCTTTTTTTTTTGCAGGTTAATATGATGCAATTTCAGAAAAAAGAAGTTAGCACACATTTTTTGATCTGTTTAAGTTGAATTCTTTTGCGCATGAACTGGCAGATTCTTGAGAATTTGACCCCTATATTTGGTTTCCAATAGGTTATTTTAAACAAAAACTAGCAAATGTAAAGCAACAGGAAGCTGTCTAGTAAAGATTAGATTGGACAATTTTACTTGCAGTGAGTGCAATTGTTTTAGTGGGACATTAGGCTGGCAAGTAACTTTATAAAAATGTCTTTTGGCATGAGAACGTGTATAATTCAATCTAGTCTGTTCAGACAACTTATAGTGATTCTTGTGTTTCTAACTTTCCAGGTTCTCATATCCTTATAGCCCATTGCAAATGTATGTATTTTTTCTGTTCACAAGTCCTCTGTCATAACAAAACGCTTTCTTGCAATACAACACAATTGTGTACGAGGGAAGGAAAAGAAAACATTACTAAGGCTTCTCGAAGAATTTGCTTAGGCACATCCATCAGTAAGCAACAAGTTGCCTCTGTAAACAGTAAAGTTTTGATTTTATTACAAGGACTTACCTCTCTGAAGACATATTGTATTGATTAACCATGGAATTTACTAGGATATAACGAGAGAAACTCTGCTGTGAACTGTCCTATTTATTGGCTCACACTGGATATGCAGGAAATAAAGCTATAATTACAGTCACTGGTGCAAACTTTATGTACCAGGCATTCGCAACATAGAACTGTGGACTCAGTCCATTTAACAGTGATAACATATGCTTCTGTGTCATAAAAAAATGAGAAAGTGATTATCGAGCATTTTATGTGCAAGCTACTTGCATTAGCACATAAATATGTTCACTCAGTCCATTTAACAGCAGTAATCTATAGAGAGATATGCTCCTGGCTATCTTTAAGAATGTGATTGAGTTTCATTCTTTTGTTTGGACTGGTATGGAGGAAATTTGGAAGATATGGAGGAAATTTAGAAGGTTATTAAGGTTTCCCTCATTATTTTACCAAATTCAGTTTATTTTGCGATTATTTGTTTCTATGGTTGAACTTTTCGCTTTCATGCCAAATCCTCAAGTTTTTATGTTTTGCACTTTCTCGCAGTTAAACAGGAAATGTTTAATAATAAGCACGTGTACTTTGACTATCAATCGAACAGGTTGGTTGCATTACGAGGCTTGTGCCCCAGAAAGGTGTCCATCTCATTCGACATTCAATCTATAGAACAGTAGAGTTGGGAGGCCAATTTTTGCTATTAGGTTCAAGCCCTGTGCCACATATTCAAGTAAGATACTTTGGTTTGTACATGTATAAGTTGAAGTGCTTTTTTTTTTCTCTTCAGATTCCCTCTGTTAATCATATAAATCTAATTCAATGTGAAATAACACTAGTGATGACAGATGTACTTTACTATTTGAAAATTTGAAAGTGTCTATTATAACTGCTCACAATTTTGGCCAATTACAATCTCAAAACACAGTTCATCTAAATGAAAATTATAAAGTTTTTTTTCCCTTTTGAGGTGAATGTGTAACATTATGCAGGTCTGACCATTCAATCACAACATAAAGCTAAATGAAAATACCTGATAGTGAACTCTAAAAACTTGAAAAGGAGACCGAATGAGCATCAAAGCTCAAAGCACTAAAGGTTCAAAGGAACCTCTTCACATGCAATCATTCATAATGTGCACGATAACACAAACTGAAACAGAATTTTATTAAATGAAGACGAGACACAAAAGATGATTTACAAGAGAGAATATTCCTTGATATGTAGGACTTGGCAGCACTAATTTCGCTAGTTTAGTGCTGTTCAAAAAACATAAAAAACAAAAATACAAAAGGGAAAAATCGAAATTAAAAAAAGGAAGAAAGGAAAATTATTATTCAGCCCTACCTACCTACTTATATATATATATATTAAAGCTTCATAGTTATAGTTCTATCACTGAAAGTTTGTTAAGGAGAAAATTAAACTGAGGAAAAACATAATGCCTTGGTGAAGAAATCTGGGCATTCGGAAACTCTAGGGCCTCGTTTGGGACATCAGTTATCTTCTTTTAATATTCTTCTCAGACGAAATAACAATCCATCTTTCTATGTTTTATTCACCCATGAAACATATAATTCCTAGCTATAGAGGTTAAAATCTTAGTCACGACAGAATGTTGTAGGTTGTTCCAAGAAAATACTCGTTTTTGAGCAGTTCTCGAAGCCATACAATTTCCATTGTCTCAATAGCCATTGCTCTGTACTATGGTTGAGTAGAAGATAAGGAAGCCTTTTTTCTGTTTCTTGCATCTCCATGATACAAGAGATTCTCCTAGAAAAACAAAAAAATTGGTTACTGACTTACTTGAATATTTATTATTGGGGTCTTCATCCTAGTCAATATCCTTATAAATAATTAATTCAAGTAAGAAAAAGGAGAAAAAAGTACTCCTTTACTGAGATCCTTCGATATATTTGACGATCCTGAACACAGCACTCATGTTAACCCAGGAATGAGGATGCGGAAATTGGTTTACTATATGAACCGCATGAACAGTAACACATATGGAAATGCTGAAGTATGTAAGTGATCCAACAAGTTGCCTATATGGAGTAGGATTATCCATAGGAACACTATATTCAATTGTCATCATCATTCCAACATCTTAGGGGTTTCTGCAATTTTTTTGGCCTGGCAATAACATTTGAAGTCAGTTTCGGTTTGGACTGGGATAATATTTGTTGTTTGATGGAATAGACAACTTTAATTCCTAGAAAATACGTTAATGAACCATGATCCGTCATTTCAAACCTATGTTTCTAAAAGAATTTAATTTTCTTAATCCCTTCCTTTCCCTACCTATTACTAACATGTTGTCCATGTAAAATAGTACTATCATAATCCATGTATCATAAACTTTAAACAACTTTGTGTTTGTAAAACATGATTTGAAATTAAATTCTAACATTGTATTGCTAAACTTATCTAACCAAGCCTTTGGAGTTGCTTGAGCCTCCCATCGTTGCTACTTCACATATTGTAACTCACTAAAGGGCTTGATGCCCTAGTTTAAGGCTCACTTAGAAGTACAGTAACAGACTATCATGTCCTTCACTTATACTGGTTATAACAATTAGACCTTAAAACATAAGTTGGACACATAAGGGCTTTGACCAACTTAAAAGAAACTGTATATTTTGACATATATCTCTTCCCTCTGTTAAGCCTTTTATGCATTTGTTGTGATTTTTTTTTTTTACCTTGTTCAGTTCATGCATTGGCCTTATGAGCGTTGTTGTTCTTAGTATTACTGCTCCTCAAAGAGCATATTGATTGCTCTAAGTCACTATTTAGAATCTTACATAACTTATTTGTAGATTGAAAAGCTAGTTTTTTCTTCAGTGTCAAAGTGCTAGAAAGTTCATCAAAAAATCTTTTGGCTCATTTTAATTTTTGGATGTGGGTTATCTTTGATACTGACTATTTCCTGATTCATTTTCATTGTGCTTTGCAGCGTGAGTTTGAGGATATTGCAAACCATTTTCATGGCCACCAGAATGTAAGGCTGATACTTAAGTATGATGATGTTCTTGCTCATTCCATATATGCTGCATGTGACATGTTTGTCATCCCTTCAATTTTTGAGCCTTGTGGTCTAACTCAGGTAACATAGTTTCTTCATATTATGAATTCTTTTTATTTAATATATCCCAACTCTCTTCATATTTTTCTTGCCAATGACAACAGTCTCCTTGAAATGCTCGATTTTGACCTGCAACTTCTTTGTCAAAGGATGAACTTCATGATCTTATGTTGATACTTAACCTTACACTATTTTGTCATCGTTAATTCATTATTTTTCTTCAGATGATATCCATGAGATATGGTTCTATTCCTATAGCAAGACGCACAGGAGGATTGAATGACAGGTAGTTTTTTAGGGCATTGGAAATTTTCTCTCTTTTTTTGTTTTTTTTTTATAGTGAGGCTTAAAGCCTTAAACAACAGATTGCTTTTATAGAGTATTAGGAGTAGTTTTCCCTTTTATGTATTGTGATTTCATTTTTTTTAAATGTTCAGTGTCTTTGATATTGATGATGAGACAATTCCACTTCAATTCCGCAATGGTTTTACCTTTACCACTGCTGATGAACAGGTACATAATTAATGATCTTCTTGATAGACATCCTTCCCCTTTGTGAGTTTTGTATCTTATGAATAATTTTGACATATGATAGATACATATTTTTCTATAGGGGCTTAGTTATGCTTTAGATCGTGCATTCAATTACTATAAGCGAAGCCCTGAAAAGTGGCTTCAGCTTGTTAAGAGGGCAATGAGCATAGACTTTAGTTGGGAACCATCAGCTAAGCAGTACGAAGAACTGTACGAGAGGTCGCTGGCCAGAGCTAGGGCATCAATTCGTGCATGAATTGCCTAAATTTTTCACTGATTGGTTTGCTTATTAAGTTTCTGAGAAAGCATCACATTTCTGGGGCTTCTTGGCATTAACTCCCTTCATTCTGGAAGCACTTGTACAGAAAAATGAGGTCACTTGCTGATTCTACTCCTTGCTGTGTATGGTGCTCAGCCAGTGATTTGGCAGTCCTACTCATTCACCATTGGTCAAGGTTTTTCCTGCTGTAAAATTTATTATCATTCTTTTATTCATAAATATCTTTCTTGTATGTATATTTTTGGAGGATCTAAAAAAATAATTTATCCTCAATGACGAATACAAAATAATGGGTATGAAAATTTTGATGATTAGAGCAGCCCGTGATTATCCATTCAGTTCTGATGCCACTGTACCCTCTGTTATCATCTTCTGCTTTCTTTTTGAGATTGGTCAATTAGTTGTTCTCTCTCTCTCTCTCTCTCTCTCTCTCTGTGTGTGTGTGTGTGTGTGTGTGTGTGTGTGCCCCCCCTCCCTCTGTGTGTGTGTTTTGAAATTTGAGGTAAACATGCGTTGAGTCGTTGACATTTACCTGAATTTTGAATGGGTACGGTTATGAAGAAGGTTGGAGTTCTAAATTAGGAATTTTTATTGGCACCACATATATGCTTTAACCCGTATTATTCGTCATGAATTGGATTATCGGTGTTAGATGATCCAAGGGATTCCAAGCATGCATTGTTTCTGCAAAGTGCTTGATACCTTGATCTAAAGCCTGTTCACCCCTCTTCCTTCTGTCTCTCTCACATTTCCCATGCAAGATCATTCTTAAATCATGAAACTTATTATTTCAAGTAATGTTAAACTCAGTTCATTGCTAATAAGGTAGGGGCCCTTTCATGGGCCTTTATCTAGAACCATAGCTTACTGAATGTATTGCCTATTTGTATGTCATGGCCGAATAAGATGATCTAACTGAAGTATTCAACTTATAAAACAACCATAGCTTTGCCTCACAGACAAAAGTAAATACTTTATAAAAAATGAGCTTCTTCATATTCTTCTTTATAAAATGAAATTAACTGAGCAATGCAAACATATTTAGTTTTAATAAACAAATATAAGAGATTGTCAAGTCTGCTTAGCGAAAAAGAAAATGGTCCTTGTCAAAATGATCTATGGCTTGGTTCAGTCTACGCCCCAAACAATATCTAAGAAACATAACTAAAACTCATTACTTTAATTTTCAGATCTACAACCTGGCTGCGAAATACATATTTACCTTAAACTTGGTCCTGAACTGAAGACCAAGAAAAAAAAAAAATTTGTATTCCCCTTAAGTGTACTTTTTTTCGATCTAAAACTATAATTTCTCAGGACAATTTCTTGATTTTTTATATTAAAAAATCTTCATAAAATTCTAACAAAAAAGGGAGGTTAAATTAGACGTGACACCATGAAAATCAAAGTGAGAAAAGGGGAACCTTACCCTCTTTTCCTTCTTCTTTGATTGCTCCAGTTGACCACACCAGCTGATATAAATTGTCTATTTATGTATCAGTACTTCATAGACATTTACTTATTTAAGTTTTAATTGAAGTACGAGTATACCTCAGCAAAAATTTTTTAGCTCCGCCTCACTGTTAGGTTAGTCTCTTACTCCTTTAAGAGGGCAAAATCAGTTGATTTAGTAAAGTTGTTTGATCTAGTGGCCATTTTTTGCAAAAATCAAGGCAACCTAGGTTAAGAAGGCAAAATCAGCTTCTTCTTTTTTTTTCTATAGATCTCTTAGGAAAAACAAGAATAAACCTGTAGAGAATAATAAAATATTTAATTTAAAAATTAAATGAAAAATATTTAAAATGAATTTAAAGCAAAAAACAAGTCATAAAATATTTAAGAACTGATAAAGGGCAATCTTGAATTGCTGAGGATTAAGCACACTAGAGTTGTTGTTTAACAACAACATACTTACTATAATTGCCACAGGAATGTGCCCTAGTTGTTGGGAATGTTTTAATGAGTGTTTAAAGAAAAAAGTCTCAAAACAAAAAACAAATGAATGAAATAGTAACATTGTGTTATTGTTGCCAAACAGTCCTAAAAACAAAAGTTTTTATAAAAGGGTGATGGGGATAACGGCGGCCCGCCACCCAACCTGTCATCCAACGGCGGCCGTCACCCTTCACCGGCACCACATCAAAGAGTTCGATTAATCTGAGGTACATTCCTTACATTCAAGGTTGGATCTAGTTTGGATTTTGAATCGTCCTTTGAATATGAAATCGGTTCAGATTCTAATTGAAAAATAATCTGAATATAAAGTGAACGCTTCCTCTCCTCTCCCGTTAGATCCAATATGGCGCAGTTCCCATCTAGCATCATAAAGTTTCTTGGGATGTAAATGTGGTTATTGGATATGGATTATGATAATATCATTCGGATTTAGACTTGAAAGATCTGCTTCCACCATTCCACTCGATTATTTTGTTATTAGATCCGAGTTCATCCTATACTCTGCCGTCTCAAATCGAATCCCAGATCCGATTCGTTTTCAGATCATACCCAACCGATTTTAATGCAAAGGACCATTACGACGATGGCTGTCCATCACAAAAATTAACCGTCGAGATTTGAGATCCCTTTAAGCATTGTGATATGATCCAAGAGGTTTCAGATCCGAGTGTGTGGACTTTTGGATCGAAATTCGGCTTTATCATGATCCGGTCCATCTTTTTCGAAACCCTAGACCCTTCTGTCGCCATAAAATCCCAAACCCTAACGCTTAAGCAGCCCCCAGAGGCGCAGAAGAGAGAGAGAGCAACGGAAGCAAGAAGAAGAGGAGCAGCTGCTCTGCGGATTCTCTCCTCTTAGATCCTCTTTCGGTCCCCGTGAAGCAGAAATGAAGGTGGTCGCCGCTTTTTTGCTGGCCCTTCTCGGAGGGAACGCTCATCCTTCCGCCGATGACATCAAGGATATCCTCGGCTCAGGTTCCCCTCACTTAGTTTGTTCTTCCCGTTGGAAGTAGATTCTGGTTCTTCTTTTCGATTTGGGTTACTTGATCTATGTTTTGACGGTGTTCCGTTCCTTTGGATTTGGGGATGATTTCTGCAGTTGGGGCTGAAGCAGATGACGAGAGAATAGAGTTTCTCTTGAGAGAGGTCAAGGGCAAGGACATCACCGAGCTTATTGCGTCCGGGCGCGAGAAGTTCGCCTCAGTGCCCTCAGGAGGCGGCGCCATTGCCGTGGCCCCTGCCGCTGCTGGCGGTGGTGCAGCTGCCGCTGCTCCTGCCGCCGAGGCCAAGAAGGAAGAGAAGGTCGAGGAGAAGGAAGAGTCCGACGATGTATGGTTTCATGCCGCACTTTGTTTTCATTCCGTTCTCATTTTCGGGTCATTCGGTTGCTTGAGCTGAACTCTAACCATTTATTTTGTGTTTATTTCGTGGTTCAGGATATGGGCTTCAGCTTATTTGATTGAGGGGCTTCTTCACGTTTTGGTATGTAAGACACTTTCCTTTTTTTTTTATCTCTTTGATTTGCCATCATGTGTTCTAATACGTGAATGAATTTGGGTGATGATATGTTTGAGGTATGTATGCTTCTGAAAGTTTTTCATCTTTTTTTTGCTTGTCAAATAATCTGGAAATTTTGGTCTAGGATATGGATCTTGAAGTTTTTTATTTGTTTATGTAGTGTTCGTGTTCAACTATGTGCATGGTGATAGGTCTTCGCTTCGTGATTATTGAATTAGGCGGATATTTTTACTATGATGTTTGAGTAAATTGAAAATTGAATTTGGCGAGATTTTTTTTTATGTTAGACTTGATTTCTACGTCTTGCTTCAATGTCTTAGAATTGATTCAGGTCCATTTCTTTAATCAGTTTAACCGTTTCTCTAACTTCGAAGCAAATGCCTAAGACATTTTCTGAGGTTACGGTTTAAAAAACGTTCCACGTCAGAGTTCCAATTTTTTTAAATGATTTCCATTCGTTTGAACCACGGCATCCAGTGATGGAAATTCTTCTGAGTTGGCGTGCTCTATGCTGTTTCAGATGGCACCTCGATAAGACCGATAGTAAATTGGTAATCTTTTATTTGTTGGTTGCCCTTCTGGTCGTCCTTTTACGTGGTTATGTCAAAAGCAGTAGCAGAAAAAAGAAAAGTTGAAGAAAAAGAACCACATATAAAAGATGATTGATAAAGAAAGAAAAAAAAGTAAGGAAAGTCCTTCGCATGCAACTAAGATATAAGATTGTCATTTTGTTGGATTTTGCAATTCAGAAGATGTTTAAAGGGACATGATGAGAAGAAACTTGATCGGAGGCATGATTTTTAACAGGCAAAAAAATCTATACAAGTGCTCAAATTGTACCATGCTCAAATTGTACCATAATGTTTTTTCCTCTTGTAGAGTGCACCTAGAATCTCTAGGTATGCCACGTTCTCCTAAGTTTTCTTCTTCAGGACTTTCTTCATAGCTATGTTACATGGGTGCTTCCAAGGAGCTAACATACCCGTGTTGACATGAGTCAGGTGTTGGTGTTGGTGTTGGTGCAGCTTGAACATGGCTAGTCCTCTGTGGTCAGCCGAACTAGACCAAAAGTGGCTATTTTAGATGCACACCTGACTAAAATAGCCCTAGTACAATTGTTTATGATGACTAAACCAATGTTATCACTGGCGTAGCGTATCGCGTATCTGTCTGGCCGACCTATACGCCGTATCGTAATGTATCTTAAACATATCGTAAAATTAATTTTTTAATTTTTTAAAATTAATAAAAAATCTTAAAAAATTCCAAAAAATCATAAAAATTCCAAAACAAATCCGAAAAAACAAGTAAAAATCAGAAAAAATTAAGAAAAATGTATTTAAAGGAACATTCATCATTCATGTATATGATTATGAAGTATGAACTATGAAGTATGAAGTATGAACAACACATTCCAAAATAAGAAATCAGACATTCAAAATAACATAATAAGCAGCTGAAGAGAATTCGACGGCAAAAATGAGTTATTCCTTACCTTCTTGGTGTTAGAAATCAAAAAACCCTCTTTCTCCAAGCTTCCCACCGTCCCGAGACTCCCCACAACAAAAAATAAAGCTTCTTCACCGGCAAATCTTGATGCAAATGGAGAAAATCTCTCCCTCCCACGTCTCTTGCAGTGTTTAGAAACAATAGAAGAGAGAGAGAGGAGCGTAGGTTTTAAAAAAAGACGCAAAAAAGGGGCCGTTGGGCCCCCTTTTCATTTTTACCCCGTATCGTACGATACGGTGGTGTATCGCCCATATCGTACGATACGGTGCCTGTATTGTACGATACGGGCGATACGCGTGCGATATGCACGCGTATCGTGCGTATAACATGTATTGTTTTGATTTTGTTGATACGGACGATACGTATCGTACGATACGGCGTATCGTACGATACGGATAACATTGGACTAAACTGTTCTGTAGAAATATAGTGCTATTAAACAGTTAGTTAACTATATAATATAGTATATATATGTTTGTCTACTTATACAGAATTTGCGGACTTATAAAGAATTTGTGGATTTATCTGTCCAGGATTGAATAGAGAAACCTTTTGGCCTTTCACAACACACCACCTGATGCAATGCATTTGGCACCCGTGATTAGGTGAAGCTCAAAATATAAACTGGCAGAAACAGAAAAAATAGTACATATAAGTTAATAACTTAATAACATGAACTGATATAAGCATAAAACAGAAAAATAGAAGCACATGTGGCCTTGAGTTGTTGGTTGAATCAGTGATACGGCAGAAACAGAACATGGAAAAACAGCAAAATGAAATAAAGGCTGAGAAGTGCATATGGCAGAAATGAAATGACAGACAGACAAACCGCTGGAAATAAGGCTGAGTAACCACCAGAAACACGGCTGAGACACTTTCATCTACCGAAATAAGGCTGCCAGAAACAAGGCTGAGAAACTGCATGGAAATAAGGCTGAGAAACCGCATGGAAATGAGGCTGAGAAACCCCTGTTTTACTTGGAGAACGGTTGCACGTTGCCTCTGGCGTCGTTTGACCTACTCGAAGATTTCAGTAGTCCAAAATCTTCAATCTCTGCCAGGAAGAAAGAGGGGACACACTGGGAAGGAGAGAAAGAGGGACACACAGGGAGGAGAGAAAGAGGGCTATTGTTTCCTAACCCATTCTTTTTGCTTAAAAATTTTAAAAATATAAATATCAAAAAATGACGAAAATAAGCTTGACATGGTTTGACTACACTCGACTCACGTTTGATGCGAGTGTGGTGTGTCCAAAATGGGCAGAACTGGTCGGGTGCGGCTAACTGCACCCAATTCTTGTTGACCTTCATTGGGTGCAAATCTAGGCTGCATTCGTGTTCTTACCTGCACCAGAGTTGTGTCCACTTGGGTGCGGCTGCTAAATAGCAGTGTCTGTGACTCTGTGTGACTTAGATAGATATAAATATATTCTTGCTGCACTTGCACCTAATTTTTTTTTTGAAAAGTGCTGCTTGTACTATCTCTGTTCCTTTATCAGAATATACAGATGCAAAAATAACAAGTGTGATTGTTTCAACTGCATTTTAGTCCAAAAAGGTTGTGCATAATTAATAAAATTATCTGCATTCTCATCTCCTTGTAGCGCAAGGATAACTCAGGCAGGAGTTATCCACTGCTCGTTGATCACATCCTTATGTTATGGAGCATCTGTAGTGCTTTTTTAGCACGCACTTGAATGCCAGAGAGGGGGTTTCACCCAGGCCTTCTCGTCTTTCTTTGGTTGCATTATTGGGCGTCATATAAATGATGGTCTGACTATACAAAAAGCAATGGTTTTTGGTAGTAGGTGTCATGATACATCCTCGACCTTTTAGGTTCTAGCGTGGTGACAGAAACCGTTTTGTTGACCAGTCAATCAGAAGGGCTTGTTGGATGAAGAACATAACTTTTAATTCAAGTTAAAGTAATTGTTGCTTTACACTGCAGCAACAGATTCAGTTATTTAATCTTACTTGGTGTACATCCTTTTTAGCTTAAAAAACAGAGAAAGAGTGCATTGGAGACTACATGCTGGTAGAAATGAAACCCGATAAAAAGAAATCCAGTTATCCAAAGCTCTCCTTTAGGGGATGTCTAAGGACCTCTGCATTGGTGAAAAAATCCTGGTGAAATTAATCATGAAATATATCTTGAAACCTTGGCATTTATACGTGCATTTTGTGAGAATTTCTGTTCAATCTGTCTTTGGGGTTGCCTGATATATGTGTTCAATCACTTAGACATGAGATCCCTTGGCTGTTTAATTAGTTGGACTTAATGAGGATGTTATGTTTCTCATGTATGTGGTTTGTCTGTGATTTAATATTGGTCGAAAATAAGTTTTTACTAAACTTGCGCATAGACACACACGTCTTGCTTTTAAGCCATGCCGTTTTCCCCTGTTTTAAGTTTTTATGTCTTCTATTTTACTAGTTTTTTTTTTCCTGCCAATGGCTTTGTGTAATGATTTGCTAGTTAGTGATGCTGATTTATCATTTTACGAACAGGTCAGCTATTCGGGAAGGTGATGGCGGGTGTGGTGGTAGATTAAGACGGATTTTGTTAGAATTTAGTGTGTCGAAAAAATTATCTGAGTAGTTTAAATGTTTTCTATGCTGGACCTTGTAATTCTACATTTTTGTGGACGTAATGTTGTTAAGAAATGACACTAATTTGTGGTGAAATGGGACTGCCTTTATTTTTTTTTACTTCCAATAAGACAAGTTCACATCTGAAGTCCATTTTTTTTATCCCCTTCAAAAGATAATAGTTCTACTTCTACAGTGGTAGATAATCTGTTTTGGGCGTTGTCGTTGAAGCTTAACTACTTGTGATCCAGTGAAATACAGTCGAAATCATTCGCCCTGTCGTTAGGCTAATCACGATAATACTAGTCTATAGATGGGTCGACTATGGGCTGTGGATGTCGTTGCATGTTATGACATCCGAAGAACCGACCATCTCCTGCTTATTTTGTACTTTCTTAGCTTCTATCTCTGTTTGCCCATTTAGTTCCATAGCAAGACCGACTTCTGTAGCGTTTGCAAGCTCTTTTCTGGGGCCTAATTGCTTCATCCTCTGGCAATTTGCGCTCGTTCTTACATAGGTTAGTCCTTTTCAAGGTGAACATGATTTATCTGATTCGTTCAAAAATAAAGGTGGAGCTATTATTTTCATGCTTACATTTTGCATGTAATTTGAAAAAAAAAAGGAATCGTTTTTGTAGTTTTTTTTTAATGAAGTTGAAGTAGCACCCAACTAATAAAAAGAAGGGGCATAGCGTAGCTGGTTGAGTTAGGGGCCTGTATTAAGGCAGGTCTTTAGTTCGATTCTCGTGGGTGTTATGTTCCTGTGTCTTAAGGCGGTAGGGCGCGGCATCTAAGCTGAAGGGTGTATCGTTGCTATCGTTGACACCGACGCAGTTCAAGACCCCGAAGGCACGGGGAATGGGGGGCTTCGGGCTTTTATATAAACAAACTAATAAAAAGAAGATTTGCAATAAGCTAACGAAAATTCAGTTAAGCTTTTATTTTAATGTTTTAGTCAAGTTTTATTTAGAAAATTTTTGGGGTAGGGTTCTGTCAGTCATAATCCCGGTTTTCGGTACAATGGTGAGGACGCATGTTACACGGTTCTACATCTTCCAGGAAGGACAGTGCAAGCTCCAGAAGCTGTGAATCAGCTAAGAATGTTTAAAAGGTTGTTAGCATAAATAATTGTAAATGTATAAAAACTAATTGTAAATGTATAAAAACTATTCAAAACGAGAAAAATTTTAAGATGT
The DNA here is from genome assembly GCF_008831285.2 of Nymphaea colorata. Lineage (NCBI taxonomy): Eukaryota > Viridiplantae > Streptophyta > Magnoliopsida > Nymphaeales > Nymphaeaceae > Nymphaea > Nymphaea colorata. The sequence continues at coordinate 15,551,934 of NC_045144.1, forward strand.
TTTGAACATTTTGACAAAGCGATGCTCTTGAATTGAATTGAAGAGAGAACCCAATTCTCAGACAACACTGTTTTGTAGAGATACTCAGTCCTACGGATTCATTCCACACTGTATTGAAGGGATACTCAGTCCTGGATCACTGGAGTAAATGTATCTTGTGGACCCCTTGAAATGCTGACTTCCTGCCGAACGGCTGCGCCTCTTAAAAGATAAAAGTTTTAATTGGGTCTAAATAGCGTGCACTTTTTGCTGAAATTTTAAAACCAAACGTCGGAATCAGCTTTTTTCTATCTTGCCTCATAGTCTTAATTAACGACATCTTCGAGTTAATGGCCAGTGAAGATCAACATTTTCCTCTCATAAGCGTATGTATGACTTTCACTAACTAAAACAGACCTTTAATAAAATACAAACATGATCTAGACATCCATAACAGAGGAGAAAAATCGGATCCAACACTGACCAGCATATGAAAATGAAACCATGACCAATCATCTTGGAGCTATGGCCCAGTGTACCAAATCAACTGTTTTAGATCAACTGAGTACTACTTGAACAGTTGAACGGTACTCAGAAGAGAGTTTCTGCCACCTACAAATGCAAGAGAAGGATGTCTCAGGAGCAGTAGAACCGATAATGCAGACCTGTTTTTTGTGTTGGTATATATTCACTTCAGTGACTGACCGACTAAACAAAGGAGTAGACAGACAGCTTTGCAATTAGAATTGAATTAGCCAAGGAAATTCAGGTGTAGTTTAAGATAATCCATTACCTGAACTGAGCCAAAACATACCACACCCTTGTATAAATTGAGTTCCTTATTCGACATGTAAAGATTGCCAACAGGCCAGATCTGGGACCTCTATATGTACTAGACGTCAAGTCAAAATTTGATCTCGTACAATAAAAAATAATGTAACTGTCAGGTCACATCTGATCTATCTGCAAAGCTAGTCCATGGTTTAAACCAACAAAAAATTGTGGACCTTATGGTGTTTTACATAGAGAGTTTACGGCACCAGACCTTTTCTGTCCCTCTACATGCTCCTCTAATACGAACTCAGCAGTACAATCTTTACTGCAAGGGCTAGTGGGTGTCAGATCTCATTCAGGCACCATGCACAGTCAACCACCTTTACCACACCGGACTCATTTGCAGCAGCAAGACCATCACGTGATCGTTATGAACGAAATGGAACAAAAAGTAGCTATCGTTTGCAGCACTGAGCAGAAAAGCAGGACACTTTCAGGAACACTAAAAAAAAAAAAAAACAGATGGCACCTTGCAGGCTGCACATGAAGCGCCTTTCAATTTTGTCAAGCTCGTTCTCACAGCGTGAGAAGTTTCAAGTCTGATGATGAAAGTGATGAAGAAGGGGATACCACCGGTGACTTGATGCATGGACAGTAAATGCCATTTATTGCTCAGATGCGCAACTTTACTGACAACCAGTGTTCGATGAGCAAGTACCAAGCCAAAAGGTCTCACCCTTTAATTCTAAGCCGAAAGAGAACACCAATAAGTGTTTTTTAAGTTGATACAAGAGATGCTATTACCCAGTTCTAGTGCAGATCAATGAAGAGACACAGAGAAAGTGAGATAATGCTTACCTACAGTAAACAACATAGGAAGAAAGAAATTCTTCATTCTCTCCTTATTTATTTGATCATAAACAACGGGGGCGTGTTTGTAGCTTGGTTACATTACTATCTCAACATAATAATGATACAACAAAATCTTTCTAAAAGAAATATAAGATGGAATTGATCTAGTCATTCACCAGGTTCTATTTCTTCAACAATTTCCCTCATCCCCAATTTATCATCACAGCTCCGCCCCGTTTACAGCTCCAATTCATGCACTTTTGCAGTATTTGTTTTCAACGAAGAAAAGTAAGCAATTAAAGCAACCGGAAGGGGTAAACTGAGGAAAGGAATCAAGACATACAAGAGAGGCGCCATGGTAGTGAAGAATACTGCTAAAACTAACTGGATTTAATGGGTTTCTGCAGAATGGCGCTCAAGTAGACCTCTCCATACTTCGCCCCCCCGACATCCGTCTTGTTTCCGGTGACCCACTTGAGTCTCCGGTAGCCCAACTTCCCGATCAGCGGGGCGTACACCTTGTTCAGATCCACGGCCTTGCAGAAGAAGTGGTCGATCCACAGAATGCCACCCCCCCGGAGCACGCGATCGATGTCGAAGAAGAGGAATTCCATCGTCGTCACCGGGATCCATCGGTTCACGGCCCGATCGCAGTGCACCACGTCCATCATCCCGTCGAACAATGGGAACCGCTGCTGCATCGTCAGATGCAGCGGCACCAAGCCCCTCAGAGCCATCACCTCGTTGTAAGGAGCGCCCAAGTCAAGCGTCGTAGACACCACTGTGACGTTCCGCTCCTTCATCCGAGCGGCGAAGGTTCCGGTGCCGCCGCCAATGTCGAGACCGAGCCGGATGGGTCCGGAATTCGCGGCCTGGACGTACTTGAAGAACACGGGAATGGTGAGGCCGGTGGCATCGGATTGCTCCATCCATTTGGGGGAGTCAATCGAGAGATCGAAACCGGGCCGGCCAAGTCGAGTTAGGCAGTCGAAGGATTTGCAGGTGAAGCGCGACCACCTCACGGCGGCGGCGGGCAGGGAGGAGGGGAAGGGATTAGTGGGTAGGGAAGAAGGGGATTTAGGGGCAGTCAGCGAGAAGCAGCGGCGGCGGGGAAGAGGGAAGCAGCCATGGACCATGAGGCTCTCGGCGAGATCGGCGTCGTCGGGGCAGGGCTTGAAGGCTGTGTAATTCATGAAGCGGCTGAGAAGGTCAGGGTGGCTTTGGCAGGCGGTGCCGACAGAGAAAGGAAAGATGTCCTGCTCCGTGACAACAGAACGGCCGAGCGGAAGGCGCCGCTCGGCAGTATAGCGGATGAGTTCGGGAGGGATGGCGGCGTTACCGGCGGCGGATGCGGCAGAGGCGTGGCGGGCGGCAAGGTGGGTGATAGTAGCACGGATTGTGGAGAGGTGGCGGAGAAGGTGGTCCGGGACGGGCGGTGCGGGTGGGTTAGGCGGGTTGCGGATGGAGGCGAGGTGGTAGAGGGAGAAGATGTTGGTGGCCACCATCGCCACCAGCAACAGCATGTTCAGACCCATCCCCACCCCCAGCCCCATCTCTCTCTCTCTCTCTCTCTAGAATTTGAGATCTGGGAGCACAGTGAGCTCTGGGAAGCCAAGTGAAGGAGAAAGAGACTGAGAGTGGGAGTGAAAGGGAAGTCAAGCCCGCGTTAGCTGGGATACAAAATTTGTTTGTGGTTTTCTGGGCAAAAGAATCTTTTCTTTCCACGTGGCAAATAAAAAATGAAGCAGCTTATTTTTTAAGTTGTCTGAAAATTTACGTCACGGTAACACTCAGATGAGAGTGACAGAGATCTGAGAAATGGTTTCCCAGACGTTGTTTACAAACATGAGATTTGTTTACTCATGGAAAAATAGGACCAAAATGCGTGAGTTGGGATCCATTAAGAAGTCACATGCAATCTCTCATCTGCATGTACCTTTCGAATCTCACTGCGAAGCCGCCAAGGTTCAGTTCTTCAAAGTCATTTCTTCTTCCTTAAGTTAATTCTATTGATTGTTGACAATTTGTTACAGCGTTCCTTGTCAAACACGCCACACCAAGATCACCAAAAAGATGGCTTCGAGCTGCGCAGGTGCTCGGATTGGCAGACTAGTGAGAGTCTGACCGATCATTAGTTCGATTTTCATGAGTACTATTTATTTACATGGTGACAACGGTATACAATGAGTCCACTCAGACCCCCAAAGCAGCCGAAAACATGAGAAAGAGGAAAACACTTCAGCCTTGTTAAATGCGTGTTTGAAAGATGCATGAATTACATTGGGATATGTTTGAAAGTATTGGATCTGAGGTCAGACTGAAATCCACTGCTGAAGCGAAGATGAATTTCAAACCGCAGAGTTGGGATCGACACCATGTTATAACAACAATGGATCTGTAGTCGAGGAGGGATTACGGTTCCACAGTTTAAGATCTGAGGGGGATGATCTATGGTAGCCTTGGATCTCATGTTTGACGCTATCAAACATATAAATTCAAAAATATGAAGTCACACTCTCCCCCTTTAAGTATAGATGCATGAATTCAAGGGTAATGAGGACCATAAACTTGAAATTTTGAAATCAGGAGTTTGACAAAATCATGAATTTTAGGTATTCCATGTGACAAATCAGACAACCGAAATTGAGATCCGGTGGAATCAAACACCTCCAAATTAAGGATCTTGGCACTAGAACACAAAAACCCAAGAATACTCGTTAGCGTTCCAGGTGTTCCATCTCTCGCTATGAAGTACCTGGAGTGAAACAGAATTCTCAGTCCGGAGCATTCTGTTCACCGTCAAACAACTTCTCAAACATAAAGAAGGCAAATCTAAAAGGTTTTACCCACGTGGGTTTCCGTAGAGCATATGCAAATAGAGCCCATTCATTTAACTTGAGTCAACTTGGGTTCAGTTATATGAGACATTTTCATGAGATTCAGGTTACTATCTCATGATCAATCGAAAATTTATTAACTAACATTAAAAAAAAAAATTCTGACTCTGCCCTAGTTTTACCACTTAATTCAATAAAGTTGGGTCTCGATATATTTTAAACAAATTCGATAAATATGTCTCTAAAACTTTATAGTTATTCCTCCCCCCCAGGTAGCATCAACACTCAAACGATTTAAGTACGTCCCCAAACGAGTTAAACAGAACGTGGAGGCTGAGAAATGAAATTTTGTACCAAAATCCAACGGCGGAAACATGGTTGTGGGCAATTATCTACACCAGCCTATAAAATTAGCTTTATTTATACATTTATATTTTATTTTTTAATTTTTTTGTTTTCTTACATACGTGTGCCACTTCAAATTTAAAATTTACAAAATGGCGTCTTTTAACAACAAATTTCTTGTTCTACCAAATATTTTGCCAACATATAGAGGATCTCTAATACTACCGCTGATTCGGCCTCATGGCGGTGGAATATTTAAGAGCAAGTTGTTCATGTCCCTTGAACCTACCCTAAAGATTGAGATAGATTTGTGGACTATGGTGACATAGTGTCCCATGAATGTACTCTTCCTCTTGAAATCTAATCAATCCGACTGTAAAGAACAGTTGCCACAAAGGAAAGAGCCTTATTCTTCACATATTCAAACTGGACTCCCACTTTGGCTGCCACATTTCACACTCAATCCACCTTTTATCTACATATGCAAGGGAAACACCACCTACCCTTTTGATTCATTTCTAGCCAACACAGTGCAGTCTTCCTCCTCCCTCCTCCATCTTTCCCTCTTTCCCTTCTTTTAAGTTTATTTTCTTCTTCTTCTTCTTCTTCTTCTTCTTCTTCTGCCTGCAACAGTGAATGGAACAGTGTTTTTTCCTTACGTTTTTTGTTGTTTTTTTTTTACCATTAACAGATTAGTTGGTCGTTGTTGTGGTTGAAGAACGTATATATGTGTCAGGTCTTTTCTGTTTGTTGGTCTTGCAACAAGAGCGACATCTGTGGACTTCTTAATCAAGTTCTTTCCCAAGGTCTCTTTGAAGAAGCGTGAAGCAAAAGAGGAGTACTATACTGAGAGGATCGGAGGCAACTTCCACTGCAGAAACCCCAACACTTTTCAGATCGTCTCTGTACGTGGCTGCTCTCTCCTTCACTTTCTTCACGTTGTACGCCTGCATGAAATACAGCAGGAGACCCACCATGAGAGCAGCAGCTTCACTCTTTTTCTTGGTTGGAGAGCACCCATGAATCTCACCATGCTCATAATTGGGAGGATTCTTCTTCATTGGAGTCGGCTTTGCTAACAATGGATGTGATCTATTGAATCATCCTATTCCACTGTCTTCTTGTTCCAAATGTTTTTCTCTGTTGTGGACTATACATCTTCTCTAGACAGATCTCTCCTTTATAGTCCAAATGTTTTGCCTTCTTGTGGATTATACAACGTTTTCTCTAGATAGAGATCTGCTTGCAGTTTCCACTGCTATTAGTTAAGATGAAATATGTTTTCCTTTCGTAGCTATCAAGTGAACATATATTTGAGATGCTTTCTACATTAATCGCTACATTATTCAAAAACTTATTTGTTTTTCCGTCTTGACTTTCTTTTAGTATGAATGTGTTTTCGTTACTCTTGGTGCAACAATTTGTCATAGAGATAACCCAATTAGTCTAACTATTTTTTGTGTTTTCTTAGATGAATAGCTTATTCAACATAATCTGTGTGAATTATCAATTATCAAAATATTTTCTCCAAGGAAATTAATCTTCTTGCAAGCTTTTGTGCATTTGATCATTGTCTATTTTAAGGTTCAGCTTGCACGATGTGCATCTACGTTATAATTGGGATTTTTTTCTATGACCTGAATGTAATAATTAGCAATTTTAAAGAGAGAGAGAGAGAGAGAGGCAGAGGGATGTTCTTGTGGCTTTAGGTATTTGACCTAACAAGCAAAAATTGTCATATTAATGAGATTAGACACCACTACCCAATCAGTTTAGCTACTGAGAGGGAAAAATATGATAAACTTCAATCGCAAACTTGGCTGGAATTTAGGAAGTGGAGAACATTGTAACTTTGGTTTGTTTTCATATTTTTTTGCTCTGATAATTCCAGTTTCATTTTCTCTAACTTATGTTTATATATGAATAAATAACAGATAGACGTTACATAAATCTTTAAATGAAATTGTTATAAGCTTTGATCCATGAATTCAGATATTAAATTTTACAGATTTTACAATATCAATGAGAAATGTTTGAAAAAAATTAGAAAATGATTGGAAATGGAAGCTTTCATATATATATATATATATATATATATATATATATATATATATTTTACAAAACAATTAGATATGGACAAGTTAGAATCTGGTATCGATTCTAAAACTTGCTGACTCATGATTAACGACAACTATTCCTAAACATTAACTATTCCTAAACATTACGCGGTCAAAAGTAAGTATTCAATGTGCACTTGGATCATGGTGAAAAGTAAAAAGATTTTTTTGTAGATTTTCTGAAAGCATTAATCTAGATTGAGAGAGAGAGAGATAATTCAGACAACATTTGATAAACTCCACCAGTAGAGAGAGAAAGAAGATAATTATGGCGACATTTGATAAACTTGACCGGTACCAAGAGCTTGTTGCAGATGAGATATACATGAGACCTGACAGTTGGGTGTATGCCATCACCCGCATTTCAGATCCAATTAGTTATGTGATTTCTTATGAAAACAGGACTTGGGTGTACGTTTTGAGACTTGGATTTGGACATTGAGATCTAGAAAAGAAAAAACTATTTTTCTAATTTTAAAAAGATAACAAATCCAGTCTCAATATTCGATCCCTTTACAAGAAAAAAATAGATAAACTGAATTTTTTAGTTGAAATAACAAACGATAAGCATTGCTCTCTCCCAATACCGATCATTATTGCGCCGCACTTGCCAAAGTTTCCACATTTGTTCCTGATTTGTTCCAAGTTCGCCACGAATCATCTTTGTTCATTTATCTCCTGCTTTTTAAAATTTCCAAATGAACCAGTTCATTATCGTGTTTGGAAGGTAGGTAACCACAAATTAATACGGTTGCCTTTACCTCAACACACCCGTCCACTTGTGTTTCCTGTTTCTAATTTCAAGTGGTTTTCATAAATCTCCACAAGCTTTGCGCAGAAGCCATTGACGTTCATGGCAGAGATGGCCATCCTACCTCCTCCTGCATCTGATCTTCACAACCTCTACGTCCTTGCTGACGCTGCTGTCACCTTGCTCAACCAGCAGCAGCAGCAGCAGATGAACGCGAAGCAGGGCCACCAGCAGCAGATGAAGGCGAAGCAGGGCCACCAGCAGCAGCAGCAGAAGAAGAAGAAGAACGTGAAGCAGGGCCAGCAGAAGATGAAGGTGAAGAAAAGTATCAAGAAGAAGCAGAAACGGCCATCTCCACTTGCACCTCGTAGGGCGCAGCTGCAGCAAAGGGCTCCTGAACAGCCGCAAAGGGCTCCTGAAGGATGGCTGCTAGAGCTGGTGGCTGCGCATGGAGGCATGGGGCCACCGGCGTTCCTGTGTGCGAAGAAGTTGACGAAAAGCGACACCAACCGGAATCTCAACCGCTTCGCCATTCCAAGGAACATCGGCTACGACGTCTTGCGCCCTCTTATGGACGATGAAGAATGGAAGTCAGTCTGCAGTACAGGTGGAAGGATTGGAGGAGGAGGGCTGCGGGTGCAAAGCTACGATGGCTTTGGGTCAGTAACGCTCTGTTTCAAGTTGTGGGAGAGCAACATGATGTTTCTTTTCAATGATGGCTGGAAGCACGTCGTCAAGCGCAATGTTCTTAGGCCTGACAAGGACGTGGTTGAGGTGTGGTGCTTCAGAGATTCTGCCATGGCTCTGCACTTCGCCTTTTGTGTCGTCAAAGGAGAAGAAGAAGGAGGAGGAGGAGGAGGAGAAGAAGGAGGCAGAAAAAATGACGAGGAGGATGGAGTGGTTGAAGACGGCTTAGTAGTACTTGAGGAGGAGGCAAAGGTTGCTATGAAGGATGACAACATAGTCTCTGCCATACAATAAGAAGAAAATGAAGAAGATGAGCGCTGCTGCCATTGGGTCCACAAGAAGCGCAGGACAATCTGCGCATGAGCTTTGCTGTGCAAGATGAGGAGGGCATTAAGGGAGCTAGGGTAGGCAGGGGGTTGCTTAATTGCTTTCTTTCTGCAGATTGGTGGGTTGGGGATTTGAAGGTAGCAAGCTAGATTATGATCTCATTTTTTGAAGTACCCACTCTTTTCTACACATTTTCTGTAAATCCATCTTCATTCTTTGAATTCTTTGTAATGACCATTCAATAAAAGTTCACAATTGTAAGTTGTTTATTAATAACCACATACCAACATCCCTTTCGCTACTGTTTTTGCATGATCTGAAATTCTTCTACTCCAATACTTGCACAGAGATTAACGATTTACTGTCATTTAAAAAGATTGCTTTCTCCCTAACGTACGCTCTAATGCGACATTAAATAAGCCAAAAGCTTGAAAGTAACAATATGGCAAACTACATCAGTAGAGATCGCAGATCCTTTCCCTATTCAAATTTATCTCCAGAAAATTTTGTGATTGCAACAGGGTTTTAATCTCAGCTCTGCCCAGTGGCAGCAATCATCTTTGACAAAAGATTTTCTCTGTCACCACCAATAATCTTCCAATCAGCTCAACCTAAACAGTTCCATGGTATGTGTCATAGATACGATCATCTTAATGGAATACTTTATCAGATTGTGGTTCTAATTTATCTTCAATACTTTTAATCTATCTGATATATGAAGCCCTATTTTGATTAGTTTGAACAATAATTAATGTGGCTAGGACCATAACGGGTGGGACTCGGATTAATTCGTGTGGACTATTTCATAGAAATTAAGACGTTTTGGTTTGTTTCATTCTACAAACATAGATACATATGTTTCTAGTTCTTGTGTGGTGTTTATCTGCTCTCAAAGGTACATTAGTGAACTCAGGCTATGGATGAACACGATGAGTTAAGCATAGTTGGATGACTTGCCAAGTTAGTTCAAAAATCACCTGAGTCAGCTCGGATCGCTAGAAAACCTGGCCACGAGTAGGGATATCAATGGATTGGATTCGGATCAGATATCTGCGTTTTTGGATATTCACATTTGGATTTGAAATGAATAAAGAAAAGTCATATCTGAATCCGATTTTTATATTCATATCGGATTCTGAATCCCAATTTTGAACCAGATTTTGTCAATTTTCAAAATGTACTGGCATTGGATATAGGATATTTGTCTAAAAATAAATCAAATCCAAATCCGATCAGATATTTATATATATCCAAATCTGATTAGATGTCATTTCTTAAATCTAAATCTGATCCGACTTCTTAATTGGATATTAAATTTTTTTCCATATCCGTTTTTTTCAGATCAATTCAGTTGGATATCTAATCCAAATCAGATATATTGACATCCCTAGCCATGAGTCAAGGTTGGCGCAGCTTGCGCTTGACTGGCCCAACCCGGCCTGACTCAGCGCAACTCGGCCCGACTCGGCCTGTTGGGAGGTCATTACAAATGCATGAGGTCTTTCAACATTGGTTGCAAGATTAATAGACTTTTGTGAGGGCTTGAGGACACTAGAATAATCACTATGAGAATAACTTAAAAAAGCATCAAACCAGAGGCAAAAATTGAACAAAATTCAATTTGATCCACCTGAGAAATAATTAGCAGATGGTAAACATGAATGAAGTTTGGTTTGCTAACTAAAATGATTTCTTAAGGATGCATTCTTTTTTCTAGAGACAAGTCCATAATAAGTTGACTGACAAAAATAAAGAACAATTCTTTTAAATTCAAGTTTACTTCTAGTTGTAAAAGAATAAAATTCCACCATGACTATAACGCTCAGTAGACGTCTGAAATTAATTCAAGAAAGCTTGAGATTGCATCCAAATCCCAAACTTGTGAGCATGTGTTACCACTTGTTTTCTCCTTTGCTTATAACATTGTCTTATTTTGTAGTATCAAACCGTCCTCAATTGGCAAACCTTAACCAGATTTCAAATGAGGTTAAGAAAAGAAAGCAAAAACTGAAGCTAATTTTGAGTATCATTTCCCTCCTTTAAGAGAGTATAAGAGAGGTGCATGGAATATAAGAGAGGTGCATGCACTATCAAAACCTCATATGAAACATCCTGCAACGTCATTGGATAGAAATCCAAAAATGTCTCCCATGTGGGTCATAATTGTCTGATCAACGCCAGAATGCTTCAATTCTTCAAGTTTTGGGCGAAAGTCATTTACAATTCTTCATGAGTTATTCAGAAGATTAAAAAGATTTATGACCAATCATCTGGTGGAGATTAAGGATTATTAAGGATGTTGCACATTCACCACGTAAGTTGAAAATCTCTTTGCTTTCATTTTGAAGAGGGGACATTCAATTTGAGAATCTTTGACAAGTTTACATTATTGATCTTGTAACAAAGGCCATGGTTGTTCATTTTCATTAGACCAAGATAATTCTAAGTCTTCTAGGCAGGGCTTCCCGTCTAAAGAAGGTTGAAGCCTCCAACCAACCCTTCAGCCCCTAAGGTAAAGGACCTGCTTTGATGCCTCAAGATGCCGCCTTCACAGCATTTCAACTTGCGGCCTTGACAACCCCCCATTTGCAACACAAAGAGTTAATACTTCAGAGAATGAAGTTCGAAACGAAAACTGATCGCCTGTCCCTACCTGATCGTGCCAACCCCTGTAGGAATAACTTATGCTTAAACTCTAAATCCTTACGCTCGCTCTTACCCTACACAAATCCTTACCACCTGACTACTACATCTATCGCTCTCTTTAATGAACACTGGCCATCAAACATTCAAAAAGAAATGACACTGGTTTTTTTCTAACTAGTAGCGAAAATCTAGTTTCCATAGCTTTAGAAATATAATATAATAGAATGGTTGACAAATTGTCGTCCATAACACAATTTTCTTGCTAGCTGGCATTTTATTAAGGTTCAAAATTTCTAAAGGAGAAAAGTCAAACTCCTCTTTCCTTTTTTAACTTTAATAGTTTTTTACAACCATTTGATCCGACTGGATTGTGACATAGATGTTTCAGGTTTCAAATAAACGATTCTACAATGCACGTCCATAACCTACAAACAGGCATAAATTAGTTTATTTTAACCACTTATATAAGCGATTGCTTTTAAAGGCTTTAGAGGTCGTTTGATGGCTGCAGGACACGCAGAACAGGATACACGTAACCTCTTTAACCAAATGTTTCTTTGTTCCATTCCGTTCAGAGCTAACCCTCAGAATAGAACAGACACAACTCTTCCCATCCCCACCCCCAACGACCACTAGCCCCGACCTCGAGCCCTCAACGCCATCGTCTTTCTCTCGTTCTCCTCCATCTCCGCCTCCATCTTTGCTTTCTTTCTCCTCTGTCTCTTTGCCCCCGAGTTGCCTTTCTCCTCGATCTTCGCCCCCATCTCCACCATGAGCTGCCCTAGCCCTTCCTGTTTCTCTCCTTCTCCTTCGTCTCTGTGGGAGGGTGACCACCGGATAGAGTATTCGTTTCCTTTTGCAGCATCGCTTGCAGCTCATCAGCAGGGCATCTTCCAGTGGCTCCTGAGCGGCGGCTTGTGGTGGTGATAGGTAAATGCAATCTCTCTCTCTCTGCTCGTTTTTTTCGCCCCCTGTTTCTCCCTCAGCCCACTTTCAACACACATTTCCGGTGGCGACAGAGGGGTTTTATGGTGTTCTTCTTCTTCGTGAACCGACACAACATCTCCTACAAGCATTGCAGAAAACTTAAGCTCTTGAACCCCGATGCTGCATGTTCTCCCTCTTTTCCTTCCCTCTTTGGCGTCTTCTTTGTCCTCTTGTGGTTCAAGGGTTTTCTATGAAGAGAGATGTAGATTTGTTTGAAAGGGGATACCCAATGAGGCATGGTTGGAGAAAAAAAATACTATTTTCAGCTCGGTTGCATTCCTCACAGTTCAGCAACAAAGCAACACACTATCCCTACCCATTCTAGAGTTTTAGGTGCCATGATCACCATAAGAATAAGACCACGTGTGTCAATTTTTTGCTGCCGCCATCAAACTCAAGTTCCAATTCTTGTGCATTTTTGCCAGTCACTGCACTTTGAAATGAACCTTTCTTATTAGATAAGCATTAGCCATTCTAGTAACTGTCTGTTGGTAGTCCTTTCTTCCTTTCTTTGTTCTTTCACAATTTATTTCTTTCATAAACTTTCGAGATTTTGTCTTTGTTCTTCATCTGAAGAGTATAAATATGAGGGAAGTTGAGTCTTTGTGTACTCTGGTAGGTGCCCCTGTAAAAGAAAATGTGCCAATCCTTGTTCTTTTTAGTTCTTTGCTTTGTTGCTTGGTGCTGTATGCAACTTGCAACTTGTAGGGGCTAAGAGACATGCCTTCAATCCAGAAGAGAAACGAGTGAATCGAGATGGCCTCAAGAACTTGGTTGTAGACTTGCTACGGCAGCCTCAGGTGGGTTTCCAGCAGTATGCAGGTTATGTGACTGTAGATGAGAAGCATGGGAGGGAGCTTTCCTATAGGTTCTTCACGGCTGCCCGGCACCAAAGGAGAGAAACCTTTGGTGCTATGGTTAAATGGAGGTAGTGCTCTTCATGCCATTTTCATCAACTTACATCTTGAAAACTGTCAAATTTTATGGAGAGTTGTGACATCAAGCATATAAATCGTGCCAAATTATTGGCCTCAATGGAAACTAAAGTAGTTATGAATACAGGGCATACAAAAAACTGTTTTCTAGTTATACATTTCTGTCGTATGTATAGATGAGGACTAAGACATGATGATTTGCAGATCAGTGCCTATATAAGCTACAAAGACACCAATCGTTTTCATATATGCCAATTGTCTGCTTAATAGTTACTACAGTAGCAAAGTATTTGACACGGAATATCACAATATTAAGCTAGAGAGAGATTGTTTGTCATACAAATTTATTCTTTATTACTTTTCTTAATGAAATTACGTGTGTGAACAACAGCCAATGACACTTACACATTTCTGCATAAGTGGTTCAAGAAATTCCGGGAATACAGAAATCGCAGCTTCTACATTGCAGGAGAGAGCTATCCAGGTACTTATAAGACATCCTGTAACTCATGCATTTATCCAGAGGTAATTTAACTTTCCAGTTTGACCTTGTAAAAGTATATGAAACTCTGTCAGAACGTGCATGTGGACCTTGTCATGAGCTAGAAGTCGATAAGATTGCATCCTCGATCTGGACCCAGTACGATTAAGATCTGCCAGGCCAACCTGCTGAATATAATTGCAGTTTATGTTTTCCAATATCTTTCTATGGTTATGCTATAGGTTTTCATTTTGAAATAAATGAAAAGTAATCTTGATAGATCACCAAATGACCAAATAATTCTTTTCAAACTTATCATGAAACGTCGGTGAAAGAATAACTGTGGGAAACTGGTTGCATCTGCAGGGAAGTATGTTCCAGAATTGGCAGAACTTATCTATCACACGAACAAGGATCCGTCTTTATATATTAACCTTAAGGGCTTCTTGGTATGTTTCTTTTTAACAGAAGATCACTCTTCATTTTTCTGTTAAATTCCTTTTGAGATATTTCGATGTTGAAAGGTACTGGTTTGAAATGGAATCAGTTGGAAAATCCAGAGACTTCAGATGCAGAGGATTGGCAAGGCATGGTGGATTATGCGTGGAGCCATGCGGTGGTCTCATATGAAACATACAGAATCATCAAAGAAACATGTGACTTCAACAGTAGCAAAACATGGAGCAACGCAAACATGGAGCAACGAGGAGTGCAATAAGTCTGTGCAAGAGATCCTGCAGCAATATTTTCTTTGTTGTGTTGAAAAATTAAAGCTAGATTTTCAAATTCCATGTAATGTTGAAAAAAGCATAGTTTAAAAAAGATACATTTTGAAGATATCAAATATCGATTAAGACATAACCTGATGAAAACCAAATTCCTTCTTATTACTGCATGTTTGTGTGTTTTCTATGCCAGTAATTTGAACAAAAACAAACACTAGACAAGACAGACAGAACATGCAGAACTAACCATAAAAGACACAAATATCGGACAGAACGGATAGATCAGACAAAACAAAAACAAACATCAAACAGAACGTACAAAACAAACAGAACATACACACAAAACAAACGCCGGACAAAAAAAACGTAGTGTTCTGTTCCTAAAATCATCAAATGGTGGACAAGGAACATCATTGTCCATACAACACGACAGTAGTGTAATGGACAGGACGTCGTGTCTGTCTTGTCCCAATGAACAATCAAACGACCTCTTAAGTACCATAAGTCCATAAAAACCAATGCCAAGTACATTCGTCCTCTAATTACTCTGTATAACTAATATCCTATGCCAGCTACAAACACTACAACATTTTGATAAGCACCATATATGCAAAGGGCTGCGCACCATATATGCACAGGGATGCATACGAGCTGAGTCAAGCACGACTCAACTCAAAAAACTCAAGCTCAAAATTGAGTCAAGCTCAGCATAACAAGCTCGTGATCAACTCAACAATACAAGATCGAGCTTGAACTCAACTCCTTAAACTCATTTATGTATATAATCATGTCTTGTTTTTATAACTCATTAACTAGTTTAGTTGTTACTTGTTTAACTATTTTCTCACTATCATTCAACATAGAGGTGAGTCAAGTATAAAAGAATCTAAGTTCTTACAACTCGAAGTCAGCTTGTTTAACATTTTGTTTATAAACAAGTCGAGTTTAGATGAACGACTTCGAGTCTAGATCAAACCAGCTCACCTCATTGTACAGCCTTATACCTGCACAGGCATGTGTGCATGTAGAGAAACAGAGAGAGAGAGAGAGAGAGAGAGAGAGAGAACGACCAACTTGCATATGAAAACTTGCATGTTCTAACACTAAATAAGCGAGTGTGCTATGATCCAAGGCAGAAACATGCGACTCAGGAGGCATCCAATAGTTTCCACATCAGTCCATTCTCGGTTTTGCTTTTCGTCTTAAAAGAGGATTCAGATCAAGGGCGTCAATTTTTGCAGCTAGTATAAAGTCATTCTCAGTGAGTCCACCTGTCAAAAACAGATTAGTGAGGCAATAACAGTCTTGATGCAATCAACTCTAGCTTTCAATGCTTTTGACAAAATCGTCATTTATGAAGGACAAACAATAAGCAGTACAAACAACCTTAAAGGGGCTGTTTGGCAACAATAACACAACTTTACTATCCCATGAATTTGCCTATAAAATAGAGCAGAAGATTCATAAAACACTTGTAATGGTGTTCTATAAATCTATCTCATTTTTGGGACAGGTTCATGAGACAGTAACAGAATGCTACTGTTGCCCAACAACCCCTAGAGTACATGGATTTCATCATTTAACATTGGGAAGAATTTAGTCATTTGATCTTGAAACTCACAGGACAAGTTGTTCCCTCCAATAAGCTCTATTAACACCATCCTAACAGCTTTCTTAGTTTGCCAAGTACCACGGTTAGAATGAAAAGCAAGAGATGAAAAGCAAGAGACCATATTTAACCTAGTTCAAGAATTTAAGTGAATGGCTCCGCTGGAATAGAGTGAAACCTAAACATGAATTAAGTTTCACATGGGAGCTGACGGGGAGCATGTAGAGAGACAGTTTATGTGGATCACAAACTCATGAGATCCCCTCAACCTGGTATCATGACATACAAAAGTTAATCCCATTAGACGAGTGAAGCTCTGGCAGGCACATTGGGTGTTGGTTCACCTAGTGAACCAGTCAAGACAAGATGTCCCAACATGAAACAACAGCATGTCCAACATGAAAATTGATGGGAAGTGCACACTTGTGAACAATCAAAAGAGAGATATAAAGTGGATTGTGGAGAAATAACTAGATTAAGTATGATTTTTAAGTTAAATAAATACTTCTACGGTAAGTATAAAAGAGAAATTTAAAATGTCCTCTCTCCTAAAATTCAGTTGATTGAAATGTCTTCCTGGTAAAGAACTTTCTACATTTAGTGAGATCCTCTTAGAAACAGTTCCCCAAACACAAAACATAGCCAGACTCTAGTTAGAACACTATTTTGTGAGTTTACTAGACTTATAAATTCAAGGAACTCCTCTTAGCTTATCATTAATAGAAGTATAGAGCCGAGAAGGATTATGTGTATGTGTACTGTTTCCTCCCTTATGATGGAGAAACCTCACAATTCAGCTACCTGAGTAAATTCCATTAACTTTACAGGCTTACCAGCTGAGTGTGTCCAAATGTCAATCTTGACATTGTTCCAGCCGACAAGATGAAGATCGGGATGATGCCCTGCAGTAAGACGAAGAAATGTGAGGTTACTTCATCCTGATACAGCCAAGATAAATGGTTCACTGTACTTTTACCTGATGTCCATATTTTCTTTATTTCTCAATTACATAATAGCAATGTTGTAAAAGGCATATTATAATGTGTATCGGTCGGGCCGACCTATACAACGTATTGTAAAATTATTTTTAATCCAAAAGATTAAGAAAAATCAGAAAAAAAAATTAAAAAAAATAATGAAAAATTTGTTCTACATAAAAAAAACTCATCACACACATAATAATGAACATTCATGATTCATCATTCATAAACCATAATATGTTACCACTAGATTAAGAAAATAAAACATCTTCATAAAATTAAATAGAAACCTATGGTAAACTTTAGAAATAATAGAAATATATATATAAAACTTGAAATTGACAGATTGTATACCTTTTGTAGATAAAGAAACAGAAAAGCCCTCTTCTTCCAAACACAAATGAGTTTCCAAATCTTCCTCCAAAGAGGCAATTTCTACCTCAAATCGACAATTTATTTGGCAATTTCTCTCCAAAACAGGCAAAAAACTCTCTTTACAAAGTTCTTAGAAGTGTAAGAAATGAAGGGGAAGAAACAGCTCTAAAAAAGGAATCAATCAAAAGGGGCATCATGACTCTTTTTAAAAAATTGCACTGTATCATTACGGGCTGATACAGCTGCCATATTGTAAGATACCAATAATATACATACAATAGATATGCAAACTGTGTATCGTAGTTGTATGGTATAGGTTTGACAACCCATATGATATATGTCGTACGATAAGCCTCCATATCGTATATGGATAACACTGCATATGAGATCATTCTCCAGTAATCAGTGCAGAAATTAGTTAAGCGATTTATGAGTAAAGATGAAAAAATATAAATGCACACAACCAACTGAAAGAACATTAGAAAGACCGAATAAGAGAAGATCTAATAAAAAATGCACACTACCAGCTGAACAAAAGCATTAAAAAGTTTGAATAAGAAAAATCCAATAGGAAATGCACAAAATAACCGAATAAAAGCATTAAAAATAAGGAACAGAAAAGACCCAGTCAGACAAAATTTTATATGAACAGGACAAGAATAAAAGGGCTTTCACCAAATTCATCTCTGCCTTGTCGCTAATAACGAGTTTGTCCCTGCCTGCCCTTACTTTTCCAAGTTACTTCATGAGGTTAATTCTGTTATTTTTTCCCCTTTTCAGTAAGTACACTTGAAAAAGAAAGACAAGAATGATCCAGTAGAATGAAAAAAATTATCATATAGCATATAAGCATCTTGCTAAGTGAACAACTATTGTAAGCCTTTAACCTTGACTGAAGTAGCAAAAGGATGGAGTTCAGCAAAGTGCAAATGTAGGGGAAGACTTGTCCATAGTGACATGGCATGATTGAATGTTCTGGTTCAAATGAACCTACTAATTATTAGTTATCACACACAAACTTAAAGAGTCAAACATTTTCACAAGAATTTTTATGTAAAGCTAAATAAAATATCAGATGCTTTTATCAACAATTTTATGGTCTGATGAGAGTTGGATTCCATATCCAACATTGCAATCTGACAGAATTAGCGTCCAATTTAGAGTCAGTTTTTGAAATAGTGCCATAGGCATATCTCAGGGTCATCGTGACAGCATAATAGCCTTAAAAGAATGAGCCCTTCAACAAGTTTTATTGACAGCTGTTTGATTCAACTTCAGCAAACCACACTAGAATTTTTTAACACAAAAGAAGAAATTAGGAAGGCATTTAAACCATAAGAAAGAACGAATTGACAAAAGAATATGCCAAAGCAAAAAACTAGCTAACTGTGAGTAGCAACATGACTTTCTTAAATAGAAAATACATATCTCAGTCAGTAGATTAAAGACTACTTTGAAGTTTGAATTAACACATATAAGTTTCATCAACATAAAATAATTATGATCTTTTTCCAAAATGGTAATATCAGAGGTATGAAAACAATACTTGCTCAACCCCATGCATGTTTTACGCGCATTCACTGTCAGTGTGATGTTTATGTTAATTGTTAACTCACATGAAACAAGGTAGAGAAGTAAACTTCTAGAGCACAAGAAAGTCCTACGAAGACTACCTTATGTCACTGACACCTTATAGTTTATACATTATTTGGAAAGGCATATAGAGAGATTCATTGGTTTTTAGTTCTGGTTTCTTTATATTTATTTCTCTATTTTATACTCAGTGACAGCATTCGTTTTTCTGACACAGTTCAACTTGCTTAGACGTGCATCAACAGGACCTTGTAGTGAAAGTCTATACGTTTCAGAACTGTGACTGAATTACACAAGCAACATGCATGAACTATACTGACTAACATACTATTTTCATTCTAACACCTGTTACCACATCTTATTGTTGTTGACCATGATAAAATCTAAACCATACACCTGTTCACATTTCCATCCAGATTCGGTCTCAGACTTGCCTAGAAATAGAGACAGTCTCAAATTAGCCATGTTTCAACCTATAACTTCTACCTTCCAGGCCTAGTTAGACCTTAATCAAATGGCAGACCCTTATGCCGTTGCCTCCATGATCTGTATAGTCCCAGTAGGGCTGTCCAAATGGTTCCCACCAAACACAAACCAACCATGGAGCATATTTTTTACAGCAAAGAGTGATTTAGATTAAAGAAGTATTACATTGATTGTCGAGAAGACAAGTCTACCCAAGAGGACAGCTGCATTTAGCCGTGATTCATCCTTTGCACCCTTTTCACTTCTTTCTTCTTCTCTGGGTGGATAAGACCAGGATTACCTTGACATTCACGGGATATACACTGGCTACCCTGGTAGGTAGTAGTTGAGGTGCCCTTTTGACCACTAGATGGCTAAGGAGTACACCCAGCTCAGATCTTGTAGAAAGGGATGCAAACTGGTGGTTTTCAACTTTCAACCCTTCCCATATGGCTTTAAGTTTTTGAGGTTACCTATCTACATTTTTTTGTACATATACCTGCCCTTTTTTCTCTCTCCCTGGTTTCTCAACAATCTCTATCGAGAGGTATCAAGAGATCTTTGGTTTTGTAACTAATATGTTTCTTCCTTGTTTTCTAAAAGTGAACAGCATACTCTAGCTTACAAATAATGTTCCCATGTCACAGGTAAAGCTCAACTAGGATATACTGGATGGTTAACAATGTCTCAAGACTCTCAACTAGAGCATAGGGAATCAAAGCACTATAAATTATTATAAGCAACAGAAAAGCATCCCTGATGCAGAATTTCATGCAACACATATATACAGGAACAAGAAGTACATTCAGATGGATCTGGAAGCAACTTTGAACAGAAATTTATGAGCAATAAGTGGTTCATTCCCTGAAAGGCAGAACAAGATGTCCTGTTCTATTGTTCCCAGAACAGGTAAAATAGAATGTCCTCTTCTCAAGTAACAAGAATAGCTCAAGAAACAGTGACAGTATTCATTGAGTGTCCCTTGAGTTACTTCACATATTCCTTCTCATATGCACGTAAGGGTATGTTTTCACATGTTCTGCATCTGAGGTTTGCATCCATTTTGATGGAACAAAACTGCAGAATTCCAGTTCAGTGCCACAACAACAAATTAAACATATTCAACCAGGTTATATCATTGCAAATGCATCATAGAAGGAGAAGACAAATATAAAAATTGAATTTCTTTCACCCGATATGAAAAATCTGCTGTGAAGTGAATAGATTGATGAAAAGAAAAAGAAGCTACCTTCAGCTTCTGCAACATTTGCAACCATCTGAAAGAATTCCAATCCCTTGATGAAGGTCTTAACTTTCCATGATTTGTGCAGTTTCAGAACACCTGACTGATTTTGAAGATTCCATCCTGGCACCTACAGTTTTGTAGGATTTCACCATCAAGATCTCTTTCTACCTCTTGTTTCTCAAAAAGATATGCCAACACCCTATAGATAAAAAATTTCAAGATAAAAGTTATACCTTCTGAATTAACTCAGATGCTGATTCTTCTGTCATAGGATGGAGGTTTTTTGAGTCACATGGTACACATTTCTTCTCTGACAAGGCTGTCAATACCAAAGAAAAAAGTAATATTGGAACTTCGACTCATTTAGGGAAGCAAATTTTTCAGTAGACGTTTTAAATGTAATAAGGATCAGTAGCGGGAAACTTAAATGAATAATGGTTATTTAACCAAATTATAAAGAGAAATGTATCACTGAACATGTGCAATAGAATTCATCTCTAGCACTATAACTTCTCATAAATGAAAGACATTCCACCATATAAAAAATATATTCTGATCCCAAATCAACATGCACACATGGGCGGCATAGCAGCTGAAACACAGGATGTCATCATAAAATGAACTACCTTAGCCAATTATGGGTCGTTGGGAGTGTATAGATCCTCACAGAACCACGACATTCTATATTGCAATGCAACCACTAGAAGAGAGCAAACAAACTATGCATGTCTATTTTAAGTGAATCAACCATCCCAGGACAGGTGATAAAAACAAAAATGAGGCCTTCTTGTAAAGAAGACATAATATGCTTCAAGGGAAAAGCAACTGACAGATTGAGTTGTCAAGTAACATGAGAGTACTGATGAAAATCAATTGGTCGAATGAAATACATAAACTATTTAATGACTTAACGTAGTAAAAGTCCTTACAAAAGAAGCTTTCAACATCATGACTTGATGCCATAATAAATGTCAGATGAACAGGCTACACAAAAGATGAACAAAGCAACAACGGTTTGGTTGGCCAAACCCTGGAGGCATAATATAGAGTGGTTCTCACAGGCAAGGATCATCAAAATGTTGAGTAATGGATGTCTACAGAAAATCTTCAAGAAAGAAAAAAATCCTCGCACACCTTTAGCTTGACAGCTTCCAAAAAACCGAGATGGTGGTTTCCTGGTTGACAGGACCTTCAGCTGAAATATGTCACTTAAAAATCCAAATCTATATAAGAACAACTCACTTCCAAGAAACATCAAAGAAGAGAAAGAAGCTCAAAGAATAACAAGGAAGAATTATAAGCCTCTGGTCTAGTTATATACAGCCCCATATCCAGGAAAATGGAAAAGCTTTAACAAAAACAAAGTCATAGACCAGACCACAAATGGAATGATCAAAATCATGTGCAGCAAAACTTAAACAAAAACTCCATGACTACCTGGCCATGTTAAGAACTCTGTTCTGAAAGGATAATCAAGCAACTAAAACATAATATTTCATCCGTTAGGATACACCCATAGTTTAACCACATATTCGCTTCTAAGCAGCACTTTCATATTTGAAAACCTGAAAAGGTATTGCATCTGATGGGACATGCCTTCTACATGTAACTGCAACTAATTTAACATTTCATAAAGAAGGAAAACTCGTTGTGACTCTT